>NC_134356.1:569629736-569929736 GCF_048569485.1 Anomaloglossus baeobatrachus
CACAAGTTTTGATATTTTAGCTGTTTACAAAAACATGTTCAGAAATACAATTATATATATAATATGGGCTGAAAGTGCACACTCCCAGCTGCAATATGAGAGTTTTCACATCCAAATCGGAGAAAGGGTTTAGGAATCATAGCTCTGTAAGGCATAGCCTCCTCTTTTTCAAGGGACCAAAAGTAATTGGATAAGGGACTCTAAGGGCTGCAATTAACTCTGAAGGCGTCTCCCTCGTTAACCTGTAATCAATGAAGTAGTTAAAAGGTCTGGGGTTGATTACAGGTGTGTGGTTTTGCATTTGGAAGCTGTTGCTGTGACCAGACAACATGCGGTCTAAGGAACTCTCAATTGAGGTGAAGCAGAACATCCTCAGGCTGAAAAAAAAGAAAAAATCCATCAGAGAGATAGCAGACATGCTTGGAGTAGCAAAATCAACAGTCGGGTACATTCTGAGAAAAAAGGAATTGACTGGTGAGCTTGGGAACTCAAAAAGGCCTGGGCGTCCACGGATGACAACAGTGGTGGATGATCGCCGCATACTTTCTTTGGTGAAGAAGAACCCGTTCACAACATCAACTGAAGTCCAGAACACTCTCAGTGAAGTAGGTGTATCTGTCTCTAAGTCAACAGTAAAGAGAAGACTCCATGAAAGTAAATACAAAGGGTTCACATCTAGATGCAAACCATTCATCAATTCCAAAAATAGACAGGCCAGAGTTAAATTTGCTGAAAAACACCTCATGAAGCCAGCTCACTTCTGGAAAAGTATTCTATGGACAGATGAGACAAAGATCAACCTGTACCAGAATGATGGGAAGAAAAAGGTTTGGAGAAGAAGGGGAATGGCACATGATCCAAGGCACACCACATCCTCTGTAAAACATGGTGGAGGCAACGTGATGGCATGGGCATGCATGGCTTTCAATGGCACTGGGTCACTTGTGTTTATTGATGACATAACAGCAGACAAGAGTAGCCGGATGAATTCTGAAGTGTACCGGGATATACTTTCAGCCCAGATTCAGCCAAATGCCGCAAAGTTGATCGGACGGCGCTTCATAGTACAGATGGACAATGACCCCAAGCATACAGCCAAAGCTACCCAGGAGTTCATGAGTGCAAAAAAGTGGAACATTCTGCAATGGCCAAGTCAATCACCAGATCTTAACCTAATTGAGCATGCATTTCACTTGCTCAAATCCAGACTTAAGACGGAAAGACCCACAAACAAGCAAGACCTGAAGGCTGCGGCTGTAAAGGCCTGGCAAAGCATTAAGAAGGAGGAAACCCAGCGTTTGGTGATGTCCATGGGTTCCAGACTTAAGGCAGTGATTGCCTCCAAAGGATTCGCAACAAAATATTGAAAATAAAAATATTTTGTTTGGGTTTGGTTTATTTGTCCAATTACTTTTGACCTCCTAAAATGTGGAGTGTTTGTAAAGAAATGTGTACAATTCCTACAATTTCTATCAGATATTTTTGTTCAAACCTTCAAATTAAACGTTACAATCTGCACTTGAATTCTGTTGTAGAGGTTTCATTTCAAATCCAATGTGGTGGCATGCAGAGCCCAACTCGCGAAAATTGTGTCACTGTCCAAATATTTCTGGACCTAACTGTAGATATATATATCTGTTCGGAAAGGCTGTATACCCTTTTCCCATATACCCTCAGTGGTCACTCTCCTAAGAGACAACAGCATGTCGTCCACAAGGAGCAAAGCTACTAAGGCACAGATTTTTTTCGCGGCCTGTACCTCTTGTGGGGCTATGTTGCCTGCGGGATCCACCTACCCCCACTGTGATCAATGCTTGACTCCTGCCACGCTTGCTCAGCCGGAGCCTCGGGCACTTGTGGGCCCCTCGGCTCATGTAGATCCCCCGACTCCCCCTGAGCAGTCTGCAGGGACAGAGTCACCGTCGTTGGCCTCTTTCGCTGCGACACTCTCCCAGTCACTTTCTCAATCCATTGCACAGTCTATGGACAAATGGTCATCTAAGCTCCTTGAGGCTTTGCAGTCCAGACCGGGCCCTTCACAGACCCCGGCCCCTGTTAATTTGTCTCCTCCAGGCCCCTCTCGGCCCGCGCCGCAGCGCGCTCCCAGGATAGCCTCTAGGTCCCAGGCGGAGGACTCCTGCCCGGATCGCAGCCCCAGGCCGGCTAAGCGGCCTCGCTGGGACTCTTCCCCGGCCTCCTCACGCTGCTCTGGATCCCAGCTTGATGACTCTCAGGAAGACGAGGCGGACGTGGGAACTCAGGGCTCTGACCCTGACTTCACCCTTAACCTTGATGCCCCTGAGGGGGACGCCTTGGTAAATGATCTTATCTCGTCCATCAACCAGGTGCTGGATCTCTCACCCCCACCTCCTCCTGCAGAGGAGCCGGCTTCTCAGCAGGAGAAACACCAATTTCGATTCCCCAAACGTACGCGCAATACGTTTTTTGATCACTCTAACTTCAGGGACGCTGTCCAGAAGCCCAGAGCGGTCCCGGACAAGCGCTTTGCTAAACGGCACACTGACACGCGTTACCCCTTTTCACCTGTTGTCGTTAAGGGCTGGGCACACTTCCCCCAAGGTGGATCCTCCAGTCTCTAGATTGGCTGCTAGGTCCGTTGTGTCTGTTGCCGATGGCGCATCCCTGAAGGATGCCACTGACAGACAGATAGAGCTCTTGGTGAAGTCTATTTATGAGGCCACGGGCGCGTCTTTCGCCCCGGCCTTTGCGGCCGTGTGGGCTCTCCAAGCAATCTCGGCATGTCTGACTGAGATTAATGCCGTCACGCGGAATTCTGCTCCGCAGGTTTCTTCCTTGACCTCTCAGGCATCAGCACTTTCGTCCTACGCCATGAATGGACTCCACTAGCCGTACGGCTGTGGCATCCGCTAACTCCGTGGCAGTCCGCAGGGCCATGTGGCTGCGCGAATGGAAAGCAGACTCTGCTTCCAAAAGGTTCTTAACTGGTTTGCCTTTTTCTGGCGACCGTTTGTTTGGCGAACGGTTGGATGAGATTATTAAGGAATCCTCGGGAAAGGACTCCTCCTTACCCCAGTCCAAACCTCAGAGACCTCAGCAGAGAAAAATCCAATCGAGGTTTCGGTCCTTTCGTCCCTCCGCCAAGACCCAATCCTCGTCCTCCAACCGGCCGGAGAAAGGCCAGAGGAACTCCTATGCGTGGCGGTCCAAGTCACGCCCCCAAAAGGCTGCGGGAGGCACTGCCTCCAAGACGGCCTCCATATGACTCTCGGCCTCACCTAACCACATCCTCGGTCGGTGGCAGGCTCTCATGCTTTGGCGACGCCTGGTGGCCACACGTTCAAGACCGATGGGTGAGAGACATTCTGTCTCATGGTTACAGGATAGAGTTCAACTCTCGTCCTGCGGCTCGTTTCTTCCGAACCTCCCCACCCCCCGCACAGGCCGACGCTCTTTTTCAAGCAGTAGATGCTCTAAAGATAGAGGGAGTTGTGATTCCCGTTCCCCTTCAGGAACGTGGTCGCGGATTTTACTCCAACTTGTTTGTGGTGCCAAAAAAGGACGGGTCATTCCGTCCCGTTCTGGACCTCAAGCTGCTCAACAGACATGTGAAAACCAGACGGTTTCGGATGGAATCTCTCCGCTCGGTCATCGCCTCGATGTCACAAGGAGACTTCCTAGCATCGATCGACATCAAAGATGCTTATCTCCATGTGCCGATCGCACCCGAACATCAACGTTTCCTGCGTTTCGCCATCGGGGACGAACACCTCCAGTTCGTGGCATTGCCTTTCGGCCTGGCGACAGCCCCACGGGTTTTCACCAAAGTCATGGCATCCATCGTGGCGGTCCTGCACTCTCAGGGCCACTCGGTGATCCCTTACTTGGACGATCTCCTAGTCAGGGCCCCTTCTCTGGTGGCGTGTCAACGAAGTCTTACCGTCACTCTGGCGACTCTCCAGCAGTTCGGGTGGATCATCAATTTCCCGAAATCCAAGTTGACGCCGACCCAATCCCTGACTTACCTCGGGATGGAGTTTCATACCCAGCCAGCGTTAGTCATGCTACCGCGGGACAAACAGCTTTCTCTGCAGGCGGGGGTACAGTCACTTCTTCGGAGTCAGTCACACCCCTTAAGGCGCCTCATGCACTTCCTGGGGAAGATGGTTGCAGCTATGGAGGCAGTGCCGTTCGCGCAATTCCATCTACGGCCACTCCAATGGGACATTCTTCGCAAATGGGACAAGAGTGCTGCTTCCCTCGACAAGAACATATCTCTTTCCCTCGCAACCAAAACATCACTTCAGTGGTGGCTCCTACCCACATCTCTGTCCCGGGGAAAATCCTTCCTACCCCCAACCTGGGCCGTGGTCACCACGGACGCGAGCCTGTCAGGTTGGGGAGCGGTTTTTCTCCACCACAGGGCTCAAGGAACCTGGACTCCAATAGAATCGTCCCTTCAGATCAATATTCTGGAGATAAGGGCAGTATATCTAGCCCTATTGGCTTTCCATCGCTGGCTGGAGGGCAGGCAGATCCGAATCCAGTCGGACAACGCCACTGCCGTCTCCTACATCAACCACCAAGGCGGCACTCGCAGTCGTCAAGCCTTCCAGGAAGTCCGGCGGATTCTGCAGTGGGTGGAAGACACAGACTCCACCATCTCCGCAGTTCACATCCCGGGCGTAGAAAACTGGGAAGCAGATTTTCTCAGTCGTCAGGGCATGGACGCGGGGGAATGGTCTCTTCACCCAGACGTGTTTCGAGAGATCTGTCGCCGCTGGGGAACGCCGGACGTCGATCTCATGGCGTCACGACACAACAACAAGGTCCTGGCCTTCATGGCACGGTCTCAGGATCACAGAGCTCTGGCAGCGGACGCTTTGGTCCAGGATTGGTCGCAGTTTCGACTGCCATACGTGTTTCCCCCTCTGGCGATGCTGCCCAGGGTACTACGCAAGATCCGGTCCGAATGCCGTCGCGCCATTCTCGTCGCTCCAGACTGGCCGAGGCGGTCGTGGTATCCGGATCTGTGGCATCTCACGGTGGGTCAACCGTGGGCACTTCCAGACCGCCCAGACTTGCTGTCACAAGGCCCGTTTTTCCATCTGAATTCTGTGGCCCTCAACCTGACTGCGTGGCCATTGAGTCATGGCTCCTAGCGTCTTCAGGGTTATCTCAGGATGTCATTGCCACCATGAGACAAGCCAGGAAACCAACGTCCGCCAAGATCTATCACAGGACTTGGCAAATCTTCTTATCCTGGTGCTCTGATAACTGTTTTCCTCCATGGCCGTTTGCATTACCCACATTTCTTTCATTCCTACAATCTGGAATGGACAAGGGTTTGTCCCTCGGCTCTCTCAAGGGCCAAGTGTCGGCGCTCTCCGTCTTTTTTCAAACTCGTCTAGTCCGCACGTTCCTGCAGGGGGTTTGCCACATGGTTCCACCTTATAAACGTCAGTTGGAACCTTGGGATCTTAACAGGGTCCTGACGGCTCTTCAAAAGCCGCCTTTTGAGCCGCTGCGGGATGTCTCTCTCTCCCGTCTTTCTCAGAAGGTGGCCTTCCTGGTGGCAGTCACATCACTTCGCAGAGTGTCTGAGCTTGCAGCGCTGTCATGCAAAGCTCCCTTCCTGGTTTTCCACCAGGATAAGGTGGTTCTGCGTCCTGTCCCGGAATTTCTCCCTAAGGTGGTATCCTTTTTTCATCTAAATCAGGATATCTCCTTGCCTTCCTTTTGCCCTAATCCAATTCACCAGTGTGAAAAGGATTTGCACTCTTTGGATCTAGTGAGAGCACTCCGGGTCTACGTGTCTCGCACGGCACCCCTGCGCCGTTCAGACGCGCTCTTTGTCCTTGTCGCTGGCCAGCGTAAGGGATCTCAGGCCTCCAAGTCAACCTTGGCTCGGTGGATCAAGGAACCGATTCTCGAGGCCTACCGTACTTCTGGGCTTACACTTCCTTCAGGTTTGAAAGCCCATTCTACCAGAGCCGTAGGTGCGTCCTGGGCATTGCGGCACCGGGCGACGGCTCAGCAGGTGTGTCAGGCAGCTACGTGGTCTAGTCTGCACACTTTCACGAAACACTATCAAGTGCATACCTATGCTTCGGCAGACGCCAGTCTAGGTAGGAGAGTCCTCCAGGCGGCGGTTGCCCACCTGTAAGAGGTGGCCATTTTCAGCTCTTGTTATTGAGGTATTGCTTTACCCACCCAGGGACTGCTCTTGGACGACCCAATTGTCTGTTTACTTACCGTAAATTCCTTTTCTTCTAGCTCCTATTGGGAGACCCAGCACCCACCCCTGTGCCCTTCGGGCTGGTTGTTCTTTTGTGTACACATGTTGTTGATGTTGATTTGTTCTTTGGGTTCATGTTCTTCAGTTCTGCGAACATCCTTCGGATTGAATTTACCCTAGACCAATTTATAAGTTTTCTCCTTCCTGCTTTTGCACCAAACTGAGGAGCCCGTGATCCATGGGAGGGTGTATAGGCAGAGGGGAGGGGTTACACTTTTTTAAAAGTGTAATACTTTGTGTGGCCTCCAGAGGCAGAAGCTATACACCCAATTGTCTGGGTCTCCCAATAGGAGCTAGAAGAAAAGGAATTTACGGTAAGTAAACAAAATTCCCTTTTTTTTTCAATTTTTTCCTCCTCTAAAACAAGGGTGCGTCTTATAGTCCGGTGCGTCGTATAGTCCGAAAAATACGGTATATATAAACGCTATCCAAAAAAAGTACAATTTGGCACTGGATACACTAACTTTATATGGGCTAATCCTAGTTATTCTCTGTAGGCAACTCCTTTCTGGCTACACTTTAACACATAATCCCAACATGGCACAATTTGGGAATGGAAAACCAGTGGCGGATCTTCCTCGGTTGTGGGTACGATGTGACAGCACAGATATAGAAAGTACCTGTTGGCTTGGAGCCGAGTCTATCAAAACCAGCAGGAATGAGATCACTGGAATGAGCTTCCATATGGTAACATGCGCAGGTCAGTATAATAGTTGCTCCTGAGCGAACAATCACAAACTGTGTAAGTCTATTGTGGCTCTCAAACGTACATTGAGAAGTGAGCTCTGGCTCACCCAGAAAACATTGGAGTAATTTGGCAGGTCACAAACAGCAGAAGACAACCAGAGTGTCATCGATAACAGAAGATGTCGACTGGTATTTTGCCAAGGGCAGGGAACTTGCATTAGTGATAACACGCCGCTGGTGAGATAAAAAAAAAACCCAAAACACTGGAGCTGTGATTTAACCTTGCGTAACTTGCATTAAAGTAGTAGTGTGTTATTGGAACTACGTAGTTCTTGCAAACCATAGTACTACTATTACATTACAATGGTGGTGTGCACACCGGAGTTGTCGGCCTTATTATTTGCCGGTGCCAGCTGACCAGACGACGGTCACACTATATTGGCCATGATCAAACATAACATAACACCGATCTTAGCCCATTAGATGCCCCTTAGATGCCTCAGTTGTTGTTTACAGCAGCTATAAGTATTAGACAGAAGGATAAGCTCCATCTCTGACATTAGCCCCCCTATGTGACAGGAGATGATGGATTGCCAGGGGACTAACAGTGTCTTTCAGACCTGCTATGTACATGTGCCTACAAGACCTTGCATGTGTACAAAGTTTAATATGAAGGGTCAAGTAGGCTGCCTGGCAATTTTATAGTCAATACTCTGCAACAAGTATCTTCTCAAAAATTCAATTTAAAAAAAGTAGTTAGTTTGGTTTTTTTGTTTTGTTTTTCTATTCTTTTCTTTTTTTGTGTACAAGTATAAGGTATTAAAAATCTATCTAAGATTGGTATTGTCATAATCACAACGACTCCCAGAATAAAATTATCATTTGCACATCAGCAGATGACTGGAATGGGACATCATAACATGGGCCTTTGATGCCGTCCTGTTCGTCACCTGAAGGCTGCATCCAGTCACAAGTCCTCCCAAGATTTGTGCTTTGCAGATTTGGAAATATATAGAAGAATTCTAATGCAATCTTGCTATATTATTATTATTATTATTATTATTATTATAGAGCCATTTATTCCATGGCGCTTTACAAGTGAAAGGGGTATACATAAAAACAAGTACAACAATCATTAAAGGAGTTGTCCGACATTAGCTTAACAAAAATGTTTGAGTTTATCTGTGCTGTATTGTCATATAAATCACACCTACATTGTTATTTCTTTGTCGCTCCATTGGGAGACCCAGACAATTGGGTGTATAGCTTCTGCCTCCGGAGGCCACACAAAGTATTACACTTTAAAAAGTGTAACCCCTCCCCTCTGCCTATACACCCTCCCGTGCATCACGGGCTCCTCAGTTTTATGCTTTGTGTGGAAGGAGGCACACATCCACTCATGCATTCTACATATTAGTTATATCGGTTGGAAGAAAAGAGGGCCCTCACGGGGCCCCCGGCATGTTCCCTTCTCACCCCACTACGTCGGCGGTGCTGTTTAAGGTTGAGGTACCCATTGCGGGTACAAAGGCCGGAGCCTCATGCCGTCTCCTTCACCATCCCTTAGCGGCTCTGGGAGAAGTGGGATCCTGACCGGTCATCCATTTACTGGGACCGTGCTCCCTCCGCAGCCCCTGTGGGAATTTGCCGGACAGGAGTCTATTCATCCTCAGGGACCGGGCCCTGCATCTCTAAGGTACTCTGTGTCCCCATGGGGACTGTGCAGGGAGCGCCTTCTTCCCGGACGCTGCAGCTGCTGATTTGAGAAGACCGGCGGACTTCCGCGCCTGCTTGTCGGCCGCGGTCTTAAATTTAGTCCCCGGCTTCATCGCGGCCTAGTAGCAAAAATCCCGCCCCCGGGCCTGCCTGTCAGGGGTAAGGGCGGGACTGCCGACCTGACGTCGGATGTGAGGGCCGGAGCATCCTGTATGTTTCCTCCCCCCTCACTGATCACTGTGGGGACCCCAGATTCCCGCACTTTTCTAGCGCCGCCCACGGCTCCACTCCTCCCCTGAGAGCTCCGGCAGCCATTTTTTGGCATTCTGTAGGTGGAGGATTATCAGGAAAGAGCTCTGCAGCTCTGGGAGACCTAAGGCAGGGAATCTGGAGGACACACACTCCGCTTTTTAGCGGTCGGTAAGCCACACCGGTCACCCGGTGCTGGTCCCCCTAGGGTGCCGGAATAGATACGTATTTATATATATATATTTCTGTTCGGTCGGGCTGTATACCCTTTCCCATATACCCTCAGTGATCACTCTCCTAGGAGACAACAGCATGTCGTCCACAAGGAGCAAAGGTGCTAAGGCACAGGGTTTTTTTGCGGCCTGTACCTCTTGTGGGGCTATGTTACCTGCGGGTTCCACCTACCCTCACTGTGAGCAATGCTCGACCCCTGTTTCGCTTGCTCAGCCGGAGCCTCGGTCACTAGTGGGCCCCTCGGCTCATGTAGACCCCCCTGCTCCCCCTGTCCAGGCGGCAGGGACAGAGTTCGCCTCTTTTGCTGAGAAATTCTCTGAGTCACTTTAACAATCCATGGCTCAGTCTATGGACAAATGGTCTGCCAAGCTGCTAGAAGCTTTGCAGTCCAGACCGGTCCTTACACAGGCCCCGGCCCCTGTTGGATCGTCGCCTCCAGGCCCCTCTCGGTCCGCGCCGCAGCGCGCTCCCAGGTTGGGCCCTAGGTCTCACGTGGAGGACTCCTGCCCGGACCACAGTCCTAGACAGGCTAAGCGGGCTCGCTGGGAATCTTCCCCGACTTCTTCACGCTGCTCGGGTTACCATCTTGAGGACTCTCTGGAGGACGAGGCGGACGTCGCAGCTCAGGGCTCTGACCCTGACGTCGCCCTTAACCTTGATACACCTGAAGGGGACGCCTTAGTGAATGATCTTATCTCGTCCATCAACCAGGTGTTGGATCTCTCTCCCCCGCCTCCTACTGTAGAGGAGTCGGCGTCTCAGCAGGAGAAACACCAGTTTAGGTTCCCCAAACGTACACGTAGTGCGTTTTTCGATCACTCTAACTTCAGAGATGCTGTCCAGAAGCCCAGAGCGGTTCCGGACAAGCGCTTTACTAAGCGCCTTACTGACACACGTTACCCCTTCCCCTCTGACGTAGTTAAGGGTTGGGCTCAATGTCCCAAGGTGGATCCTCCAGTCTCTAGGCTGGCGGCTAGATCTGTGGTATCGGTTGCAGATGGCTCATCACTAAAAGATGCCACTGACAGGCAGATAGAGCTCCTGGTGAAATCCATCTATGAAGCCACGGGCGCGTCTTTTGCCCCGGCCTTTGCAGCCGTGTGGGCACTCCAAGCTATCTCAGCTTGTCTGGCTGAGATTAATGCGGTCACACGTAATTCTGCTCCGCAGGTTGCGTCTTTGACTTCTCAAGCATCAGCTTTTTCTTCCTACGCCATGAACGCAGTCCTAGACTCTGCTAGCCGTACAGCGGTGGCATCCGCTAATTCTGTGGCAGTCCGCAGGGCCATGTGGCTGCGCGAATGGAAGGCAGACTCGGCCTCCAAGAGGTTCTTAACCGGTTTGCCGTTTTCTGGCGACCGCTTGTTTGGCGAACGATTGGATGAGATTATTAAGGAATCCAAGGGAAAGGACTCCTCCTTACCCCAGTCCAAACCTAAGAGACCTCAGCAACGAAAAATACAATCAAGGTTTCGGTCCTTTCGTCCCTCCGCCAAGCCCCAATCCTCTTCGTCCAGCAGGCCGGAGAAAGGCCAGAGGAACTCCTATGCGTGGCGGTCCAAGTCACGCCCCCAAAAGGCTGCAGGAGGCACTGCCTCCAAGGCGGCCTCCTCATGACTCTCGGCATCCCCGAGCCGCATCCTCGGTCGGTGGCAGGCTCTCCCGCTTTTGCGACACCTGGTGGCCACATGTTCAAGACCGATGGGTGAGAGACATTCTGTCTCACGGTTACAGGAGAGAGTTCAGCTCTCGTCCTCCGACTCGTTTCTTCAGAACCTCTCCGCCCCCCGCTCGGGCCGACGCACTTTTTCAGGCAGTGGACGCTTTGAAGATAGAAGGAGTTGTGATCCCCGTTCCCCCTCAGGAACGTGGTCGCGGCTTTTACTCCAACTTGTTCGTGGTGCCAAAGAAGGACGGATCATTCCGTCCCGTTCTGGACCTCAAACTACTCAACAGACATGTGAGCACCAGAAGGTTTCGGATGGAATCTCTCCGCTCGGTCATCGCCTCGATGTCACAAGGAGACTTCCTAGCATCGATCGACATCAAGGATGCTTATCTCCACGTGCCGATCGCACCCGAACATCAACGCTTCTTGCGTTTCGCCATCGGGGACGAACACCTTCAGTTCGTGGCATTGCCTTTCGGCCTGGCGACAGCCCCACGGGTGTTCACCAAAGTCATGGCATCCGTCGTGGCGGTCCTACACTCTCAGGGCCACTCGGTGATTCCCTACTTAGACGATCTCCTAGTCAGGGCACCTTCTCGGGTGGCGTGTCAACACAGCCTTACCGTCGCTCTGGCGACTCTCCAGCAGTTCGGGTGGATCATCAACTTCCCAAAATCCAAGTTGACACCAACCCAATCACTGACTTACCTCGGGATGGAGTTTCATACACAGTCAGCGGTAGTCAAGCTACCGCTGGACAAACAGCTTTCTCTGCAGGCAGGGGTGCAATCACTTCTTCGGGGTCAGTCACACCCCTTGAGGCGCCTCATGCACTTCCTGGGGAAGATGGTGGCAGCGATGGAGGCAGTGCCGTTCGCGCAATTCCATCTGCGGCCACTCCAATGGGACATTCTCCGCAAATGGGACAGGAGGTCGACTTCCCTCGACAGGAACGTCTCTCTTTCCCTTGCAACCAAGACGTCTCTTCAGTGGTGGCTCCTTCCCAATTCTCTATCGCAAGGAAAATCCTTCCTACCCCCAACCTGGGCTGTGGTCACCACGGACGCGAGCCTGTCAGGGTGGGGAGCGGTTTTTCTCCACCACAGGGCTCAGGGAACCTGGACTCCGGTAGAGTCTTCCCTTCAGATCAATGTTCTGGAGATAAGGGCAGTGTATCTAGCCCTATTGGCTTTCCATCGGTGGCTGGAGGGCAGACAGATCCGTATCCAGTCGGACAACGCCACTGCCGTCGCATACATCAACCACCAGGGCGGCACGCGCAGTCGTCATGCCTTCCAGGAAGTCAGGCGGATTCTGCAGTGGGTGGAAGCCACAGCCTCCACCATCTCCGCAGTTCACATCCCGGGCGTAGAAAACTGGGAAGCAGATTTTCTCAGTCATCAGGGCATGGACGCGGGGGAATGGTCTCTTCACCCAGACGTGTTTCGAGAGATCTCAACAACAACAAAGTCCCGGCATTCATGGCTCGGTCTCAAGATCACAGAGCTCTGGCGGCGGACGCATTACTTCAGGATTGGTCGCAGTTTCGACTGCCTTATGTGTTTGCTCCTCTGGCGATGCTGCCCAGAGTGTTACGCAAGATCAGGTCCGACTGCCGTCGCACCATTCTCGTCGCTCCAGATTGGCCGAGGCGGTCGTGGTACCCGGATCTGTGGCATCTCACGGTGGGTCAACCGTGGGCGCTTCCAGACCGCCCAGACTTGCTGTCACAAGGGCCGTTTTTCCATCTGAATTCTGTGGCCCTCAACCTGACTGTGTGGCCATTGAGTCCTGGCTCGTAGCGTCTTCAGAGTTATCTCAGGATGTCATTGCCACCATGAGACAGGCCAGGAAACCAACGTCCGCCAAGATCTATTACAGGTCTTGGCAAATCTTCTTATCCTGGTGCTCTGATAATGGTTTTACTCCATGGCCGTTTGCCTTACCCACTTTTCTTTCATTCCTTCAATCCGGAATGGACAAGGGTTTGTCACTCGGCTCTCTCAAGGGACAAGTATCGGCGCTCTCCATATTTTTTCAAAAGCGCCTAGCCAGGCTTTCGCAGGTCCGCACGTTCCTGCAGGGAGTTTGCCACATAGTCCCACCTTACAAGCGTCCGCTGGAACCCTGGGACCTTAACAGGGTGCTAACGGCTCTTCAGAAACCACCTTTCGAGCCGCTGTGGGATGTCTCTTAATCACGTCTTTCGCAGAAGGTGGCATTTCTAGTGGCAGTTACATCACTCCGAAGAGTGTCGGAGCTTGCAGCTCTGTCATGCAAAGCCCCCTTCCTGGTCTTTCACCAGGATAAGGTGGTTCTGCGTCCTGTCCCGGAATTTCTCCCTAAGGTGGTATCTCCTTTTCATCTCAATCAGGATATCTCCTTACCTTCATGTTGCCCTAATCCAATTCACCAATGTGAAAAGGATTTGCACTCCTTAGATCTAGTGAGAGCACTCCGACACTACGTGTCTCGCACGGCGCCCCTGCGTCGTTCAGATGCGCTCTTTGTCCTTGTCGCTGGCCAGCGTAAGGGTTCGCAGGCTTCCAAGTCAACCTTGGCTCGGTGGATCAAGGAACCGATTCTTGAAGCCTACCGTTCTTCTGGGCTTCCGCTTCCTTCAAGGCTGAAAGCCCATTCTACCAGAGCCGTGGGTGCGTCCTGGGCATTGCGGCACCGGGCTACGGCTCAGCAGGTGTGTCAGGCAGCTACCTGGTCTAGTCTGCACACTTTCACGAAACACTATCAGGTGCATACCTATGCTTCGGCAGACGCCAGTCTAGGTAGGCGAGTCCTTCAGGAGGCGGTTGCCCACCTGTAAGAGGGGGCCGTTTCGGCTCTTTTTTATCGAGGTATTCTTTTACCCACCCAGGGACTGCTTTTGGACGTCCCAATTGTCTGGGTCTCCCAATGGAGCGACAAAGAAGAAGGGAATTTTGTTTACTTACCGTAAATTCCTTTTCTTCTAGCTCCTATTGGGAGACCCAGCACCCGCCCCTGTGCCCTTCGGGCTGGTTGTTCTTTTGTGTACACATGTTGTTCATGTTGAATTGTTCTTTTGGTTCATGGTTTTCAGTTCTCCGAACATCCTTCGGACTGCATTTACCTTAGACCAATTTATAAGTTTCCTCCTTCCTGCTTTTGCACCAAAACTGAGGAGCCCGTGATGCACGGGAGGGTGTATAGGCAGAGGGGAGGGGTTACACTTTTTAAAGTGTAATACTTTGTGTGGCCTCCGGAGGCAGAAGCTATACACCCAATTGTCTGGGTCTCCCAATAGGAGCTAGAAGAAAAGGAATTTACGGTAAGTAAACAAAATTCCCTTCTTTTTGTTTTCCAACTTTTGTTCCTCTTGAATTCACCTTTTATTCTCTGCAGCTCTTGTTTACATTCAGATCCAGCAAACTGACCACTTCCTGTGCAAAACCTCAGTCAGAGCTGTCACCACCCACCCCAGTGTCCAGCCCCGCCCCCTGCACACACATTCCCTGTCAGTATTCTTCCCCAGCACCTGACCTAATATCACTACTGCATTGCAAATAACAGCCCCACATCGGGCTCTGCACCGCACACGCACACATATGGCTCTGCACCGCACACGTATGCTCTGCACCGCACACATATGGCTCTGCACCGCACACATATAGCTCTGTACCGCACACGCACACATATGGCTCTGCACCGCACACATGGCTCTGCACCGCACACGCATGGCTCTGCACCGCACACGCACACATATGGCTCTGCACCGCACACGCACACATATGGCTCTGCACCGCACACGCACACATATGGCTCTGCACCGCACACGCACACATATGGCTCTGCACCGCACATGCACACATATGGCTTTGACCCCGCACATATATGGCTCTGTACCGCACACGCACACATATGGCTCTGCACCGCACATGCACACATATGGCTCTGCACACGCACACATATGGCTCTGCACACGCACACATATGGCTCTGCACACGCACACATATGGCTCTGCACACGCACACATATGGCTCTGCACCCCTCCCCCCCCCATAGGGAACACATGTAGGGAGTACATACTCACCCGTCCTCGGTCCCCGCCGCTCCTGCATGTTCGCACGCTGTCTGTGCTCTGGACATATCAGCACAGTAGTGACGTCACCGCTGTGCTGAAGAGAGCACAGACAGCCGGAGGGACAGTGATGAGAAGCAGCGCTGCGCTGCTTCTCATCAGCACATTCAAATGTACCGGCATCGGTGATCTGTGATGCCGGTACATATGAATGTGCGATCCTGGGCAGGGGGCCCGGTGCTGGCGCTGACACCACGGCAGCCGCCGCCAGGCCCCTCCCCCAGGGCACGGACCCCACAGCAGTGCAGGGGGAGGTTACTGGAGAGTAAAAGAGGTGCGGGGGAATGTGTGGGAGGGTGCAGGGAAGGGGGCGGGGCTCATCGCACTGTACAACCCAGCAGGGAGGCGACATGCTGTTCCACATTTGCATGTCAACATGGCCCTGCCCATGTTGACATGAAATGACCGGAAGCAGCAAAATCGCGGCAGGAGCGGTCACATGACCGCTCTGAGCCGGGGGGAGAGGGGCTGACAGCAGGGCAGGTAAGTGGTCTCTATCTACTTACCTGCCCCTATGTAGCCCAATAGGGAAATTAAAAAAAAAAAGTCAAAGAAGCCGGATAACCCCTTTAACAATACAAAACAGACAGGTAAAGGAGGAGAGAGGACCCTGCCCGCGAGGGCTCACAGTCTACAGGGAATGGGTGATGGTACAATAGGTGAGGACAGAGCTGGTTGCGCAGTGATGTACAGGACTGAGGGCTATTGTAGGCTGTAGGCTTGTCGGAAGAGGTGGGTCTTCAGGTTCCTCTTGAAGTTTTCCACGGTAGGTGAGAGTCTGATATGCTGAGGTAGAGTGTTCCAGAGTATGGGGGAGGCACGGGAGAAATCTTGTACATGATTATGGGAAGAGGAGATAAGAGTGGAGGAGCGGAGGAGATCTTGTGAGGATCTGAGTTTGCTTGTATGTCTTGGTTAGAGTTTTGAACTGGAGTCTTTGGGCAATGGGAAGCCAGTGAAGGGATTGGCAGAGAGGAGAGGCCGGGAATAGCGGGGGAGAGGTGGATTAAGCATACCAAACATAACATGTTTCTATGTAAACTTGGCACATCTTGGACCGGAAATACAAATTTGCACCTTATATGAGCAAGTATAAATTTCTGACATCCATTCTAGGTATTTTGATGACCTGACAGTGGATTGTGTCTAAGCCTAGTTTCACACATCCTTTTTTTCGCCAGTTTGGCATGACAACATGTGACCGGAGCTTGTCGTGCTGCCACTGTACTGTATACACTGTACTGGAGTGCGCCGGATCCTCCAAACCGGCGAAAAAGAAGGATGTGTGAAACTAGCTTTAGAGATTAGCCATGCCACTTTTATTGCCCTTCTTCCAAAGCATCAAAAGAAAAGTCTCCTATTTTACCAGGGCTATAGCATAATGTTAATTGGTGTAAAGCCTATTATAATTTCTATTCATGTCTCTCTCCAATGTGAAATGGAGACAGACATGAGGCGTTGATGCTGATGTTTTCCTGATGTCCACGGAATTATGTGACTGTAAAAGATGAGTTTTGGCTCATACAGACCCTACATCACATTGGTATATTCCCCGGTACTGTTACCTGTAGACCTTTCTTGTTTATTACAGGTCCAACAACTGACAAATCTTCTTTTCCAAGTCTTGAAGCGCTGAAGAAATCCCACAAGGAAAGACACCATTCTTCTGCAGTAAGTCCGTGAATCATATTACATTTTACACTTAACCAATTACCGTATTTTTCGGATTATAAGATGCACTTTTCCTACCAAAAATATGGGAGGAAAAAGAGGGGTGCGTCTTAAAATCCAAATATAGCTTACCGAGGGGGCGGTCTGTGCGGCGACCGGGTGCGTTCCAGCGGCCAGGTGCCAGTGGCTGCGTGCGGGTGGCCGGCTGCCTGTGGCTGCGTGCGGGCGGCCGGGTGCCTGTCGGTGCTGACTGCCTCTGTCCTGGAGGCTGCCTGCCTCTCTGTGCGGGTGGGCGGGCAGGTGGCCTGCTGGCTGCCACTCTGTGCGGGCGGTGGCTGTGCGGCAGGTGTCCCAGTGTGTCCGAGGTCCCAGTTTCAAATGATGGCGCCGGGAGTCAGCGCGTGTGCAGATGGAGCCCTTGGATGAGAGCTTCATCTGCACATGTGCTGCTCTAGGCGCCATAATTTGAATCGGGATCGCGGACAGACTGGGACACTCACAGCACCGGCCTGCTCCACCACTGACCGCCGCTGCTGCCGCCACCACTGACCCGCCGCTGCTGCTGCCGCCACTGACCCGCTGCTGCTGCTGCCGCCACTGACTCGCTGCTGCCGCCACCAGGACCCGCTGAGGCTGCCAGCACAATCTCTGCCTCCTGTTACCCCGCTTCACCACCAATGCTGCCCCCCTCCGGTGAGACAACACCGGAGTATAAGACGGACCCTATTTTTTATTTTTTTACCTTTTTTTTTATCTTTAAATTTGGGGTGTGTCTTATCCAGTGCGTCTTATAAAACGAAAAATACAGTACTTTAGATTCATTTGCATTTATTGGGAATTATCAGTCTGCCATGCAGCTTAAAAATCAGCGACCTCAAAAATAATTAACCATTCCTGTAGCTATATAGTGATAAGCCATAACAATAAAACAACTTGTCTAAAGCCCGCTTTACACGCTTCAATATATCTCACAATCCGTCGTTGGGGTCAAGTTGTAAGTGACGCACATCCGGCATCGTTTGTGAGGTATCTGCGTGTGACAGCTACGTGCGATCAGGATTGAACGCAAAACCGTTGATCGCAAACACATCGTATCTTTGTCTAGAATTGAGCGTTTTGTTGCACGAACCTAGTCAATTGTAACGTGTGACATCCCTCATACGATTTTGGTGTCTGATGCTATGTGCGCAGGTGTGCGCTCTGCACCGCAGCTTAAAAAAGGTCCGCTTCAGAGCGCAGCTGAAAAGCTGCGTTCTGAAGCGCCTCACAATGTCTGTCATTCACTAATCTCTGTCAGTCGGTCACTATCTCTGTCCCTCACTCTCTGTCCATGTCAGTCTATCCCCCTCTCTCATATACTCACCGATCCCCGGCGCTGCACGGCATTCACACTGCTCCGGCGGCTTTTACTGTTTTGAAAAAGCCGGCCGCCCATTAAACAATCTCGTATTCCCTGCTATCCCCGCCCACCGGCGCCTATGATTGGTTACAGTGAGACACGCCCCCACGCTGAGTGACAGGTGTTACACTGCACCCAATCACAGCAGCCGGTGGGCGTGTCTATACTGTGTAGTGAAATAAATAATTAAATAATTAAAAAAAAAACGGCATGCGGTCCCCCCCAATTTTAAAACCAGCCAGATAAAGCCATACGGCTGAAGGCTGGTATTCTCAGGATGGGGAGCTCCACGTTATGGGGAGCCCCCCAGCCTAACAATATCAGCCAGCAGCCGCCCAGAATTGCCGCATACATTAGATGCGACAGTTCTGGGACTGTACCCGGCTCTTCCCGATTTGCCCTGGTGCGTTGGCAAATCGGGGTAATAAGGAGTTATTGGCAGCCCATAGCTGCCAATAAGTCCTAGATTAATCATGTCAGGCATCTATGAGACACCTTCCATGATTAATCTGTAAATTACAGTAAATAAACACACACCCGAAAAAATCCTTTATTAGAAATAAAAAACACAAA
Source organism: Anomaloglossus baeobatrachus (assembly GCF_048569485.1). Classification (NCBI taxonomy): domain Eukaryota; kingdom Metazoa; phylum Chordata; class Amphibia; order Anura; family Aromobatidae; genus Anomaloglossus; species Anomaloglossus baeobatrachus. The sequence goes on from NC_134356.1 coordinate 569,648,326, forward strand.
CATATACCCTGGTTAACCACTTTAATCAGCCCAAAAAAGCCCTCCATGTCCGGCGTACTCCAGGATGCTCCAGCGTTGCTTCCAGCGCAGCTGCATGGAGGTGACCGGAGCTGCAGAATACACCGCCGCTCCTGTCACCTCCACGCAGCTAATGAAGGCAATAGCGCGATCACCTGAGCTGTCACTGAGGTTACCCGCTGTCACTGGATCCAGCGGTGGCCGCGGGTAACCTCAGTGACTGCTCAGCTGATCGCGCTACTCACCTCAGTTGCTGCGTGGAGGTGAGAGGAGCGGCGGTGAGTAGCGCGATCAGCTGAGCTGTCACTGAGGTTACCCGCGGCCACTGCTGCATCCACCGCTGGATCCAGTGACAGCGGGTAACCTCAGTGACAGCTCAGCCGATCGCGCTGCTGTCTTCATTAGCTGCGTGGAGGTGACAGGAGCGGATGTGTCTTCTGCTGCTTCGGTCACCTCCATGCAGCTGCGCTGGAAGCGACGCTGGAGCATCCTGGAGTACGCCGGACATGGAGGGCTTTTTTGGGCTGATTAAAGTGGTTAACCAGGGTATATGTTTGTGTTTTTTATTTCTAATAAAGGATTTTTTCGGGTGTGTGTGTTTATTTACTGTAATTTACAGATTAATCATGGAAGGTGTCTCATAGATGCCTGACATGATTAATCTGGGACTTATTGGCAGCTATGGGCTGCCAATAACTCCTTATTACCCCGATTTGCCAACGCACCAGGGCAAATCGGGAAGAGCCGGGTACAGTCCCAGAACTGTCGCATCTAATGTATGCGGCAATTCTGGGCGGCTGTTGGCTGATATTGTTAGGCTGGGGGGCTCCCCATAACGTGGAGCTCCCCATCCTGAGAATACCAGCCTTCAGCCGTATGGCTTTATCTAGCTGGTTTTAAAATTGGGGGGGACCGCACGCCGTTTTTTTTAATTATTTAATTATTTATTTCACTACACAGTATAGACCCGCCCACCGGCTGCTGTGATTGGGTGCAGTGTGACACCTGCCACTCAGCGTGGGGGCGTGTCTCACTGTAACCAATCATAGGCGCCGGTGGGCGGGGATAGCAGGGAATACGAGATTGTTTAATGGGCGGCCGGCTTTTTCAAAACAGTAAAAGCCGCCGGAGCAGTGTGAATGCCGTGCAGCGCCGGGGATCGGTGAGTATATGAGAGAGGGCTGCTAAACTCAGGAGTTTAGCGGTCACCGGTGAGTCTTCACTGGTGACCGCTAATCAGGACGCGACACAGACAGAGCCGCAGCATGACAATGAAGTTGGGTGAGGTTCACCCGAGTTCATTCTGACAGTGCGGCTCTTTCTGTGTCTGCTGTCATCTGCCATTCAGCTCTGCTACATGGCTGTCTGTGTCTGCTGTTAGCGGCCATGTAGCAGAGCTGAATGGCAGATGACATAGTAAAAACGCATCCCTACACATTACACACGCTTGTCAAGTCAATAAATAAAAAAAAACAAGGTGCCCAATGCATACGTCACAGAACACATGATCTAAAGGATCGCACATAAAATTGATCAATTTAACATAGACTACTAACGCACGTGTGACAGCAAATGACCGACCTACGTGCAATCTCCTAAGATCCCATATGCAACTTGGGCGTGTCACATCGCAAATGCGATTGTACAACTAATTGCAACGTGTAAAGCAGGCTTAACAGTTGTCGCTTTTTTTTTTTTGTGTGTTGTCAAAAACACTGACCTGAGGAGGCATACACTGCGCAAAACACATGTTCAATCCAATTGAAGTTTAGGAATTTGGAGGCAAAGTATTTATATGGAATAATTTAATATGGAGAAATCAGGTCAATGCCTCCTGGTCCCATTCAGTGATAATTCATATGTCATGGTAGGGTGTGGTGCAATGAACACTGGGCTGGGATCCATGTAAGCAACTCCAAAAATTCAAACAAATGTGAAAAAGCTCCAAGACCACAACAAAAATATATATAAAAAAATACTCATACTTACAATGCAAAAATGGTGAGCTCTTAAATGCAAAATAAATGGTTTCTGAAACACTATACTAAAGCCCCCATCACATTTAATGATTTTTCAGCGATCCCGACAACGATACGACCTGATAAGGATTGCTGGTAAGTCGCTACGGGGTCGCTGGTGAAATGTCAAACAGTCAGATCTTCCCAATGACGCAGCAACGATACAGAGACCGTAGCGACCTGTATAACGATCTCTGGTCGTTGGGACCCTGATCTCTGAGTCGTCAACGAGGTTGTTGGTAAGGCATCAAACACACCGATGCATCCTGCCCAGCAGGACCTCGACGATCAAAAAATGGTCCAGCGATCTCACAGCAGGAGCCTGATCGCTGCTATGTGTCAAGCCTAGCGAGATCCTTGGCGAGGTCGTGATGCATTACAGAATCTGTGACACAGCAGCAATCTCGCTATGTGTGAAGGCACCTTATGATCCACCTTCTCCATGAAGGATATATGAATGAACCAAAGCTAGGGTTAGCCATGCAGTGACCATTTTTAGCTATGAAAAAAGCTCCATTAGAGGATCCAAAATGTGTAAGCTGTGGGAGTATTTTTAAGATTCCAAACTTTTCTTGAATCAATTTTGTACAATACTCAGAAGAAAGAGGGATTAGGAAATACATCTCTAACAATGCTTAGGTACGTGGCATCTGTCATACTAACATACACATGAATGCCAGGACACATTGCATGATAACATAGTGTGGGAGGGAAATTATGTTTCAGACTAAGCTACCTTCTACTATTTCTCCAGTCCAGTTCTGATGCTCATGTGTCCACTGTAAGCATTTTTGTCAGCGTAAAAGGGTCAGCATGGGCATTGTAACTGGTGTGCATACGTAGCTGTCTGATATCTTTATGAGATAAGGGTGGCTCTTGCTGGCCCAAATGAATGAATTGATAACTGGCACAAACCTTCACTTAGTCCTCTTTCACACATCCGTGAAAATAACGCACGTTTTACACGGACGTGTCAAAGGTGCGTATTGCCCTCTGTGTGCCGTGTTTATGGCACACGTGTTCTCCGTGTGCTATCCGTGATAACGCACGGAGAACAGGAACTTTCTGCTCACCTGTCCCGGTCACTGCTGTCCGTGGTGCTGATCTACGGTTTCCGGTCCTGCCGACTCCCTGCTGCTGCTGCTTCCGGCTGCAGTGAAGTGAATATGCAATGAGCATAATGAGCGGGGGTCGGAAACAAGTGACAGCAGTGGCAGAGACAGCAGAGCTGGAGAAGGTGAGTATAGAAATTCCTTTTAATTCACACACGTGTGTTTTCTCTGGTGCGTGTCACATGGATCACATCCATTTGGTCCATGTGACGCCCGTAATGCCGGAAAAAAAACGGACATAACTACGTGTGAAGCACACGGGCACACATATGCTCCACACGGTCCATGGCAAAAACACGCGCGTGAGCGCAGATCCATTGATTTTAGTGGGTCTACGTGTGCCCGTGTCTTTGGCACATGAGGAAACGGACCAAACACGTACCGGAGACACGGACGTGTGAAGGAGGCCTTAGACTCAGGCACCAACAAGGTGGCTGCTATGGGCTGGTATTATTAAAGATGAGTTAATTGGACCTTTTTTTGGCCACAGGTTGAAAATATACTCAATATCAACGCCCAAACCTACTGCCAATTTTTAAAATGGTTTCTTTAAGCAGTGGTACAGGGAAATGTCTGCATATTTCAAGAAAATCATGATTTTTATGCATGACAATGCTCCATCATTTGTTAAAAAAAAAAAAAAAAAGTCTCCGCTGCTTGGCTACCAGGAAAGGGTTTCAGTATGTAAGAATGACATGGCCCCTTCCTCACCTGACCTAAACCCTATTAAGAACTTGTGGGCCCTTCTTAAACAGGAGATATGCAGTGAAGGAAAACAGTCACCTCTGATCATTGTCTGGGAGGCTGTGGTTGGTGCTGCTCATAAAACTGATCGTCAGCAGATTAAGAAACTGAAAAGGCCCCTTTACACACTGAGACTTTCAGCGATCCCACCAGCGATCCCAACCTGGCCGGGATCGCTACAAAGTCTCTGGTGAGCTGTCAAACAGGCAAACCGGGCCAACGACTCAACAGCGATCCGGACCTGCAGAACGACCTAGCTAGTCAAACACTGGAAACGAGTGATGTGTCACAATATCTGTCAATCACTATTCTCTGTCAGTCGGTCTCTCCCTCTCGGTCTCTATTCTCTCTCTATCGGTCCGTCACTACCTCTGTCCCTCTCTCACAGTCTGTCGGTCATTTTTCCCTCCTCTCTCATACTCACCGATCCCCGATCCCCGGCACGGCGCTGCACGGCATTCACACTGCTGCGGCGGCTTTTACTATTTTGAAAAAGCCGGCCGCTCATTAAACAATTTCGTATTCCCTACTTTCCCTGCCCACAGGCGCCTATGATTGGTTGCAGTGAGACACGCCCCCACGCTGAGTGACAGGTGTCTTACTGCAACCAATCACAGCAGCCGGTGGGCGGGTCTATACTGTGCAGTGAAATAAATAATTAATTTAAAAAACCGGCGTGCGCCCCCCCCCCCCACCCAATTTTAATACCAGCCAGATAAAGCCATACGGCTGAAGGCTGGTATTCTCAGGATGGGGAGCGCCACGTTATGGGGAGCCCCCCAGCCTAACTATCAGTCAGCAGCCGCCCAGAATTGCCGCATACATTATATGCGACAGTTCTGGGACTGTACCCGGCTCTTCCCGATTTGCCCTGGTGCGTTGGCAAGTCGGGGTAATAAGGAGTTATTGGCAGCCCATAGCTGCCAATAAGTCCTAGATTAATCATGTCAGGCGTCTCCCTGAGATACCTTCCATGATTAATCTGTAAATTACAGTAAATAAACACACACACCCGAAAAAATCATTTATTAGAAATAAATAAAAAACACAAACAAATTCCCTCATCACCAATTCAATCAGCCCCAAAAAGCCCTCCATGTCCGGCGTAATCCACGGACCTCCAGCGTCTCTTCCAGCTCAGCTGCATGCAGGTGACAGGAGCAGCAGAAGACACCGCCGCTCCTGTCTGCTCTACACAGCTAATGAAGACAGCCGCGCAATCGGCTGAGCTGTCACCGAGGTTACCCACTGTCACTGGATCCAGCGGTGGCCGCGGGTAACCTCAGTGACAGCTCAGCTGATCACGCTACTCACCTCAGTTGCTGCGTGGAGCTGACCGGAGCGGCGGTGAGTAGCGCGATCAGCTGAGCTGTCACTGAGGTTACCCGCGGCCACCGCTGCATCCACCGCTGGATCCACCGCTGGATCCAGTGACAGTGGGTAACCTCGGTGACAGCTCAGCCGATCGCGCGGCTGTCTTCATTAGCTGCGTAGAGCTGACAGGAGCGGCGGTGTCTTCTGCTGCTCCTGTCACCTGCATGCAGCTTTGCTGGAAGCGATGCTGGAGGTCCGTGGATTACGCCGGACAAGGAGGGCATTTTGGGGCTGATTAAGTTGGTGATGAGGGAATTTGTTTGTGTTTTTTATTTCTAATAAATGATTTTTTCGTGTGTGTGTGTTTATTTACTGTAATTTACAGATTAATCATGGAAGGTATCTAGGGGAGGCGCCTGACATGATTAATCTAGGACTTATTGGCAGCTATGGGCTGCCAATAACTCCTTATTACCCCGATTTGCCAACGCACCAGGGCAAATCGGGAAGAGCCCGGTACAGTCCCAGAACTGTCGCATATAATGTATGCGGCAATTCTGGGCGGCTGCTGACTGATATTGTTAGGCTGGGGGGCTCCCCATAACGTGGCGCTCCCCATCCTGAGAATACCAGCCTTCAGCCGTATGGCTTTATCTGGCTGGTATTAAATTTGGGGGGAACAGCACGCCGGTTTTTTAAATTTTTTATTTATTTCTATACTCCATAGTGACACGCCCACCGGCTGCTGTGATTGGGTGCAGTGAGACACCTGTCACTCAGCGTGGGGGCGTGTCTCACTGCAACCAATCATAGGCGCCTGTGGGCGGGGAAAGTAGGGAATACGAAATTGTTTAATGAGCAGCCGGCTTTTTCAAAATAGTAAAAGCCGCCGCAGCAGTGTGAATGCCGACAGAGAGAGAATAGAGACCGAGAGGGAGAGACCGACTGACAGAGAATAGTGATTGACAGATATTGTGACACATCACTCATTCCAGTGTTTTAAGTCCCCTTTACACACTGAGATTTTGCTGCACAGCGGGAAACAAAGGACCAAAGAATGGTCCTGAACGATTTGTAGTGATCAGCAACTTCACAGCAGGGGCCAGGTCGCTGATGTGTTTCACACACTGCAATGTCGCTGGGGAGGTCGCTATTACGTCACAAAACCGGTGACATTACAGCGATGTCGTTTGCGATGTTGCAGTGTGTAAACCCACCTAAAGACTCCATACTTGGAAGACTTATGGCTGTTACTGAAAAGAAGGGCGGCTGCTATATTGGTCACTGATATTTTTTATGGAAATGTCTGAAATGTATTTTTGTACATTTTGAGTTGTTTAGTTAACTAATGAAAACATACAATTGAGATGGGAACATTTTTATTTAGTTGCCCAAGAATTCTGCATACACTTGTCTGTGTGTGCAGAATTCTTGGGCAACTAAAAAGGCAAAACCTTACTTTTATTTTCTTAAATATTCAGGTTTATTAACCTTTTGAGAGTGACAAATTTCCTAATAATTGTGCACTGTGTGTAGACTTGTAAAATAACCCAGCTCTCCGTTTTATTTTTATTTTTTTTAAGATGCAAACAAGAGGATTTGCTTGCTATGATCTATTCAACCCCGGTACAATTGAGAACTCTATTATAGAATCACAGACCAGCGTCACAGTGGAGTTTATGTGGAATGGAGTAGACCGTATCCTTCAGATGCCGCCTTTGACGTCTGCTTCAACGCTGGTATGACTTGTATTTTATTACTTAGGAACAAATCAAGTTTCGTATCATTTGCATTTTCTTTTCTTCACACCTCCTTGATTTCTGCTTTTTAATCCTTTAGAATATCAGAGTGGAGTCTGGAGATGTTCGTAGTCCTGTGTACCCAGTGTATAAAGAGCTGGATTTCCTACTGGTAGGCCAACTATCTTTATTTATATAATATATTTATATATTTTGCTTATATTGGTCTATTCTATAGGGCAAACTAGACCAGGATCCTGTCCCTCTCTCTCTCACCCCCTGGAATAAAAAAAACACATGGCACGCTGCCATCTACTGCTGAATAATGCTGGAGCGCAGTGGCGCCCCTTGGGGGTTTCATCTGCACACTGGTCTAATAAATGAAGTTGATACTTTTTTTTTTTTTAATGAAATTAAACTTTTTTTTATTTTTTTCCCGGTAGATTTTTTTTTTTATTTGTTAATTCTGTTTAATGTTCATGATTACTGGGGAGGACACGCCTTTGCTGCTATAAACCATTTAAGGAAAGGGCGATTTTTTTTTTTTTACATTTTCACGCGCTTGTTTTTTCTTTCCCTTATTCTAAGAGCATAAATGCTTTATTTTTTAATTTTCCATCAATATAGCGGTGTGAGGGCTTTTTTTTTTTTTTTGTTTGCAGGATGCCATAGCATTGCAGTATTTAGAAGAAATCACATTCTCCTATGAATGCTGGCCACGAGGTGGCTTTCATAGGAATACTGAGATGACAGACAAAGGGGTCATCATCTGATCCCTGGCTGTCAAGACAATTCATCGGTGTCTTTCAATCGCAATGAGGGAACGCCGATGAGGGGTCAGAACAGTGCACCTCCCTGCCAGCATGCATTAAATACCACTGTCCAAGATTGACAGTGGCATTTAACAGGTTAACAGCCATGGGTGGAGTGGTGCTCCATCCACAGCTGTTAGAGGCACATGTCTGTTGAATAAATCAGCTGACATGCAAGGAAAGATGCTGGCTTGGCGTGCTAGCGTGCATCAAAGGCAGGGAGATGACCCTTGATGTACATAGCAAGTCATGGGTCATTTAGGGTTTAAAGGGAATTTGTCACCAGATTTTTGCTATGTCATATGAAAGATATATAATGCAGGAAAAGAGACCCTGAATCCAAAGATGTATCACTTAGTTTACTAGGTGCAGCAGTTGTGCTACAATCAGAGTTCTTAGCTGTAGGAGGAAGCAGAGCTGAGGAAGCTGCCTCCACCCACACCACAGCTCTGAATGTAGCCATATGTATTGTCTATTGACAGTGAGCTGCTTATCACTGGAGGCGACGTGGTCGGACACAGGCTCCTATGCCAGCTAGTCACAGCAGTGAAAATAAATTAGTGTTAAACCCTTCATTATAAGTAAACAACAGCACACAGTGTGATAAGTGACACATCACTTGAATTATGTGTTTTAACCCCTACCTCATGATAGCCTGAAATTACATAGCAAAAACTTGCTGACAGATTCCCTTTCACAGCATTTAAAGGTATACTATGTGACATATTGCTGCTGTATATGAGACAGTAGACTGTAGATGTTCATTGACTTCTTTAGGAGATCTTTTCAGGCATGGTTTGTGACGTGAAGGGAGGAGATGAGCTGTACCCATCACCTATTAAGGTGCTACTATGTATGGTCTACTTAGAGGTGTTATCTGTCATAAATCCTGCCTGTAGTCCGAATGAGAAAAATGACTAATTCAGCAAGTTTGCAGACTAAAAATGAACATCAAATAGTGCTAACCATCTTGAGAGGGGTTTTGCCTAGGACTACCCCCACCACAAGATAGCCTGTGATTTATTTAAAACCCAACTACAACATCTGTATATTGTAGACTAATATAGGGCCCAGAATCGTCCCAATTGTAAGTGTCTCTTTCCAGCTACTCTTTGCACTAGCGAATAAATGTAGGTCCCAACTCATTTGAGAAGCTGGATTGTGATAAGTGTAACTGCTCCTCAACCATTACAGGAGAGGACGCCCTTAGGAAATGCTACTTAAAGGAAAACCTTGACATGATTAAGTCCCTTCCATCTGCACCTACATACTTCATACCAGAAGGACCGCTAAATAAAATCTGTGTATTAATTCTGACAGGTTTTGGCAGAAGGTCTGAAAACCGGTGTAACAGAGTGGCCAGAGGCTTTAGAGACCAAATCGGCTGTGGAACTTGTTCAAGAACTCCTAAATGGTGACTACATAAGACTATGAAAATCACTTTTACTTTGACTCTTCTGTACCCAGCAGAATTTTGCTCAACGTTGTTGGCATCCTTGATATTTTTAATCAATATAAGCAAAATACCTGCGGCTTCGCTCTCAGAAAATGATTTGTAAATTGTTGGTTACGCTTCCTAAGGTTACATTTACTTTCACCCTAAAGTTGACATCTTCACCATTTTAAAATTTGTTTATTCAACTCCCCTTTTTTGTTAGTTTGGTGTTAACCGTTGTTTATTTTTACAAATTCCTTGTAACACTGGGGCAAACAACTAATTTTTGCAAAAAATTTTTTATTAACCCCTTTATGACCAAGGACGTAATTGTACATCCTTGGTCATGCTGGAGTAAACCCTGCTGGCTGCTGCGGTGAGCCGGCAGTGATTCCTGCACATGTCTGCTGCTTTGAACAGCAGATGTGAGGCTAACAGGCGCGGTGGATCCGCAATCCTCCACCCGTGCCTGTTATCCTCTTAGACCGCTAATGGAAATACTGACAGCACGATTTAAATGGCCACGGCAGGGAATGCGCCGTTCGCCACCACCATCGTAGGCCCGTGACACGATCACGGGGAGACGATGGTAGCGATGGGTCATGTGATGACCCGTCACTATCGTATAAAAAAACTTTATTTTTATATAGCGCCAACATATTCCGCAGCGCTTTACATACATCAGGAACACTGTCCCCATTGGGGCTCACAATCTAAATTCCCTATATGTATGTTTTTTTGGAGTGTGGGAGGAAACCCACGCAAACACGGGGAGAACATACAAACTCCTTGCAGATGGTGTCCTTGGTGGGATTTGAACCCAGGACCCCAGCGCTGCAAGGCTGCAGTGCTAACCACTGAGCCACCGTGCCGCCCTGACGCATTTCCTGTTAGAACCGACAAAGCGCTGGCTCACACAGAAAAACTGCATTTCTTTGTCGCTCCATTGGGAGACCCAGACAATTGGGTGTATAGCTTATGCCTCCGGAGGTCACACAAAGCATTACACTTAAAAGTGTAAACCCCTCCCCTCTGCCTATACACCCCCCCGTGCATCACGGGCTCCTCAGTTTTATTGCTTTGTGTGAAGGAGGCACACATGCACGCAAGCTCCACATTTTAGTCAGCAGCAGCTGCTGACTATATCGGATGGAAGAAAAGTGGGCCCATACAGGGCCCCCAGCATGCTCCCTTCTCACCCCACTTTGGTCGGCGGTGCTGTTAAGGTTGAGGTACCCATTGTGGGTACATAGGCAGGAGCCACATGCTGTTTTCCTTCCCCATCCCTTAGGGGCTCTGGGTGAAGTGGGATCCTGACCGGTCACCAGGCGCTGGGACCGCGCTCCCTCCGCAGCTCCTGGGGGAATCTGCTGGACAGGAGCCGGGTATCATCAGGGACAAGGCCCTGCGACTCTGAGGTACTCTGTGTCCCCTTGGGGACGGCGCATAGTGCGCCTGGGTAATAGACACTGCAGCAGCTGCTGGGTGTGTTAGTGCGCCGGGACTACCGCGCTGGCCGCGCTTGTTTGCCGGCCGCGCTTATAACTTTAGTCCCCGGCTTTTGCGGCCTAGTGCCGCATATTCCCGCCCCCGGGCCTGCCAGTCAGGGGTAAGGGCGGGACGCTGCACTGGACGTCAGCGCTGAGGGCAGGAGCATACTTTGTATCCTCCTCCCCCCTCACTGAGCACCGTGGGGCACCAGATTCCCGCACTTTTACAGGCACGCCCACGGCCCCCTCCTCCTCTCTGAACGCCGGCAGCCATTGCTACAAGACGCTGGAGAACTTCAGAGGGGAGACAACTGAGCTTCAACAGCTCTGGGAGGCCCAGGCAGGGATCTGGTGGTCACACAACCGCTGGGAGCGGTCGGTAAGCCGCACCTGTTACTAGGTGCTGGTCCCCCTGGGTGCCGAATTGTATATTTGTATGCTTATAGTGTATACATTTACTCTGTACGGCCTCACTGTTAGCGTTTGGCTATATACCCTCACTGATTATTCTAAGAGGAGAAACAGCATGTCGTCTGCAAAAAGCAAGGGTACCAAAGCACAGGCTTACTTTGCAACCTGTACCTCATGTGCGGCAATGCTTCCTGCAGGTTCCACCTACCCTCATTATGTGCAATGCTCGGCCCCTGTGACACTCACTCAGCCGGAGTCTCAGCCACTGGTGGGACCCCCGGCCCAGGTGGAACCTCCGGCCCCCACTGTCCAGGTGACAGGGACAGAGTTTGCAGTATTTGCTGACAAACTTTCTGAGTCTATGGATAGATGGTCTGCTAAGATACTGGAAGCCTTGCAGTCCAGACCTGTAACACAGGCCCCGGGCACTGTTGATTCATTGCCCCCATGCCCCCCTCGGTCGGAGCAGCAAAGAGCTCCTGGGTCAACTCATAGGTCCCACGGGGAGGACTCCGACACGGACCCCAGTCCCAGACCGACGAAGCGGGCTCGCTGGGAGCGTCCCTCGACTTCATCACACTGTTCAGGGTCTCAGCATGAGGACTCTCTGGAGGATGAAGCAGAGGCGGCAGATCAAGACTCTGATCCTGACGCCGCGCTCAACCTTGATACGCCTGAAGGGGACGCCATAGTAAACGACCTTATAGCGTCAATCAATCAGGTGTTAGATCTTTCTCCTCCACCCCTTCCGATTGAGGAGTCAGCTTCTCAGCAGGAGAAATTTCATTTTAGGTTTCCCAAACGTGCACGGAGTGCGTTTCTTGATCACTCCGACTTCAAAGACGCAGTCCAGAAGCACCGAGCTTTTCCGGATAAGCGCTTTACTAAGCGACTTCATGACACACGTTATCCCTTCCCCCCTGACGTCGTCAAGGGTTGGGCCCAGTGTCCCAAAGTGGATCCTCCAGTCTCTAGACTGGCGGCCAGATCCATAGTTGCAGTGGCAGATGGTGCATCACTCAAGGATGCCACTGACAGACAGACAGAGCTCCTGATGAAATCCATCTATGAGGCTATAGGCGCGTCCTTTGCTCCGGCATTTGCTGCCGTATGGGCACTACAAGCTATCTCAGCTTGTCAGTCTGAGATTAATGCACTCACACGAGCCGCGACTCCGCAGGTTGTGTCATTAACCTCTCAGGCGTCGGCGTTTGCGTCCTACGCCATGAATGCGGTACTAGACTCTGCGAGCCGTACAGCGGTAGCATCCGCCAATTCAGTGGCAGTCCGCAGGGCCATGTGGCTACGTGAATGGAAGGCAGACTCTGCTTCCAAGAAGTTTTTAACCGGTTTGCCGTTTTCTGGCGACCGCCTGTTTGGCGAGCAATTGGATGAAATCATTAAACAATCCAAGGGTAAGGACTCATCCTTACCCCAGTCCAAACCTAACAGACCTCCACAACGGAAGGTACAATCGAGGTTTCGGTCCTTTCGGCCCTCAGGCAGGTCTCAATTCTCCTCGTCCAACAGGCCTCAAAAGGATCAGAGGAACTCTGATTCATGGCGGTCTAAGGCACGTCCTAAAAAGACCGCCGGAGGGACCGCTCCCAAAGCGGCCTCCTCATGACTTGCGGACTCCCCAAACCGCATCCTCGGTCGGTGGCAGGCTCTCCCGCTTTTGCGACGCCTGGTTCCCACATGTCCAAGACCGATGGGTGAGAGACATTCTGTCTCACGGTTACAGAATAGAGTTCAATTCTCGTCCTCCGATTCGTTTCTTCAGAACATCTCCGCCCCCCGAGCGAGCCGATGCTCTTCTTCAGGCGGTGATCTCTCTGAAGGCAGAAGGAGTAGTTATCCCCGTTCCCTTTCAGCAATGGGGTCACGGTTTTTACTCCAACTTGTTTGTCGTACCAAAAAAGGACGGATCTTTCCGTCCCGTCCTGGACCTCAAACTGCTCAACAAACACGTGAAAACCAGACGATTCCGGATGGAATCTCTCCGCTCCGTCATCGCCTCGATGTCCCAAGGAGACTTCCTAGCCTCAATCGACATCAAGGATGCTTATCTCCACGTGCCGATTGCACCAGAGCATCAGCGCTTCCTGCGTTTCGCCATAGGAGACGAACACCTTCAGTTCGTGGCATTGCCTTTCGGCCTGACAACAGCCCCACGGGTCTTCACCAAGGTCATGGCAACAGTGGTTGCACTCCTACACTCTCAGGGACACTCAGTGATCCCTTACTTGGACGATCTTCTTGTCAAGGCCCCCTCTCGGGAGGCATGCCAACACAGCCTGAACATTGCTCTGGAGACTCTCCAGAGGTTCGGGTGGATCATCAATTTCCCAAAGTCAAAACTGACACCGACACAATCGCTGACATATCTCGGGATGGAGTTTCACACTCTCCCAGCGATAGTGAAACTTCCGCTGGACAAACAACGATCACTACAGACAGGGGTGCGATCTCTCCTCCGAGCCCAGTCGCACCCCTTGAGACGCCTCATGCACTTCCTAGGGAAGATGGTGGCAGCAATGGAGGCAGTTCCATTTGCACAGTTTCATCTGCGTCCTCTTCAATGGGACATTCTCCGCAAATGGGACAGGAAATCGACGTCCCTCGACAGGAACGTCTCCCTTTCTCGGGCAGCCAAGGCATCCCTTCAGTGGTGGCTTCTTCCCACTTCTTTGTCGAAGGGGAAATCCTTCCTGCCCCCATCCTGGGCTGTGGTCACGACGGACGCGAGTCTGTCAGGGTGGGGAGCGGTCTTCCTCCACCACAGGGCTCAGGGTACCTGGACTCAGCCAGAGTCCTCTCTTCAGATCAATGTTCTGGAGATAAGGGCAGTGTATCTAGCCCTGAAGGCGTTCCAGCCGTGACTGGAAGGCAGGCAGATCCGAATTCAGTCGGACAACGCCACGGCGGTGGCATACATCAACCACAAAGGCGGCACGCGCAATCGGCAAGCCTTCCAGGAAGTTCGGCGGATTCTACTGTGGGTGGAAGCCACAGCCTCCACCATCTCCGCAGTCCACATCCCGGGCGTGGAAAACTGGGAAGCGGACTTTCTCAGTCGCCAGGGCATGGACGCAGGGGAATGGTCTCTTCACCCGGACGTGTTTCAAGAGATCTGTTGCCGCTGGGGGAAGCCGGATGTCGACCTAATGGCGTCCCGGCACAACAACAAGGTTCCGGCATTCATGGCACGGTCTCAAGATCACAGAGCTCTGGCGGCAGACGCCTTAGTTCAGGATTGGTCGCAGTTTCAACTGCCTTATGTCTTTCCTCCTCTGGCACTGCTGCCCAGAGTGTTACGCAAGATCAGGTCCGACTGCCGCCGCGCCCTCCTCGTCGCCCCAGATTGGCCAAGGAGGTCGTGGTACCCGGATCTGTGGCATCTCACGGTGGGTCAACCGTGGGCACTACCAGACCGACCAGACTTGCTGTCTCAAGGGCCATTTTTCCATCTGAATTCTGCGGCCCTCAACCTGACTGTGTGGCCATTGAGTCCTGGATCCTAGCGTCTTCAGGGTTATCTCAAGAGGTCATTGCCACTATGAGACAGGCCAGAAAACCAACGTCAGCCAAGATCTACCACAGGACGTGGAGGATCTTCTTATCCTGGTGCTCTGATCAGGGTTTTATTCCATGGCCATTTGCCTTGCCCACTTTTCTGTCTTTCCTTCAATCCGGAATGGAAAAGGGGCTGTCTCTCGGCTCTCTTAAGGGACAAGTCTCGGCGCTCTCTGTATTTTTTCAAAAGCGTCTAGCAAGGCTTCCGCAAGTACGCACGTTCCTGCAGGGGGTTTGCCACATAGTCCCCCCTTACAAGCGCCCGCTAGAACCCTGGGATCTGAACAGGGTGCTAATGGCTCTTCAGAAACCACCTTTCGAGCCAATGAGAGATATTTCTCTTTCTCGCCTCTCCCAGAAGGTGGTCTTCCTAGTGGCAGTCACATCACTTCGCAGAGTGTCTGAGCTAGCTGCACTGTCTTGCAAAGCTCCCTTCCTGGTGTTTCACCAGGACAAGGTGGTTCTGCGTCCGGTTCCAGAATTTCTCCCGAAGGTGGTATCCCCTTTTCATCTCAATCAGGATATCTCCTTACCTTCTTTTTGTCCTCATCCAGTTCACCAATGTGAAAAGGATTTGCACTTGTTAGATCTTGTGAGAGCACTTCGGCTCTACATTTCTCGTACGGCGCCCCTGCGCCGCTCGGATGCGCTCTTTGTCCTGGTCGCTGGCCAGCGTAAAGGGTCGCAGGCTTCCAAGTCAACCTTGGCTCGGTGGATCAAGGAACCAATTCTTGAAGCCTACCGTTCTTCTGGCCTTCCGGTTCCTTCAGGACTGAAAGCCCATTCTACCAGAGCCGTGGGTGCGTCCTGGGCATTGCGGCACCAGGCTACGGCTCAGCAGGTGTGTCAGGCGGCTACCTGGTCGAGTCTGCACACTTTCACGAAACACTATCAGGTGCATACCTACGCTTCGGCAGATGCCAGCTTAGGTAGGCGAGTCCTCCAGGCGGCGGTTGCCCACCTGTAGGAAGGGGCCGTCTTTCGGCTCTATTACCGGGGTATTCTTTACCCACCCAGGGACTGCTTTTGGACGTCCCAATTGTCTGGGTCTCCCAATGGAGCGACAAAGAAGAAGGGAATTTTGTTTACTTACCGTAAATTCCTTTTCTTCTAGCTGCAATTGGGAGACCCAGCACCCGCCCCTGTTCCCTTCGGGCTGTTGTTCTTTTGTGTACACATGTTGTTCATGTTGAATTGTTCTTTGGTTCATGGTTTAAGTTCTCCGAACATCCTTCGGATTGAATTTACCTTAGACCAATTTATAAGTTTCCTCCTTCCTGCTTTTGCACCAAAACTGAGGAGCCCGTGATGCACGGGGGGGTGTATAGGCAGAGGGGAGGGGTTTACACTTTTAAGTGTAATGCTTTGTGTGACCTCCGGAGGCATAAGCTATACACCCAATTGTCTGGGTCTCCCAATTGGAGCTAGAAGAAAAGGAATTTACGGTAAGTAAACAAAATTCCCTTCTTCTGCTGATTAGAGCTGTGCAGCTCTGATCAACAGAAATGCAAAAGCGATCAGACTGCTGATTCATAAAGTCACCCAGGGGAACTAGTAAAATACATAAACTGTAAAAAGAAAAAAAGTTTTCTTTGTCGCTCCATTGGGAGACCCAGACAATTGGGTGTATAGCTTCTGCCTCTGGAGGCCACACAAAGTATTACACTTTAAAAAGTGTAACCCCTCCCCTCTGCCTATACACCCTCCCGTGGACTACGGGCTCCTCAGTTTTATGCTTTGTGTGGAAGGAGGCACACATCCACTCATGCATTCTCATACTTGGTTATGTCGGTTGGAAGAAAAGAGGACCCCCACGGGGCCCCCGGCATGTTCCCTTCTCACCCCACTATGTCGGCGGTGGTGTTAAGATTGAGGTACCCATTGCGGGTACGGAGGCTGGAGCCACATGCCGTCTCCTTCACCATCCCTTATGTGGCTCTGGGAGAAGTGGGATCCTGAGCGGTCATCCATTTGCTGGGACCGCGCTCCATCCGCAGCCCCTGTTGGAACCTGCCGGACCGGAGCCTCTTCAACCTCAGGGACCGGGCCCTGCAACTTAAAGGTACTCTGTGTCCCCATAGGGGACTGTGCAGGGAGCGCACCTTCTTCCCGGAAGCCGCGGTAGTTGTCCGGATCTGTGGCATCTCACGGTGGGTCAACCGTGGGCGCTTCCAGACCGCCCAGACTTGCTGTCACAAGGCCCGTTTTTCCATCTGAATTCTGTGGCCCTCAACCTGACTGTGTGGCCATTGAGTCCTGGCTCATAGCGTCTTCAGGGTTATCTCAGGATGTCATTGCCACCATGAGACAGGCCAGGAAGCCAACGTCCGCCAAGATCTATTACAGGTCTTGGCAAATCTTCCTATCCTGGTGCGCTAATAACGGTTTTCCTCCATGGCCGTTTGCCTTACCCACTTTTCTTTCATTCCTTCAATCTGGAATGGACAAGGGTTTGTCCCTCGGCTCTCTCAAGGGCCAAGTATCGGCGCTCTCCGTGTTTTTTCAAAAGCGTCTAGCCAGGCTTCCGCAGGTCCCCACGTTCCTGCAGGGGGTTTGCCACATGGTCCCACCTTACAAACGTCCGCTGGAACCCTGGGATCTTAACAGGGTTCTGACGGCTCTTCAAAAACCACCTTTCGAGCCGCTGCGGGATGTCTCTCTCTCACGTCTTTCGCAGAAGGTGGCCTTCCTAGTGGCAGTCACATCACTTCGGAGAGTGTCTGAGCTCGCAGCGCTGTCATGCAAAGCCCCCTTCCTGGTTTTTCACCAGGATAAGGTGGTTCTGCGTCCTGTCCCGGAATTTCTCCCTAAGGTGGTATCCCCTTTTCATCTCAATCAGGATATCTCCTTGCCTTCCTTTGCCCTAATCCAATTCACCAGTGTGAAAAGGATTTGCACTCTTTGGATCTAGTGAGAGCACTCCGGTTCTACGTGTCTCGCACGGCGCCCCTGCGTCGTTCAGATGCGCTCTTTGTCCTTGTCGCTGGCCAGCGTAAGGGCTCTCAGGCCTCCAAGTCAACCTTGGCTCGGTGGATCAAGGAACCGATTCTCGAGGCCTACCGTTCTTCCGGGCTTCCGCTCCCTTCAGGGCTGAAAGCCCATTCTACCAGAGCCGTGGGTGCGTCCTGGGCATTGCGGCACCGGGCTACGGCTCAGCAGGTGTGTCAGGCAGCTACGTGGTCTAGTCTGCACACTTTCACGAAACACTATCAAGTGCATACCTATGCTTCGGCAGACGCCAGTCTAGGTAGGCGAGTCCTTCAGGCGGCGGTTGCCCACCTGTAAGAGGGGGCCGTTTTCGGCTCTTTTTATCGAGGTATTCTTTTACCCACCTAGGGACTGCTCTTGGACGTCCCAATTGTCTGGGTCTCCCAATGGAGCGACAAAGAAAAAGGGAATTTTGTTTACTTACCGTAAATTCCTTTTCTTCTAGCTCCTATTGGGAGACCCAGCACCCACCCCTGTGCCCTTCGGGCTGGTTGTTTTGTGTACATATGTTGTTCATGTTGAATTGTTCTTTTGGTTCATGGTCTTCAGTTCTCCGAACATCCTTCGGATTGAATTTACCCTAGACCAATTTATAAGTTTTCTCCTTCCTGCTTTTGCACCAAAACTGAGGAGCCCGTGATGCACGGGAGGGTGTATAGGCAGAGGGGAGGGGTTACACTTTTTAAAGTGTAATACTTTGTGTGGCCTCCGGAGGCAGAAGCTATACACCCAATTGTCTGGGTCTCCCAATAGGAGCTAGAAGAAAAGGAATTTACGGTAAGTAAACAAAATTCCCTTTTTTAACCATATGTCAAAAAAACAACAACCCCTAAAAGCTCAAATCACCTCCCCATTTGTCCCATTGAAAACTAAACAGTTAACCCTTACACGACCTATGACATAGTGGTACGCCATATTTTTAACGACCACTGACTTACCAGTATGTCATGGCGATCGTATGGGTTTCCGGAGATGTACCCCCGCAATCGCCGCTAGGTCACCGGCTGATCTTACAGCTGGGAACCCGGCACTCACTGCCAGGAACGAAGCCCACGCCGCTGCCCGCAGTTTAACTTTTTAAATGATGCAATCTCAGCATTTAGGAGGCAGGGAGTGGAATACCACATTTGTAATTGGAGGTATTTCATAATATTATTTATTATTGTTATTATTATTATTATTATTATTTATTATTATTATTACACCCACTATATATTGGGATACGATCTTGGAGATGGGAATAACCCTTTAAATGCCACTGTTAGGTGTTTATAGTGGCATTCATGTAAAAGGAGGAAAGTGCTGACAAATTCTTATCTATTTATCCCTACGGTCTGTCCCAGTGTAGCTAATACAGCATATCAGGAAATTGCTCCCCTATTTCCCCTGTGCGTCTCTAAGCTATGGACGTGTTTAGTGTAATCGCTGCCGTCTGTGTATTTCATGTATGATCTGTGTTGTATGCAAACTTGACATAAGTGTTGCTGACCTGTGACCTATGCGGAGAACGCGGTGACAGGAAACCCTCCCTCCTATGTAACGCCACCATCCTTCTGCTAAAAATGCTGAATATTTACAATTTACCATTATATCTGTGTTTGTAATTTTCTGTTGTAATTTGCTGTATTTTTTTCTCTCCCAGAGCTAAAGAATAAACTAGATGGAGTTAATAATTCAGCGCCTAAAAAGGAGGCAGAGGTGAGTTCACTTGATATGAATGATTTACCGAATCGCTCTGATTTTATTCTTCCAGCACCGAGAAGGTGTGCGCGGCACTCTGACAAGGTCAATATAAAGCTATTTCTTTCCTGGCTGCACATTGTAGGTAATACTCAGGAGTAATATTGCAATTATTAAACATGGCAATTACACTGAGTGATGCACATTGCGACTGCACAATTCAGCTGCGTTGCCGGAGGGTGCATAAAATAAAAAGGAAACCTAAATAAAAATTGATAGAAAGCCACGAACAACAAGCGGGCCTGAGGGGAAATAGTTTCATGTCGAGGTCTATTGCTTGTAGACTGCTGAGGATTTACTCCTGAGGCTTGAAGGGTATCCAAACAGCCTCGATAAAATGATTTCCCAGTCATTCTGCTCCGCTCATGTATTATGTATACAGCAGTCTCGCTGCACACATGATGGATGTGGACACTTAATTTCTTTCAGCCGTTCTTCATATGCATGGCTCTTAAACAGGTGACTAAGCCATTTAAGTGCTGAGTGGGCCTCTTAACGCTTGCATTGCTGGCCGTACTCCAGTTAACCCTATTAAGGGTACATCTACGGGTATTTACCCATTATTGTCACGCTTTGCTGTCATTCATATCCTGTCTAGTGCTGGAGGGTTTGTTCCAGCTCGTAATTAATTAATCATACAATGGATGAAGTGGTTACGTTGCTACGGCTGAGCAAATATTGTGTTTTGTGTGCATATTTTTTTTTTTTCCCTCACTTTTTTTTGTCTGTAAAATTAGTAAGAAGATGCAGCCAGACTGGCAACAAGGAGAGACAGCTTGATTGAATAGTAACCAGCGGACCGATGATCAATCACACAAGTTTCTTTGTATTGTGTGGGTGTGTGTGTGAGCGACTGCGGCTTAGGAGGCTGACACTTCTCATTATTCATCTCTAGAAAGTAAAAAGTGACACTGCCGCAGTGGACAGCTCCATCCAGTCTTTCATCACCGAACGTGGAGACTTGGACTTTGCAGAGATGTTGTGGTGTAAAATGAGGAGAAGTAGGTGCTTTTGTTTTTTAATTATTCAGTTTTTTTTTTATTTATCTAGACTAAAGCGGGCTTTACACGCTGCGACATCGCTAGCCGATGCTAGCGATGGCGAGCGTGATAGCACCCGCCCCTATCGTTATGGCGATATGTGGTAATCGCTGCCGTAGCAAACATTATCGCTACGGCAGCGTCACACGCACATACCTGCTCGGCGACGTCGCTGTGACCGGCGAACCGCCTCCTTTCTAAGGGGTCGGTTCGCTCGGCGTCACCGCGACGTCACTAAGCGGCCGCCCAATCAAAGCAGAGGGGCGGAGATGAGCGGGACGAACATCCCGCCCACCTTCTTCCTTCCTCATTGCTGGCGTGTGGCAGGTAAGGAGAGGTTCCTCGTTCCTGTGGCGTCACACGTAGCGATGTGTGCTGCTGCAGGGACGAGGATCAACTTCGCCCAAGCGACAGCAGCGATAATTGGGAGTGGACCCCCATGTCAACGAAGAGCGATTTTGGATGTTTTTGCAACGATCCAAAATCGCTCCTAGGTGTCTCACACAACGAGATCGCTACAGCGACCGGATGTGCGTCACAAAATCTGTGACCCCAACGAGATCGATGAGCGATCTCGTAGCGTGTAAAGCCACCCTTAGTCCTTGTACGCACATTGCTTTTTTTCAAGCTTCTTTTTATTTTTATTTATTTTTTTGTTTTCTTTTCATACTTTTTTCCTTGCTCCTTTTAATCAATAACAACAAGGAAAAAGAAAAGATTCCCGAAAAGTCTGATAATCATGACTTGCTGTGCCCACATTGGTTTTTTCTCCCTTGCAGTTTTTGGTGATGAAAATAGAATCAACGTGTCAAATGTTTGTGGGGTTTTTTTTCCTGCTTTTTTCACCAATTGACTTCAGTGGAGTCAGTGAAAAATGCAGGAAAAACGCATGTGTAATGCATATGTTGCTTTTTTTGTGCGTTTTTGTGCTTTGCGATCTTTACCGCAGGACCTTGCTGCAGGGAACTTTGGTGACATTACAAGGTGAATTGAGTTCATGTCGGCAGATCACCGTGGTTTCCTGCAGATCTGCCGGCATAAACTGTGTTTACCTTGTGACGTCACTGCAGTTCCCTGCACCTAGGCCACACAGGCAGTGCCAGCAGACGGTTTCTCATCTCATGGTCTTTAACGTGGGACCTTGCTGCAGGGAACTCCTGTGATGTAGGTGCCCTGGTCTGTGAGGCAATCCCTCCCTCAGTAACCCAGGGTTACCATGGCAGCAATCGGGTCCCTGTGATCACATTACAGGGACCTGATAGCCAGGGAGAGGAGAGAGATCCCTCTCCCTGCCACCTGAATGCTGCAATCGCATGGATCGCAGCATTTAGGGAGTTAAACTGCCGGGAGTGGTGTGGGCATCGCTCTGAGCAGAGAGAGCTGGGTTCCTGCTGTAACATCAGCTGGAGACCCGGTGGCGATTTCGGGGGTACAGCGCATGAACCCCCGCTGTCACCGTGAGTAAAAAAACGCACAAAAAAAGTATGGAAAAAAGCATGTAAAAAACGTGCAAAAAATAAAAAAATGCTTGGGTTTTTTTTAGCTGCTTTATCCTGCCAAAATGTGTTTTTTATGTGCAGATTTCTTTGTCGCTCCTAATTGGGAGACCCAGACAATTGGGTGTATAGCTACTGCCTCCGGAGGCCACACAAAGCATTACACTTAAAAGTGTAAGGCCCCTCCCCTTCTGCCTATACACCCCCCGTGGGATCACGGGTTCCTCAGTTTTCAAGCTTTGTGCGAAGGAGGTCAGACATCCACGCATAGCTCCACTGTTTTAGTCAGCAGCAGCTGCTGACTATGTCGGTTGGAAGAAAAGAGAGCCCATACTTGGGCCCCCAGCATGCTCCCTTCTCACCCCACTTTGTGTCGGCGGTGTTTGTTAAGGTTGAGGTACCCATTGCGGGTACAGAGGCTGGAGCCCACATGCTGCATCCTTCCCCATCCCCCTTTGGGCTCTGGGTGAAGTGGGATTTACCGGTCTCCAGGCACAGAGACCGTGCTCCGTCCACAGCCCCTGGGGAATCTGCTGGATATGGAGCGGAGTTTCGTCAGGGACAGGGCCCTGCTACGCCAAGGTACTCTGTGTCCCCGTACAGACCGCGCACACACTGCAGCATTGCTGGGTGTGTTAGTGCGCCGGGGACAATAGCGCTGCTGCGCTTGTGCCACACTTCCACAGCTTGCTAAGGGAGTTAGTGTGTGGGGAACTGCCGCGCCGGCCCCTGCTGACAGTTTTTACTGCGACGCGGCTGGGACTTGTGGTGCGCCGGGGACATCCGCGCTGGCCGTGCAGATTTGTCGGCCGCGCTTTTTACTAGAGTCCCCGGCTTTTGCGGCCTAGTTCCGTTTCGTTCCCGCCCCCAGGCCTGCCAGTCAGGGGAAGGGCGGGACGCTATACAGAAAGTCAGCGCCGAGGGCTGGAATCTGCTTTACATACTCCAGCCCTCACATTGAGCACAGGGGGAAGCCAGTTTCCCGCACTTTGTCTGAGGCACGCCCACGGTCCGCCCCTCTTCACAGAACGCCGGCAGCCATTCCTGATGTGCAGGCTGAGCTGGAAAGGGGAGACAAGTTCTGGGACACCCAGGCACGGGATTCTGGCGACTACACACCCGCTTTTAGCGGGCGGTAAGCGGCACCCTCCGGTGCTGACCCCACTAGTGAAAGTGTTCATTTGTATTTTTATGGATGCATGCTATACATTGCACTAAACGGTCGCTGGTGATTCTTGGCTATATACCCTCCTGGAGGAGAATACAGCATGTCGTCCGCAAAAAACAGGGGTGCCAAGGCACAGGCTTTTCTTCAGCGCTCTATTGGGAGACCCAGACGATTGGGGTATAGTTACTGCCCTCCGGAGGCCACACAAAGCACTACACTAAAAAGTGCAAGGCCCCTCCCCTTCTGGCTATACCCCCCCGTGGTATCACGGGTTCTCCAGTTTTCAAGCTTTGTGCGAAGGAGGTCAGACATCCACGCATAGCTCCACAGATTTTAGTCAGTAGTAGCTGCTGACTATTTCGGATGGAAGAAAAGAGGGCCCATATAGGGCCCCCAGCATGCTCCCTTCTCACCCGTGGATGGTGTTGTAAGGTTGAGGTACCTATTGCTGGTACAGGGGCTGGAGCCCCACATGCTGTTTTCCTTCCACATCCCCTTGTAGGGCTCTGTGGAAGTGGGATCCTGCCGGCCTCTAAGCTCTGACGCCGGGCTCCATCCACAGACCCATAGCACCTGATGGATATGGAGCAGGAGTACAATCAGGGACAAGGCCCTGCATCATACAGGTACTCTGTGTCCTCGGCAGGCACAGACACACTCCGGGCTGGCTGGGTGTTGTAGTGCGCCGGGGACCGTAACGTTGGAGTTAGTGTTCCTACAGTTTACTGGGGGACTTTGTGTTGTGGGAACGCAGCGCCGACCCCCACTGGACCGGCGGCGCTGCTGTGACTTGTAGTGCGCCGGGGACACGCCGACCGCGCTTTTACGGCGGCGGCGTTTATAAATCCAGTCCCCGGCTTTTGCGGCCTAGCTCCGCTTCGTTCCCGCCCCCACCCTGTCAATCAGGGTAGGGGAGAGACGCTGTTTCGCAGCAGCGACGAGGGCTGGAGCCTGATTTACATGCTCCAGCCCTCTCACTAGGCACAGAGGGAAGCAGGCTTCCCGCTCTTAGCCAGGAACGCCCAGGGCCCGCCCCCCCTCCTCTCCCAGGACGCCGGCAGCCATTACATGCAGTCTGGCTGGAGGAAGGACGCAAGGCTCTGGGAGACCTGGACTAGGGGGCTTTTGGCGACCACACACCCGCTCTTAAGCGGGCGGTAAGCGGCATTTCAGCTGGCCCCTCTAGTGCCTCAGTGTGTATTGGTGTACTGTGTCACCAGATATATATATTTATTTATTTCTTGCACTGTGAGGTCGCTTCCTGGCTAGATACCCCAGATCGCTCTGAGGAGGCAGCAACATGTCATCCACAAAACGCAAGGCTGCCAAGGCTAGGGCTGTGTACACTGCGTGTGCTGCATGTGGGGCTGCTCTACCAGCAGGTTCCAAAGACCCCCATTGTGTGCAATGCTCAGATCCGGTGCTGCTTCGCCAGCCGGAGTCCGGAGGGGTAGTGACCCAGGCTGAGACGCTTGTAAGTCCTGCCCCGGTGTCAGGGACAGACTTTGCAGCTTTTGCTGATGGAATGTCTGTGACTATGGCAAAAATCCTTGAAACTTTGCAATCCATGACTGGGGCTCAGTCTATGGACACGGCGAGGTCTCTGTCCTCTAATCCCCCTCAGTTGGAATTAATCCAGGCTGCAAGGGGGTCCCCGGCTTCCCAGGCTGAGTATTATGACTCAGATGATAGCCCCAGCCACCCTAAGCGAGCTCGCTGGGAAAGACCCTCAACGTCATCACACTGCTCAAGGTCTCAGCGCAATCAGTCGCCCTGTGATGCGTCTGAAGAGAGTGATCAGGAGTCTTGTCCTGGAACCCCTCTCAATCTGGATACCCCGGATGGGGACGCCATGGTAAACGAGCTTATCTCAGCCATCAATAGACTGTTGGATATTTCTCCCCCAGCCCCTTCTGCAGAGGAGGCAGCTGCAGAGCAGGAGAAGTTTCGTTTCCTCTATCCCAAGCGTAAATTGAGTGTTTTCTTGGATCACTCTGACTTCAGGGAGTCAATCCAGAAACACGACGCTCATCCAGAAAGGCGTTTCGCTAAACGTTCTAAGGATACACGTTTTCCTTTCCCCCCTGATGTGGTCAAGCGCTGGACCCAGTGTCCAAAAGTAGACCCCCCGATTTCCAAACTTGCAGCTAGATCCATAGTTGCAGTGGAGGATGGCGCTTCACTTAAGGATGCCAATGACAGACAGATGGACCTTTGGTTAAAATCTGTCTATGAAGCTATCGGCGCGTCGTTTGCTCCAGCATTCGCAGCCGTATGGGCACTCCAAGCTATTTCAGCTGGTTTAGCAAAAGTGGATGCTATCATACATCCAGCGGTGCCGCAAGTGGCGTCCCTTACCTCGCAGATGTCTGCGTTTGCGTCTTACGCTATCAATGCGGTCCTAGAATCTACCAGCCGCACCTCAATGGCGTCCGCCACTTCGGTAGTTTTGCGCAGAGCCTTGTGGTTGAAGGACTGGAAAGCAGATGCTGGTTCCAAAAAATGTTTAACCAGCTTGCCTTTATCTAGAGATAGACTGTTTGGCGAGCCATTGGCTGACATCATTAAACAGTCCAAGGGTAAAGACTCTTCCTTACCCCAGCCCAGATCAAGCAAACCTCAGCAGAAAAAATGGCAGCAGAGGTTTCAGTCCTTTCGAGGTTCGGGCAAGACACAATTCTCCTCGTCCAAAGGGACTCAGAGGACGCAAAGAGTCTCAGATTCCTGGCGGGCTCACGCACGCTCCAAGAAAGCAAATGGAGGAACCGCTTCCAAAGCGGCTACCTCATGACTTCCAGCCCCCCCCCCTCCGCATCTCCGGTCGGGGGCAGGCTCTCCCGCTTTTCCGACATTTGGATGTCACAGGTCAAAGACCGGTGGGTGACAAACATTTTGTCTCGCGGGTACAGAATCGAGTTCAGTTCTCGTCCTCCAGCTCGGTTCTTCAGAACCTCCCCACATCCAGACCGAGCAGATGCCCTGCTGCAGGCGGTGGACTCCCTAAGAGCGGAAGGAGTAGTGGTTCCTGTACCGCCTCAGGAACAAGGGCGAGGGTTTTACTCCAATCTCTTTGTGGTTCCAAAAAAGGACGGCTCGTTCCGTCCTGTTCTGGATCTAAAGCTGCTCAACAAACATGTGCACGCCAGACGGTTCCGGATGGAAACCCTCCGCTCTGTCGTTGCCTCAATGTCTCAAGGAGACTTCCTTGCCTCAATAGACATCAAAGATGCTTATCTCCACGTGCCAATTGCTACAGAACATCAACGTTTTCTACGTTTTGTGATAGGAAACGACCATCTTCAGTTCGTAGCTCTGCCATTCGGTCTGGCGACAGCCCCCCGGGTCTTCACCAAGGTCATGGCGGCGGTGGTAGCAGTCTTGCACTCTCAGGGACACTCGGTGATCCCTTACCTAGACGATCTACTTGTCAAGGCACCCTCTCAAGAGGCATGCCAACTCAGTCTACATGCTACGCTGGAGACTCTACAGACGTTCGGATGGATAATCAACTTTCCAAAGTCGAATCTGTCACCGTCACAGTCGCTAACGTATCTTGGCATGGAGTTTCATACTCGAGCAGCGAGAGTGAAGCTTCCGCTGAACAAGCAGCGGTCCCTACAGACAGGGGTGCAATCCCTCCTTCAAGGCCAGTCGCACCCCTTACGGTGCCTCATGCACTTCCTCGGGAAGATGGTGGCAGCCATGGAAGCAGTTCCCTTTGCGCAGTTTCATCTGCGCCCACTTCAATGGGACATTCTCCGCCAATGGGACGGGAAGTCAACGTCCCTGGACAGGAAAGTCTCTTTTTCCCAGACGGCCAAGGACTCTCTACAATGGTGGCTCCTTCCCACCTCATTGTATCAGGGAAGATCCTTCCTGCCCCCATCCTGGGCAGTGGTCACGACAGATGCGAGTCTGTCAGGGTGGGGAGCAGTGTTTCTCCACCACAGGGCCCAGGGGACGTGGACTCCGCAGGAGTCCACCCTTCAGATCAATGTTCTGGAAATCAGGGCAGTGTATCTTGCCCTACTGGCCTTCCAACAGTGGCTGGAAGGAAAGCAGATCCGAATCCAGTCGGACAACTCCACAGCGGTGGCATACATCAACCACCAAGGAGGGACGCGCAGTCGGCAAGCATTCCAAGAAGTCCGGCGCATTCTAATGTGGGTGGAGGACACAGCATCCACCATATCCGCGGTTCACATCCCAGGCGTAGAAAATTGGGAAGCAGACTTCCTCAGTCGCCAGGGCATGGACGCAGGGGAGTGGTCCCTTCACCCGGACGTGTTTCAGGAAATCTGTCGCCGATGGGGAGTGCCGGACGTCGACCTAATGGCGTCCCGGCACAACAACAAGGTCCCGGCATTCATGGCGAGGTCGCGTGATCAAAGAGCTCTGGCGGCAGACGCATTAGTGCAAGATTGGTCGCAGTTCCGGCTCCCATACGTCTTCCCACCTCTGGCACTCTTGCCCAGAGTGTTACGCAAGATCAGATCCGATTGCAGCCGCGTCATACTCGTCGCCCCAGACTGGCCGAGGAGATCGTGGTATCCGGATCTGTGGCATCTCACGGTCGGTCGACCGTGGTCACTGCCAGACCGACCAGACTTACTGTCCCAAGGGCCGTTTTTCCATCAGAATTCTGCGGCCCTGAACCTGACTGTGTGGCCATTGAGTCCTGGATCCTAGCGTCCGCAGGATTATCTCAAGGAGTCGTAGCCACAATGAGACAAGCTAGGAAGTCAACGTCTGCTAAGATCTACCACAGAACGTGGAAGATTTTCTTATCCTGGTGCTCTGCACAGAGAGTATCCCCTTGGCCATTTGCATTGCCCACCTTTCTTTCCTTCCTGCAATCGGGGTTGGAAAAGGGCTTGTCGCTCAGCTCCCTTAAAGGGCAAGTCTCGGCACTATCTGTGTTTTTTTCAGAAGCGTCTAGCACGTCTTCCTAAGGTGCGCACGTTCCTACAGGGGGTCTGTCATATTGTGCCCCCGTACAAGCGGCCGTTAGATCCATGGGATCTGAACAGAGTACTAGTTGCTCTGCAAAAGCCGCCCTTCGAGCCTCTAAAGGACGTTTCCTTTTCTCGCCTGTCACAGAAAGTGGCGTTTCTTGTTGCGATCACATCGCTTAGGCGAGTGTCTGAGCTGGCAGCTCTGTCATCCAAGGCTCCCTTCCTGGTGTTCCACCAGGACAAGGTAGTGCTGCGCCCCATTCCGGAGTTTCTCCCTAAGGTCGTATCCTCGTTTCATCTTAATCAGGATATATCCTTGCCTTCCTTTTGTCCTCAGCCGGTTCACCGGTATGAGAAAGACTTACGTTTGCTAGATCTGGTGAGAGCACTCAGAATCTATATTTCTCGCACGGCGCCTATCCGCCGTTCAGATGCACTTTTTGTCCTTGTCGCTGGCCAGCGCAAGGGGTCGCAGGCTTCTAAAGCCACCCTGGCTCGATGGATCAAAGAACCAATTCTGGAAGCCTACCGTTCTGCTGGGCTTCCGGTTCCTTCAGGGCTGAAAGCCCACTCAACAAGAGCTGTGGGTGCGTCCTGGGCTTTGCGACACCAGGCTTCGGCTCAACAGGTGTGCCAGGCAGCTACCTGGTCGAGTCTGCACACTTTCACCAAACATTATCAGGTGCATACCTATGCTTCGGCGGATGCCAGCTTAGGTAGAAGAGTCCTGCAGGCGGCAGTGACATCCCCGTAGGGGAGGGCTGTTTTGCAGCTCTAACATGAGGTATCTCTTTACCCACCCAGGGACAGCTTTTGGACGTCCCAATCGTCTGGGTCTCCCAATAGAGCGCTGAAGAAGAAGGGAATTTTGTTACTTACCGTAAATTCCTTTTCTTCTAGCTCTTATTGGGAGACCCAGCACCCGCCCTGTTGTCCTTCGGGATTTTTTTGTTGTTTGCGGGTACACATGTTGTTCATGTTGAACGGTTTTTCAGTTCTCCGACGTTATTCGGAGTTAATTTGTTTAAACCAGTTATTGGCTTCCTCCTTCTTGCTTTGGCACTAAAACTGGAGAACCCGTGATACCATGGGGGGGTATAGCCAGAAGGGGAGGGGCCTTGCACTTTTTAGTGTAGTGCTTTGTGTGGCCTCCGGAGGGCAGTAGCTATACCCCAATCGTCTGGGTCTCCCAATAAGAGCTAGAAGAAAAGGAATTTACGGTAAGTAACAAAATTCCCTTCTTTATGCTGCTTGCACCGCTTGTGAGACTGTTCTACCGGCAGGTTCCACTGACCCCCATTGTGTGCAGTGTTCGGTCCCTGTGCTCCCTGCTCGGCCAGGGCCTCTGCTGGAGGTGTCCCAGAGAGATCCACCTGTGAATACTGTCCAGGTGACGGGGACAGAGTTTGCAATTTTTGCGGATAGATTATCTGTGACTATGTCTCAGATTCTAGAAACTTTGCAGTCTAGACCAGTAACTCAGACCATGGGCACTGTTGATTCATTGCTCCCTGGCCCCCTCAGTTGGAACAGCTCCGGGGGTGTCCCACGCATCCCAGGGTGATGGCTCTGACACGGACGACAGTCCCAGACAGCCTAAGAGAGCTCGCTATGAGCGGCCCTCTACATCATCTCACTGGTCAGGCTCTCAGCAGGAGGATTCTCTGTGTGATGAGCCGGAAATAGCTGATCAGGATTTTGATCCTGAGACCGCTCTCAATCTAGATACTCCTGATGGTGACGCCATAGTGAACAATCTTATCGCGTCCATCAATAAAATGTTGGATATTTCTCCCCCAGCTCCTCAAGTGGAGGAGTCAGCTTCACAGCAGGAGAAATTCCATTTCAATTTCCCAAGCGTAAATTAAGTACTTTTCTGGAGTCAGTCCAGAAACCCCACGCTTATCCAGATAAGCGTTTCTCCAAACGGCTTAAGGATACACGTTATCCCTTTCCTCCTGACGTGGTCAAGAGCTGGACCCAGTGTCCCAAGGTGGATCCCCCTATCTCCAGGCTTGCGGCTAGATCCATAGTTGCAGTGGAGGATGGGGCTGCACTTAAAGATGCCACTGACAGACAGATGGAGCTCTGGTTGAAATCCATCTATGAGGCTATCGGCGCGTCGTTTGCTCCTGCATTCGCAGCCGTATGGGCACTCCAAGCTATTTCAGCTGGTCTTGCACAGATTGACACGGTCACACGTACATCTGTTCCGCAGGTGGCATCCTTAACCTCTCAAATGTCTGCATTTGCGTCTTACGCGATTAATGCTGTCCTGGACTCTACGAGCCGTACGGCAGTGGCATCCGCCTACTCCGTGGTTTTACGCAGAGCCTTGTGGTTAAGGGAATGGAAAGCAGATTCTGCTTCCAAAAAATGTTTAACCAGTTTGCCATTTTCGGGTGACCGGCTGTTTGGTGAGCGCTTGGATGAAATCATTAAACAGTCCAAGGGTAAGGATTCATCCTTACCTCAGCCCAGACAAAACAAACCCCAACAGAGGAGGGGACAGTCGGGGTTTCGGTCCTTTCGAGGTTCGGGCAGGTCCCAACTCTCCTCGTCCAAAAGGACTCAAAAGGATCAGAGGAGTTCAGATTCTTGGCGGGCTCAGTCACCCCCAAAAAAGACAGCCGGAAGACCCGCTACCAAGGCGGCTTCCTCATGACTTCCGGCCTCCTCCCTCCGCATCCTCGGTCGGTGGCAGGCTCTCCCGCTTTGGCGACATTTGGCTGCCACAGGTCCAAGACCGTTGGGTGCGAGACATTCTGTCTCACGGGTACAGGATAGAGTTCAGTTCTCGTCCTCCAACTCGATTCTTCAGAACGTCTCCGCCTCCCGACCGAGCCG
Organism: Anomaloglossus baeobatrachus; assembly: GCF_048569485.1. NCBI lineage: Eukaryota > Metazoa > Chordata > Amphibia > Anura > Aromobatidae > Anomaloglossus > Anomaloglossus baeobatrachus. Next base: position 569,679,229 of record NC_134356.1, read on the forward strand.
ATGCTCTCCTGCAGGCGGTGTGCACTCTAAAGGCGGAAGGAGTGGTGATCCCTGTTCCTCTTCAAGAGCAAGGTCACGGTTTTTACTCCAATTTGTTTGTGGTACCAAAAAAGGACGGGTCTTCCGTCCCGTTCTGGACCTAAAACTTCTCAACAACCACGTGAGAACCAGACGGTTCCGGATGGAATCCCTCCGATCCGTCATCGCCGCAATGTCTCAAGGAGCTTTCCTAGCATCGATAGACATCAAGGATGCTTATCTCCACGTACCGATTGCTCCAGAGCATCAGCGTTTTTCTACGCTTCGTTATAGGAGACGAACACCTTCAGTTCGTAGCCCTGCCTCTGGCAACAGCCCCACGGGTCTTCACCAAAGTCATGGCAGCTGTAGTTGCAGTCCTACACTCTCAGGGACACTCCGTGATCCCTTACTTAGACGATCTGCTGGTCAAGGCGCCTTCTTAAGAGGCATGCCAACACAGCCTGAACGTGGCGCTGGAGACTCTCCAAGGTTTCGGGTGGATCATCAACTTTTCCAAGTCGAATCTAACCCCGACCCAGTCGATAACATATCTTGGCATGGAGTTTCATACTCTCTCAGCGGGAGTGAAGCTTCCGCTTGTCAAATAGCGTTCATTGCAGACAGGGGTGCAATCTCTCCTTCAAGGTCAGTCACTCCCCTTGAGACGCCTCATGCGCTTCCTAGGGAAGATGGTGGCAGCAATAGAGGCAGTCCCTTTCGCGCAGTTTCATCTGCGTCCACTACAATGGGACATTCTCCGCCAATGGGACGGGAGGTCGAAGTCCCTCGACAGCAACGTCTCTCTCTCTCAGGCGGCCAAGGATTCTCTTCGATGGTGGCTGCTTCCCACCTCATTGTCGAAAGGGAAATCCTTCCTACCCCCATCCTGGGCGGTAGTGACGACAGATGCGAGTCTGTCAGGGTGGGGAGCAGTCTTTCTCCACCACAGGGCTCAAGGTACGTGGACTCAGCAAGAGTCCACTCTTCAGATCAACGTTCTGGAGATCAGAGCAGTGTATCTTGCCCTACCAGCCTTCCAGCAGTGGCTGGAAGGCAAGCAGATCCGTATTCAGTCGGACAACTCCACAGCGGTGGCATACATCAACCACCAAGGAGGAACTCGCAGTCGGCAAGCCTTCCAGGAAGTCCGGCGGATTCTGACGTGGGTGGAAGCCACGGCCTCCACCATATCCGCAGTTCACATCACATGCGTGGACAACTGGGAAGCAGACTTCCTCAGTCGCCAGGGTATGGACGCAGGGGAATGGTCTCTTCACCCGGACGTGTTTCAAGAGATCTGTCGCCGCTGGGGGATGCCGGACGTCGACCTAATGGCGCCCCGGCACAACAACAAGGTCCCAGTTTTCATGGCACGGTCTCACGATCACCGAGCTCTGGCGGCAGACGCCTTAGTCCAAGATTGGTCGCAGTTCCGGCTTCCTTATGTGTTTCCACCTCTGGCTCGGTTGCCCAGAGTGCTGCGCAAGATCAGGTCCGACTGCCGCCGCGCCATCCTCGTCGCTCCAGACTGGCCAAGGAGGTCGTGGTACCCGGATCTGTGGCACCTCGCGGTAGGCCAACCGTGGGCACTACCAGACCGACCAGACTTGCTGTCTCAAGGGACGTTTTTCCATCAGAATTCTGCGGCCCTGAACCTGACTGTGTAGCCATTGAGTCCTGGATCCTAGCGGGTTCAGGATTGTCTCAAGAGGTCATTGCCACCATGAGACAGGCCAGAGAACCTACCTGCGCCAAGATATACCACAGGACGTGGAAAATATTCGTGTCTTGGTGCTCTGCTCAGGGAGTCTCTCCCTGGCTATTTAGTTTGCCTACTTTTCTTTCCTTCCTGCAATCCGGGTTGGAAAAAGGTTTGTCGCTCAGCTCCCTCAAGGGGCAAGTCTCAGCGCTATCTGTATTTTTTCAGAAGCGCCTAGCACGACTTCCTCAGGTACGCACGTTCCTGCAAGGGGTCTGTCATATCGTCCCTCCTTACAAGCGGCCGTTAGAGCCCTGGGATCGGAACAGGGTTCTAATTGTTCTTCAGAAGCCGCCTTTCGAGCCTATGAGGGATGTTTCCCTTTCTCGCCTTTCACAGAAAGTGGCCTTTCTAGTAGCGGTCACGTCTCTCCGGAGAGTGTCCGAGCTAGCAGCGCTGTCATGCAAATCTCCCTTCCTGGTGATTCACCAGGACAAGGTGGTTTTGCGCCCTATTCCGGAGTTTCTCCCTAAGGTGGTATCCCCGTTTCATCTTAATCAGGATATCTCCTTGCCGTCCTTGTGCCCTCATCCAGTTCATCAATTGAAAAGGATTTGCATTTGTTGGATCTCGTGAGAGCGCTCAGGATCTACATTTACCGCACGGCGCCCCTGCGCCGCTCGGATGCACTCTTTGTCCTTGTCGCTGGTCAGCGCAAAGGGTCGCAAGCTTCCAAATCCACCCTAGTTCGGTGGATCAAGGAACCAATTCTTGAAGCCTACCGTTCTGCTGGGCTTCCGGTTCCCTCAGGGCTGAAGGCCCATTCTACCAGAGCCGTGGGTGCGTCCTGGGCATTACGACACCAGGCTACGGCTCAGCAGGTGTGCCAGGCGGCTACCTGGTCGAGTCTGCACACTTTTACCAAGCATTATCAAGTGCATACCTACGCTTCGGCGGACGCCAGCCTAGGTAGACAAGTCCTTCAGGCGGCGACGGCCCACCTGTAGGGTAGGGCTGTTTTTACGGTCCTATCACGAGGGGTTATTATACCCACCCAGGGACTGCTTTTGGACGTCCCAATTGTCTGGGTCTCCCAATTAGGAGCGACAAAGAAGAAGGGAATTTTGTTTACTTACCGTAAATTCCTTTTCTTCTAGCTCCAATTGGGAGACCCAGCACCCGCCCTGTTTGCTTAGGGATTTTTGTTTGTTCGGGTACACATGTTGTTCATGTTGAATGGTTTCGGTTCTCCGATGTTCCTTCGGATTGAATTTGTTCTTAAACCAGTTATTGGCTTTCCTCCTTCTTGCTTTGGCACTAAAACTGAGGAACCCGTGATCCCACGGGGGGTGTATAGGCAGAAGGGGAGGGGCCTTACACTTTTAAGTGTAATGCTTTGTGTGGCCTCCGGAGGCAGTAGCTATACACCCAATTGTCTGGGTCTCCCAATTGGAGCTAGAAGAAAAGGAATTTACGGTAAGTAAACAAAATTCCCTTCTTTCTGAACATCTAAACGCAATGTGGGCACATAGCCTTACACTGTTATACAAGCTGTGCACTGACTACTTTACATTGTATCAAATAGTCATATCTTCAGTGTTGTCCCACTTACAAAATATGTGACTGTTGTATTCACTTTTCTGAGATATATAATTTTTATATAATCATACATTACAAAGTTTGGGATTTTTTTGCCCCTCAGTGCCTTAATAATACCGTACATCCCCTTTGAAGTAATGTCAGTACTGTTTGTGATATAAGCAGGCATGAGGAGTGTCCCTTTTGCAAGAATTACATGGCCAGCAGAAGCCCTTTTGCGTTTTTCATTTATAAACACATTGGTCTTGTGCAGGTGATGGGTTTAGTATTGCATCTTGCCACATTTCCTTGAATGCTGCAGTGCTACAATACAAGGCAATACCCATGGATGAAAGCGGCACTTTTTCTGGGAAGCACGTATTTTTCATTATACAGTTCTGTTTTCTTAAAACTGCACATTGGCCCCCTTCCTCTATTATTAATTTATGGATACATTGACTACATGGTGTTACCGTTTTGGGTCATGTCCATACACTGTGCCTAATCGAAGTTGGTAGTATCACTTTATAGGGATACACTCTTTGACTTAGTGAAAAGTGTCACACATTTGTCATGTTCTTACATTTTTAGGAGGATTACCAAAGGAACAGCATATCACTGACTTATGAGAATTGTTATGAGATGGGTATAGCTATAGATTCCTGCAAAAAATCGTACACTATACAGATATTAATGGGTTTCAGATCGTATCTGCTGGTCCTGGGCTAAGCTATAATATCAGTGTTTGTTTTTTATAAAGGTGTAACTTCTTATCAAGATGTTCAAGACTGTTTTTCACTCGTCATGCAATCTCTGAAATATGGCGATGTGCACCCATGGGTAAGATGACCTATTCTATACAGTATGGAGATATTTTCCCCTTAGATTATAATTACTAGGCATACTGGTCTGGAGTATAGTTCAGAGTCACTACAGTTTAGGATTTTCAGGTTGTTGCTCCTAAACTTTAGGTAACGTGGAAATGATCATTCAGTGTTGGAAAAAAAGTAAGATGGAAGGGAGATTCAGATAACAGAATAATGTACATAAAATGGAAAAACCTCCCTAATGCAATCTTAGGCCGTATCTCCAGAAATATATCTGTATAGTTTATAGTCCTGTTCTAAACAAACCCTGATGGTTTGCATCTTACATCTATTTACTTTGCCTATTAATGCAATCATCAAGATATTATTTCATCAGAGCCAATAACCACCATTGGCTACAAGAGTGCACACTTCTGATATTGTGCCTTTCTTCCCCATATGGGGAAGAATATTTCCATATTTCAGTCCACATTTCCATAGATAAAAGCTGCTAATCACAGAGGGGCGGAGTCTGGCTCACATGCTGCTGAGACTCACTAATGACAAAGATAAGAGGCTTAAGCTAACATTTCAGGTAAACAAAAAAAGACTGAGATAATGGAGGCAGGGCTGATTTCTTTGTTTTAACTTTTACAGCATGGTGTCTTCAGATTACATTGTAGAAATCTGCTGACAGTCCCTTTAAATACACTGGATTGATATCAATAATTGTCACATGTATAATGGCTCATCAGTCACCAACAACTTGGCAGAACTGAACTCTTGTCCCTTACATGGCCTATCACAGCTTATGAACAGGACATGATGCTGTTTCTGAGGGGGAAAATAACATTTATTACGATCTCAAACAATCTCTTTTAGGCTGGGGCCACACGGGGATTACTTCGATCCCCTCGCATGACACTCTGCTCACGCTGGCAGTACAGCAGAGCCGAGTGTCATGTGAGTGTCCCTGCGACTGAGGTCCGATTGTGCTAGCGGACCACAGCTGCGGGGGACGGGCCGGCACTGAGGAGAGGAGGGAGAGATTTATCTCACTCTCTCCTCCGTAGCCAGCTATTGCGATTCTCGCCCTGCACTCGCGGTACACCGGTGTACCGCGAGTGCAGTGCAATCTTTCTCTCGTCCCATACACTTGAATGGGTGCGAGAGAAAACGGGATCGCATTACAGTCACAGCATGCTGCGATTCTTTTCTTGGTCCGATTAGGGCTGAGAAAATAATCGCTCACGTGTGCTGACACACAGGCTAGAATTGGTTCGGGTGTAATGCGATGTTTTTATCGCACTCCACTCTCACCGGCTTAGGACTTAAAGTGACTATACAGTAAGGTACTCAAACATTAAATGCAAGTCAGACCCTGTAAGTGATGATTACCTGTTTATTTGTTGTATTGCTTGCTCTGCTGCTGCATTTTAGCTCTGTTTTCTTGGGGCACTACTGTGACTTAACTGCAACGTCTACCGGACATTTGCGGTAGTCTGAGACACACCTCCTGTCTCCTCATTGGGTCTGAATGTTGCTCTCTACCTCCCTCTGCACCTGATATGTAAAACCACACATTTATGACAAACTAATAGTATGTCGGTGACATTCTGGAATCCATTAGTGGCAAAAAGTAGTAAGCAAGCATGGTAGGGTCAAGAGCAATTATTTTTTCTTTATCGTTCCTTATGGGAGACCCAAACCATGGGTGTATGCTACTGCCCCCGGAGGACACACAAAGTTACTACACTCAAAAACGTGTAGCTCCTCCCTCCTAGCATATACACCCCCTGCTAGCCAGATCTAGCCAGTTTCTTGCTTTGTGTCAGGAGGATCACACACACACATGCATTCTCTTTTGATTTTTCATTTTTTCTAAAGATTTGGAAGAAAAGCGGGTCCACTGGACTCCCGGCATGTCCCTTCTCACCCCCTGGCGGCGGTGCTGTTAAGGTTGACTTCAGGGCAGGAGCCCTTCATGCCGCGCTCCTTCACCATCCCTTAGGGGCTCTGGCTTGAAGTTGGAGCCAACACGGTTCTCACTGCCTTGCAGGAGACCGGCCTCCATCCGCAGCCCTTGTGCAGGACCCTGCTGGAAGGAGCACTGGACCCCCACCCCACCAGGGACTGGGCCCTGCGTCTCAAAGCTAAGTATAGAGACGTTATTCAAAGGGTCCTTCTGCAATGTGGGGCACTTTTTATTGTGGGGGACAGTGATGCTTGATAATGCTGCTTTTACTGTGTTTCCGGCCGGTTCCACGGTTTCTTACTAGGAACCGCGCCGATGATGCCTGATTCTCGGCCGCATGTATAACTCTAGGCCCCGGCTTCAGCCGCGGCCTAGTTTCGTTTTCGTTCCCCTGCATGTCAGTCATGCAGGGGGACACTGCAGAGCCGCCCGCCGGCCGCTCTGCACAGGGGAGGACGCTCCTTTTTGAAGAGATGATTCCCTCCCCTGTACATCTCCTTCGCCCTCCGATTCCCGCTCCTGGGTTAACCCCCGCCCCCCCCCTCACTCTGGCGCCATTTTCTCAGCGTCTCAGTACTCTGGTCGGCGCTGGCTGCTCTGCAGTGCAGAGGGAGTGAATATCTGGCTGGGGGTCCAGGCCTGGAATCCGGAGGGCACTCATATAGTGGCCTGATAAGTCACAACCTCTGGTTGTGCACTTTTATTCACTCTCAGGGCATTCTGAAGGAGTTAATTCTTTATCATAGAATCTCCTCCTCAGCAGCATGTCTCACACTAGGAGCAAAGCTCCAAGGCTGTACACTACATGTTCTGCATGTAGGCTCATATTGCCTGAACCGACACACTGTAACGGTTCTTATGTGGTGGATAGTGGCAAGATGCCTCAGCAGGGATTCTCCCCAGGCTGAACCTCTGTCTTGGGTATTCTAGCCATTCTAGACAGAGCCCCCACCTCTGCAGCATGTCACAGAGCGAGACTGCAGACTGTTTTTTATTATCCACTGCAGGTAGTCTCGTACGGCCTTACCGAGCTCATAACATGGGAGCTCATTCATGGTCCCTCCAGCTGCTCCGGTTTCGGTGGCTGACCCCCGTAGGAATCCTATTCCAGGGGTCGGCTGTCCCGGCATCTGCTGAGCATGCAGCCCCCTTCTCAGGGCGTTTTTCTGCTTCGCTCAGCAAAGCTCACAAGGGACTCTCCTTCTGGGACCCCGTCCTCCTGACAGGGAGACGCAGGGTCCCCTGTCCTCCCCGTCCCGCAGCTCCGATTACGAGCTGACTCGCTGGACGAGGAGGATGTCTCTACCACGGGCTCGGACGCTACTTGATGTACATTGATCCGTCCGTAGGTGACGCAGATGCGAATGATTGGATTTCGTCCAGTATTCTTGTACTGGACCTCCATCCGCCTGATCAGGGAAGTGTTCCCCGCTGGCAGAAATGCATCACTATGCCTTTAACATGACGAGGAGTGTGTTCTTTATCCACTCCAGTTTTCAGCCCGCCGCGTCCAAGCCCACAGCCTATCCTGCAGACCCCACAGGGAGTTCTGCTGCCTGTCTCCCCCTCCCATCTGAGGTGGTCTAGGAGTGTACTCATTCGCCAAGGGTAGCCACTCCGGTATCTGGACTTCAGCCCGGATAGTGGTATCAGTGGCTGACGGCACCTCTATATGGATCCTACGGTACATTAACTTTGTACTGGACCTCAATCCGCCGGTGTTACCTTATCTAGGTGAACACAACGTGTGTTCCTTAACCTCTCCAGTTTTCAGGCCCCTGTGACCAAGCCAGGTTCCGCTCTGACAGTCGCTTCCCATGAAGCGTGCTTCTGAGGACTGGATTTCCCCTGTCCACCAATGGTGGTCAAGTAGTGGGCTCATTCACCTTAGGTGGCTCAGCCCGGGCCGTTATGTCAGTGGCTGATGGCTCCTCACTTACGGTTCTGCGGTCCGCCCGGTTGTCCTTTGGGCCAAGTTCGGTATGGGGACGGCAGGAGCCTCGTTCTCCTCAGCTTACAGCAGTGCGGTTTTTTTGTACCTTCTCTGCTTCTCTGGAGGAGATGCATTCTCTCACAGGGACTCTATGCCAAAACGGTTGCCTGAACTTCCAGACTCAGTTCTTTCATCCTATACCAGATCTGCCATGCTGGACGCCGCACGGCGGTGATCTGGGCTACCTTCCTCGCTATCCGCAAGCTCCTGTGGCTTCGGATTTCGAAGGCAGATGCCTCTATGGAGGTTCCCTGCTGGGCTCCCCCTTGGTGGGACCAGTTCCTCGGAACCAACTGAGTGAAATTAAGGAAGCTCTTGGCGGGGAGTATTTCTCCTTGCCACAAACCTAAATCAGGACAGGAATCAGTTGAGGTTTCGGTGGTTTCCGTTCCTCCATCTGGTCGTCCTCTAGCTCAGCCTAGGTTCATAGAACCAAATAGCTCGAAGCTGCGTCTTCAGAAGGCCGCAGGAGATGCTGTCACTGAGTCAGCTTCCTCCGAGCTATTTAGCCACGCCAACAACCTCCTCGGTCGGTGGCAGGCTCTCTCCACGTGGCGACGTAGGGTTCTAACACGTCTCCGTTCAGTGGGGGCGAGATTATATCTCCCTTGGCTACAGGATGGACTTCTGTCCACCCGCCAAACAGATTTTCTCTGTCATCTCCTCCCTGCTCCAAGGCCGCCGCCTTCTCACAGGCCGTGGCATTTCTGGCAGGCCGATGGAGTAATTGTACCGGTTCCCGTCTGGGAACGGTTCTGAGATTTTTGCTTAAATCTATTCCTAGTCCCCGCAGAGGGCGGTGCCTTCGACCTGGATCTTTAGCTTTTCAAGCATAGCCAGGTGTGGCGTTTCACATTGAGTCTTGGTTTTGTTCCGTGTGTTTTTTTCACCGGATCAATCAAGACCCCAAGGCGATTCCCTAGCAACCATCGGCATCAGAAATGCCTATCGGCAGGAGTCAATCGCAGTTTCACACCAGCGTTGACTACGTTTTGATAATCGGAGTGGTCCAATCGTGGCTCTTCCCTTGGGGTTAGCCAAGGCCCCTCGAGTATTCTCATTGGGGCAGCTGTGATCAGGGTCCTGCCCCCCTAGGGGTTGGCAGTCATTTTTAGCCCTGGACGGCCTTCTTGTCGGGGTTTCATCCAGTGCTGACTCTTAGCAGAGTGCTTCGCTCACTCTCGCCACTCTGACCTATCGGGTGGCTTGTCTTCTGTCCAAGTCCACTCTGACTTCGAACCAGAGGTTCTCAGGGCGTCAATGGAAGCGGTTCCTTGCCCAGTTTTTCCTGCGTCCTCGGAGACTGGATGTTTTCCGCTATACAAGCGAACTCACTCCTCCCACGGGGTGGTGGCTTCGCCACAGACCAGGGGCTCGTTTCAGTGGTGGCTTCGGCCACTCTGTCTCAGGGGCGCTCCTTTTCTGGCCCGTTCCGGGTAATCCTCACCAGGATAGCCTATCCGCCTTGGGAGCGGTATATCTCCATCGTGGAGCGCAGGGCGCTTGGACTCTGTCCGAATCAGCCCTCTGGATCAATGTGCTGGAATTCAGGGCTGTATTTCTAGCTCTCTAAGCCTTCACCATCTGTGGGCGGCTAGGCACATTCGAGTCCAGTCGGACAACGTGATAGCGTTTTCCTACACCAGCTTCCAGGGCGGGACACTCAGCCGCCTGGCAATCATGGCGGCTCAACATCCTTCAGTGGACAAGGGACTCCTAGTCCACCGTATCCGCAGTCCACATCCTAGATGTGAAAACTACGAGGCAGGCTATTTCAGCTGTCCTACCGTGGTCCACAATCCTCAGGTTTTGCGGTAGACACACTGGTTCATGTTTGATCCCAGCTTTGTCTCTTTACGAATTTCACCCTCTACCTCTTGTCCAGCGTCCTGTGCAAGATCGGTAAAGGGGGCCGTCGGGTCATTCTTCCAGACTGACCTAAGCAGGCTTCGTACTCTGACCTGCTCCTTCTGTCCATTGGGTTGCCTTCGCATCTTCCGGACCGTTCAGACCTTTTCTCAAGAGGTCCGTTTTTTCCCCGTCAGAATTCTGGATTCTCAGATTGACGGCGTAGCTCTTGAGTCCTGGGTCTTAGCGACTTCTGATATCCTTCCTGAAGTCATCTCCACTTTGACTCGAGCTCCAAAGTGTCCTTTGACCTTTTTTGGCCTTGCCGACCCTCCTGTCCCTTCCACAGTCCGGTCTACAGCTAGGACTATCCCTCATTAAGGGACAGGTCTTGGCTCTGTCAGTATGTGCCAGCGGCGTATCGTCCGGCTGGCTCCGGTGCGCTCCTTTAAGGGCGCATCTCACATCATTCCGCCTTCCGGCGGCCTATGGAGACCTCGGACCTTAATCCGGTCCTCACGGTTCTCGGAAACCCTCCTTTGCGCCGTCTTCGGGAGGTTCTTTGTTGTGTCTTTCACAGAAAGTAGTCTTTCTAGTGGCTTTAATTTCCCGCCAGAGAGTTCTGGCTGCGCTCCCTCGGAGTCACCCCCTTTTTTTTGGTCTTTTGCATCAAGACAAGGTGGTCTTCATCCGACTCCGGACTTTTTCCCTAAGGCGGTTACTGCTTCCACCTTATCCGGGGCAATTTTCCTGCCTTCCTTTTGTCCGGCTCCTGTTCATCGCTTGAGGAAGCGTTGCATATCCTAGATCTGGTGCGGGCGCTCCGGATCTACGTGTCTCGCACCGCCGTTATTAGACGGTGCACCTCTCTGGTGCTGACTGTTCGTCAGCATAGCGGTCTCTCGGCATCTAAGCCGACCCTGATCGTTGGCTTAGGTCAGCCATTTCTGAGACTTACAAGTGTACTCAAGTGCCTTCCCCACCGGGGATCAGAGCACATTTGGTCAGACCTGTCGGCGCCTTTTTTTCTTGGGCTTCAGGCACCAGGTTACGGCTCAGTAGGTCTGTCAGTCTGCAGCTCGAATTAGTCTGCATACTTTTCGAAGCACTACCCAAGGCATGCTCATGCTCTGGCAGACGTGGGCTCGGCAGACGCATTTTTCCAGCGTCTGTCGCCCATTTGTGAAGTTAGGTTTGCCTGCTTCTCAATTGTCTGTTTATTCCCACCCATGGACTGCTTTTGAACGTCCCATGGTTTGGGTCTCCCATAAGGAACGATAAAGAAAAAGAGAATTTTGTTTACTTACCGTAAATTCTTTTTCTTATAGTTCCGTCATGGGAGACCCAGCACCCTCCCTATTGCCTATGGCAGGTTTCTTGTTCCGTGTGTCTTCACCGGCTGTTATTGTTGTAGACTGAGGTTCCGGTTCCTCCGGATTTTACTCTGTCTCTTCTTGTGGGTGGATGTCCTCCTTCAGCTTTTGCACTAAACTGGCTAGATCTGGCTAGCAGGGGGTGTATATGCTAGGAGGGAGGAGCTACACGTTTTTGAGTGTAGTAACTTTGTGTGTCCTCCGGGGGCAGTAGCATACACCCATGGTTTGGGTCTCCCATGACGGAACTATAAGAAAAAGAATTTACGGTAAGTAAACAAAATTCTCTTTATTGTTTTTACTTGCGATGAATGATAAATATGAAATTACAGTATACCAGTATAAAAAAAACTAACGTTTTAGAGTATGGCTGTTTGCTTTTTCAAGTTGTCTTGAATAACTGTTTGCCTATTGTAGATCCACCGTGGGAGCAGCAGCACACTGAGCAAGCTAATTCAGCAGTCCTACCACGGAAACATGCAGAGCATCTCCCTCACCGGCCTCACGCCTATCCGCATGCTGCTAGAGATTGGTCTGGACAAGATGAAAAAAGATTATATCAACTGCTTTATAGGTTCGCAGCTACTGAAATCTCCGTCTGCAATATTATTCACGCATGTTATGTTATGGTGAAAATTAAGTGTTTTTACAATTATTATTATTTATTTATTTTTTTTTACAATTTAATTTCAAGGCTATAATTTCTGTGAGTTGTGTTCCTCCTGTATAGCAAGAGAGAACTTTAAGCATGACTTGAAACTTGTTTTTTATATTCTATACAGCAGATCAGGCTGTAGAATCCACTGCCGACATATAAATATCTGATTAGTAATTCAATAAAATTATATATTGTGCAAAGGTTTTTGCCAGATATGGAAGGAATACTTTATAAAGTAGAAGTGTTAATCGTTTATTTCTATCAATTAAACAAATACAAAGTGATTTGAACAAAAGTGAAATCAAATCAATATTTGGTGAGATTCCAATTTGCATTAAAAATGGCATACAAACATCTATTCTTCTAGGTACAGGCATACAGTTATTGAAGAAACTCTGTAGTGGGTTGTTTCAAACATTTCGGAGATTTAACCGCAGATCTTCTGTCTCTTCATGTAATCCCGCATAGACTCAATGTTGAGATCAGAGCTCTCGGGAAACAATATCATCAGGACTCCTTGTTCTTCATTGGCTGTATGTTTGGGGGTCATTGTCCTGCTGCAGATTAAATTTAGAGCCAATAGGACACATCCCTGATGATATTGCAGAATGGATAAGTTGCAGCCTGCATGTCCCTCAATACACTTCAGTGCACAAATCAGTTGCTGTCAGATTTATTTATTTATTTATTTATTTATTTATTTATTTATTTTAAATTGCTAACCAATGATGTCCCAGATGTGCTCAGTGGTAGACAAATTCGGGGGAATGTCACACCGGCCCTACCAGTGGGATTATGGTGTGGTGAGGCATATAGTGTACAATAGCTTGACCTCTTTGATTTTCATTCTGGGTACACATACAGCTCAGCTTTACATTGCAGAAATAGCCATTCCAGGACCAATTCTAAGTGTTCAGAAGCTGTTTTTCAACACTATAACAACAGGCCCCATATTGCTTGTGTTACAGTGAGCTTCCTGCAGGCTTGAACATACTACCATGGCCGGTAGCGTCTCCTGTAGAGCACATCTGGGAAGTCATTAGTCGGCAATTGCTAAGGGAGCTGCCAGCAGCAGACCTTGATGATTTCTGTGTCCAAGTGCATTCAGTGTGGTAAAACATTCATCAGACAACCATTTAATAACCTCCATGATTGCATCGAAGGTGTGTAAGTGCTGGAATTTCTTCATGTGGCACGCATATTAAATATAATATCAATCCTGTGAATTCTATAATTCCATGACTTGTCCATCTTGGTGTTACAATTTCAGATCTCACTTACTAGTTGAAATGATCATTTATATGGTGGCAGCAATTTTATAGCCTTTTTCTTGTTTGTAAAGTAGGACTGGACTTCCTCAAATACATATGGTTGACCTGTGCCATCTTTCTTTTTCATGGTTGTGAGCCCAGAGATGTATGGCAGCCACATAATCTCTGTTGATATATGATGATCGTCAAGAATAATCGATGAAATATAGACCTAATAGAATTTGTTAGCAGCTGCAAACCTGCATCTTGACAGTTTCCATCTAGAAACAAGTAAAGCCTCCAAAATAGTAACTAAGATTATAGCAAAGATGGTGGCCTAACATTTTACTTGTTTTTTCATAGGTCGTGAACTTGCAACATTTAATTACCTGGTAAGTTATCAAGATATCACTTTCACAATATCTGGATTTATCATGCGATGCTTTACTTTCCTTATATATAAGAACTTTAAAATATACATACATATAAATTGTGTTTTAATCCTGTACTTTGTGTCCCAGGATTTCTTCATCAACGCATCGGTGGATCTACAGGAGCAGGTGCACCGTGTCAGGAAGCTGCACCATATGCTGGAGGTGGTTGTAAGCTGCTATGCCTTCCTGAGCCTGGAGCATGAGAACCTCTTTCCACTCACACAGTAAGTCATTACTAGACGGATACTAAAGTTCTAGGCAATCCTGTCTGAAAACGCAATAATTTATGCAATTTTAACATCATAATTTAGTAGAAGGTACATGTGACTTTTTACTGTCAGGTCATCTTGTAGGTTTTGTTGCTTTTGAGTGATTTTCAGATTTCTTTATCGTTCCTTTGGGAGACCCAGACCACGGGTGTTTAGCTTCTGCCTCCGGAGGACACACAAAGTACTACACTTAAAAGTGTAGATCCTCCCTCTGAGCTTATACACCCCCTGGTAGCCAGTCCTAGCCAGTTTATTGCTTTGTGTCAGGAGGCATACATCCACACATGCATTCTCATCTGATTTGTTTGACTTTTGGAAAGAGTTTGAAGAAAAGCGGGTCCATGTCTGGACTCCCGGCATGTCCCTTCTCACCCCACTGTGTCGGCGGTGTTGTTAAGGTTGATTTACAAGGCTGCAGCCTTACATGCCGCGCTCCTTCACCATCCCTTCTGGGCTCTGGCTTGAAGTGGGAGCCAGCACGGTCTCCATGCCTGGCAGGAGTCCGGTCTCCATCCACAGCCCCTTGAGGATTCTGTTGGACTGGAGCACTCATCCCCAGGGACATGGCCCTGCGTCTCAGCAGCTAAGTACCTGAGACGTTTATGTTGGGGGTCCCGGTTCTTTATTGTAAGGGTAGAGTATGCTGTATGTGATTGTTTTAACTTTTCCGGCGGGTTCTCTAGCTTTTGCCTGAGAACTGCGCAGATGGTGCCTGCTTGTCGGCCTCGCCGCTTAAATTTAGGCCCCGGCTTCGCCGGAGGCCTAGTTTCATTTTCCTGCCCTCGCATGTCACTCATGCAGAGGGACAGGTTCGGCTCCTCCCGGCGGCCGTTCTACACAGGGGAGGGACACTCCCCACTGCTGGGACGTCCCTCCTTCCCTGCAGGTCTCTATAGCCCTCCAGTTCCCGCTCTTTTATAGGAACGCCCTCTTCTCAGGCAGAGTTCACTCTGCTCTGGGACATCCTGCATTCTGCATCTCTGCTGAGGTGCTGCGACTGGGGGACCGGGCTTCGGGATCTGGAGGGCACACAACACCGCGCTCAGCGGTCTGGTAAGCCACAGCCGGTCTCCGGTTGTGGACCTCTGTATATTCTCCCTGGGGTTCATTCTCTGCAAAGCCCCCACTCCAGCAGCATGTCTCACACAAGGAGCAAGGCTCCAAAGCTTTATTCTGCATGCACTGCATGTAAGCTCCTGCTGCCTGAGCCGAGCACCTATCCACATTGTGATGTCTGCTCCAACTTGGCGGTGCCACAGCCTGGAGTCTCACCCCCAGTGGTCTCTCAGGCTGCTGCTGCACCTGTGATTGAACCCCCGGCCTGGGTAGAGTCCTTTTCTAGGTCCATATCCCAGTCATTTGCTGAGTCCATGGGGCTTTTGTCCAGGACTTTGATGAATATGCATCAGCCCCGCTCACAGGGTTCCTCTAATACTCTTGACAGAGGACTCCAATCCTCGGACCTCCGTCCATCGGAGCTCACGGAGGATTCATCATCTGATCCCAGACCCCGTCCTTCTAAGAGAAGGCGCAGGGTTTCCTCCCCCTCCCCATCCCACGGCTTTGTCACAAGAGCTGACTCTCAAGATGAGGAGGATGCCCTCACTGGGGGCTCGGAGGCTATGTATCCCATCGATTTCTCTGAGGGTGACTCAGATCTTAGTGATTTGATTGCTTCTATTAATTCTGTGCTGGATCTCAATCCGCCAGTGTCAGAGGAGCAACTCTCTTTGGCAGAAAAACATCAGTTTACCTCGACTAAGAGAGTGAAGAGTGTGTTCTTTAACCACTCCAGTTTTCAGACCGCTGTGACCAAACCCAGGGCCTGCCCTGACAAACGCTTTCCAAAGCGTGGTTCTGATGACCGGTTTCCATTTCCACCTGAGGTGGTCAAGGAGTGGTCTCACTCCCCAAAGGTAGACCCTCCGGTGTCTAGGCTATCAGCCTGGACCGTTGTGTCGGTGGCTGATGGCACCTCACTTAAGGATTCCACTGACCGTCAGATTGACCTTCTGGCCAAATCTGTGTATGAAGCTGCGGGGGCCGCGTTTTCCCCGACTTTTGCAGCAGTGTGGGCTCTCAAAGCCATCTCTGCTTCTCTAGAGGAGATGCATTCCCTCACCAAGGAATCTATGCCTGAGATGGTTACCTTAACTGCTCAGGCTTCAGCTTTTTCATCTTATGCCATGTCTGCCATGCTAGAGGCTGCTCACCGCACTGCGGTGGCTTCAGCTAATTCTCTTGTTATCCGCAGGATTTTGTGGCTTCGAGAGTGGAAGGCAGATGCTTCTTCCAAGAAGTTTCTTGCTGGGCTCCCTTTTGCTGGTTCACGGCTGTTTGGTGAACAGCTGGATGAAATCATTAAAGAAGCTACTGGCGGGAAGAGTACTTCCATGCCACAAAC
Source organism: Anomaloglossus baeobatrachus (assembly GCF_048569485.1). NCBI lineage: Eukaryota > Metazoa > Chordata > Amphibia > Anura > Aromobatidae > Anomaloglossus > Anomaloglossus baeobatrachus. Next base: position 569,695,537 of record NC_134356.1, read on the forward strand.
CAAGACCAGGAAACCCGCCCAGGGTAGGAATCAATCGAGCTTTCGTTCCTCCAACTGGTCATCCTCTAAGCCTTCCGCCTCGTCCGCTAACTCAGCCAGGGGATCAGAAATCCAACTGGCGCCCAAAAGCGCGTCCGCAGAAGACCGCAGGAGGTTCTGCCACCAAGGTAGCTTCCTCATGACTCTCGGCCCGCTCCAACCATGTCCTTAGTCGGTGGCAGGCTCTCCCACTTTGGCGACGCTTGGTTAAAGCAAGTCTCCGATCAGTGCGTGAGAGACATCATATCTCACGGCTACAGGATAGAATTCTCTTCCAGCCCTCCAAACAGATTTTTTCTCTCAACTCCCCCCTGCTCCAAGGCCGCCGCCTTCTCGCAGGCCGTGGCGTCCTTGCAGGCCAACGGAGTGATTGTCCCAGTTCCCGCTCAGGAACGGTTCAGAGGTTTTTACTCAAATCTCTTCCTAGTTCCAAAAAAGGACGGTACCTTCCGGCCCATCCTGGATCTCAAGCTTCTCAACAAGCATGTCTGGGTGCGGCATTTTCGCATGGAGTCTCTGCGATCAGTCATTGCCTCTATGACCCAAGGGGAGTTCCTGGCGTCCATCGACATCAGAGATGTCTATCTACATGTGCCAATCGCAGTGTCAGATCAGCGTTGGTTACGTTTTGCGATAGGAGAGGATCATTTCCAATTCGTGGCTCTCCCCTTCGGGTTAGCCACGGCCCCTCGGGTATTCACCAAGGTCATGGCGGCAGTGATTGCGGTCCTGCACCTCCAGGGGTTAGCAGTGCTTCCTTATCTGGACGACCTTCTGGTCAAGGGTACATCCAGCGCAGACTGTCAGCGGAGTGTTTCGCTCACTCTCGCCACCCTAGCCCAATTCGGGTGGATTGTCAATCTTCCCAAATCCACTCTGACTCCGACCCAGAGCCTCACGTACCTAGGGATGCAGTTCGAGACTTTGCCGGCACTTGTGAAGTTGCCCTTAGACAAACAGCTGTCACTCCGGTTGGCGGTGCGCTCTCTCCTGAGGCCCCGCCATTATACCCTCAGGCGTCTGATGCAGGTGCTGGGTCAAAGGGTGGCCTCCATGGAGGCGGTTCCCTTTGCCCAGTTCCATCTGCGTCCTCTGCAGTTGGACATTCTCCGCTGTTGGGACAAGCGGCCTTCCTCCTTACAGAGGTTAGTGGCTCTGTCACCACGGACCAGGAGCTCTCTTCAGTGGTGGCTTCGACCCCTCTCCCTGTCCCAAAGGCGCTCCTTCCTGACTCCATCCTGGGTGATTCTCACCACGGATGCCAGCCTATCCGGCTGGGGAGCGGTACATCTCCACCACAGAGCACAGGGCACTTGGACTCCGTCCGAGTCAGCCCTTTCAATCAATGTGCTGGAAACCAGAGCTGTGCTTCTAGCTCTCCTAGCCTTTCACCACCTGTTGGCGGGCAGGCATATTCGAGTCCAGTCAGACAACGCGACAGCGGTTGCCTACATCAATCACCAAGGCGGGACACGCAGCCGCCTGGCAATGTTGGAGGTCCAACGCATTCTTCAATGGGCGGAGGACTCCAAGTCCACCATATCCGCAGTCCACATCCCTGGCGTAGAAAACTGGGAGGCAGATTATCTCAGCCGTCAATCCGTGGACGGTGGCGAGTGGTCCCTGCACCTGGCAGTGTTTCAGTCAATCTGCCGCAAGTGGGGCACTCCGGACGTGGACCTAATGGCATCCCGTCACAACAACAAGGTTCCGGTTTACGTGGCTCGCTCCCACGATCCTCAGGCCTTCGCCGCGGACGCTCTGGTTCAAGACTGGTCCCAGTTTCATCTGTCCTACGTGTTTCCCCCTCTAGCTCTCTTGCCCAGAGTCCTGCGCAAGATCAGAATGGAGGGCCGTCGAGTCATCCTCATTGCACCGGACTGGCCCAGGCGAGCTTGGTATCCGGACCTGCTCCAACTGTCCGTGGAGATGCCGTAGCATCTTCCGGACCGTCCAGACCTGCTCTCGCAAGGTCCGTTTTTCCGCCCGAATTCTGCGGCACTCAAATTGACAGCGTGGCTCCTGAGTCCTGGATTTTGACGGCTTCTGGTATTCCTCCTGAAGTCATCTCCACTATGACTCGGGCCCGTAAGTCTTCCTCCGTCAACATCTATCACAGGACTTGAAAAATTTTCCTGTCCTGGTGTCGCTCTTCCGGCCATTCTCCTTGGCCATTCTCGTTGCCGACCCTTCTGTCTTTTTTACAGTCCGGTCTGCAGCTAGGACTGTCCCTCAACTCTCTCAAGGGACAAGTCTCAGCTCTATCAGTGCTGTTCTAGCGGCGTCTCGCCCGGCTGTCTCAGGTCCGCACCTTCATGCAAGGTGCGTCTCACATCATTCCGCCTTATCGGCGGCCCTTGGATCCCTGGGACCTTAACTTGGTCCTCACGGTATTGCAGAAACCCCCTTTCGAGCCCCTTAGGGAGCTTTCTTTGTATCGTCTTTCTCAAAAGGTGGCCTTTCTAGTTGCCATAACTTCTCTCAGGAGAGTCTCTGATTTGGCTGCGCTCTCCTCGGAGTCACCTTTTTTGGTTTTTCACCAAGACAAGGTAGTTCTCCGTCCGACCCCCGGACTTTCTTCCTAAGGTGGTCTCTCCCTTCCACCTTAACCAGGATATTTCCTTGCCTTCCTTCTGTCCGGCCCCTGTTCATCGCTTTGAGAAAGCGCTGCATACTCTAGATCTGGTGCGTGCTCTCCGGATCTATGTGTCTCGCACCGCTGCGCTTAGGCGGTGCACCTCTCTTTTTGTGCTAACCACAGGGCGGCGCAAGGGTCTCTCTGCTTCTAAGCCGACCTTGGCCCGTTGGATTAGATCGACCATTTCGGACGCCTACCAGAGTACTCAGGTGCCTCCCCCGCCGGGGATCAAAGCACACTCGACCAGAGCTGTCGGTGCCTCTTGGGCTTTTAGGCACCAGGCTACGGCTCAACAAGTCTGTCAGGCTGCCACTTGGACTAGCCTGCATACCTTTTCGAAGCACTACCAAGTGCATGCTCATGCTTCGGCAGATGCGAGCTTGGGCAGACGCATCCTTCAGGCGGCTGTCGCCCACTTGTGAAGTTAGGCTCCGCCTACTTCTTAGTTTTTCTGTTTATTCCCACCCAGGGACAGCTTTGGAACGTCCCATGGTCTGGGTCTCCCAAAGGAACGATAAAGAAAAAGAGAATTTTTGTTACTTACCGTAAATTCTTTTTCTTATAGTTCCGTATTGGGAGACCCAGCTCCCTCCCTGTTGCCTGTTGGCAATTTTCTTGTTCCGTGTGTTATCACTGGCTGTTGTCGTGGACAGAGTCTCCGGTTGTTCCGGTTCTTACTCGGTTCTACTTGTGGGTGGCTATTCTCCTTCAGCTTTTGCACTAAACTGGCTAGGACTGGCTACCAGGGGGTGTATAAGCTCAGAGGGAGGAGCTACACTTTTAAGTGTAGTACTTTGTGTGTCCTCCGGAGGCAGAAGCTAAACACCCGTGGTCTGGGTCTCCCAATACGGAACTATAAGAAAAAGAATTTACGGCAAGTAACAAAATTCTCTTTTTTTTCTCTTGTGGCAGTGTCTCTGCTAGTAATATAGGCTGGATGTGAGCACCATGCCTGTATCCAGGGTACTGTTGTGTCCATTTGCTCATATGTGAGCACATTTCCACTTTATCTGATGCTTGTTTTCTCTAGTCACCCTCCACGACAGCACACAGGAGGTCAACTCTCCGCCCTAATAGGGACAGGAAACACAAAGAGGTTAAATAACCCCTCCCCACCTTCCATCTCCAGTGTTTTTTCAAGTACCACAAATAAAATCATGAATGGTTTAAATATTTTATTTTCAGAAATAAGCCATTAACATGCATCATAAGTAATTTGATAGGGAGGGAATAATTGTGCTGTCGTGGAGGGTTTCCTAGAAACGGAATTAACGGTAAGAGAAATTCCATTTTCTCTGCCCTCCCTAAGACTGTTGATTCGTCCTTCCCGCTCCATGCTCTGGATATCTGTGTACAACCCTCTTCTCCTCACTGCTGCTATAGTTAACACAGGTGGAGGGGGTTTAATGAAAAGCCAGTAGGGGAGGGTGGAGCAGGAGGGGTTTAGGTGGAGATACACGTCTGAGCTCACTGCTGGCTTGTAGCCCAGCACAAGATATGATGGGAAATGTAGATGGGAGGGAAGAGAGGAATCTGAAGATGAAGTGCTGATTGTGACAGCAGAGCTGATGCCAGGGCACAGGAAGAGAAGCAAAAAGGCAAAAACTACATGAAACTTGCTAAAAAGATGTATGGGGATCTTTAGGGGCATTATCCTTAAATATTTATGGAGAAAACAGTAAATGAGTCAGGCTAATGGACCACCTCTTTAATATAACATATGGGTTAGGGGATTGCCGTATTACCACTTGATGAGTGATCAGCTCACCAATGTTATTATTCATTGGTGGTCCGCAGCACAGCCTCTCATGCCCACATGGGTGATCGGAGTGTGTGTAGTCAGCCTCTCCTGTGTTAACCATCTAAGACCACTCACATTAACATAGTGTCATAGAAATTTGCTGAACAAATCCTAGATGGTGGGGAACAGAGCACACAATATGGTGATACCTTACGGAGGGAGAGTGGGGAAATGTTTGGTTAACACTCCCCTGATGTAGCCATGAAAAATAAAAGCTGTTGCCCCATAGCTGAATCTGCCATGAAGGTTTGGATCCAGTTAAATGAAAACCCGCTAGGTGAGCTGCTCTGCTGCAATAAATGGACTCTTCATCAATAATGATAATAAGGTTTTTTGTTTTTTTTTTTATTCACTATTTGTTTCATTGCCGTACCTGCACCTTTTATCAAGTGAAAAAAAACAAGTGTGCAAAGCATGACAACAGATGGATTGTTTAAAGGCCCACTAGAAAAATAAGGATAGGGAGGGAACTTCAACTGGCCATCTAAGGAGATGAGGGAAAGCACAAAAAGAAAAACCTAGATTAACTTTAAATAATTGAATGAAGGTGTTAGGCTAAGTTCACACACTGCGTTTTTTGACGCTGCGTTTTTGTGCGTTTTTTGATGCGTTTTGCTTTGTTTTTGCTCACTGCGTTTTTATACGTTTTTTATCAGTGAACAATGGCATTAAAGATTGTTGAAGAAAAAAGGTCTGATGTAATTTCCTTCTTCAATATGTTCTTCATTCTCCACTAGTGTATGCAGGAGAGCAGACGGCTGCAGATCTACAAGGCTCAGCATGCTCCATCCAGGGTTGTATGCTGGAGGGAGAGGCAGGCGGAGCAGAACTACAAGGCTCAGCATACTCCATCCTCTAGTGGATGCAGGAGAGCAGACAGCAGCTGCAGAACTACAAGGCTCAGCATCCTCCATCCAATAGTGTATGCAGGAGAGCAGACAGCAGCTGCCGAACTACAAGGCTCAGCATCCTCCATCCAGAACTGTATGCAGGATTTCTTTGCCCCCCAAAAAAATGACGTGGGCTTCGCCATATTTTATGTATGCTAGCCGGGTACAGCAGGCAGGTACAGCTGCCCCCAACCCCCAGCTGCCTATTTGTACCCGGCTGGGAACCAAAAATATAGGGAAGACCTTTTTTTTTTTTTTTAATTATTTCATGAATTAAAAAAAAATGACGTGGGCTTTGCCCAATTTTTGAGACCAGCCAGGTACAACTAGGCAGCTGGGGATTGGAATCTGCAATGAAGGGTGCCCAAGCTTTCTGGGCACACCCGCTGCGATTTGCAGGCCGCAGCCACCCCAGAAAATGGCGCTTTCATAGAAGCGCCATCTTCTGGCGCTGTATCCAACTCTTCCAGCTGCCCTGATGCCGGGTGGCTCGCTTGGTAAAAATGGGGTTAGGGCTATCTGTGTATTATCAGCTGGCCCTAAGCCCGAAATTCATGGTGTCACGCCAGTATTTAGTCACAGGTACGGGAATGAAAAGCATCAGGTAAGTGCTGTTTTAAATAGTTCTGCTTTTAAATGTGTGAGGCCGCATGGCACCCTTCAGATAAAATAAAATATTAGTGTAGGACTGCCCCTTGAGATTTGCCGTGGAGTGGCCGGGTAGCTCAAAATATTGCAACGTTTTGCCAAAAATCTCTATTTATTAATAAGTACAGTTTAGAAATCGTGCTGGCTCCCTCATTTTGATTAGACATGGCCACCATGAATTTCTAGTAAAGAAAAAAAAAAAAAACACAACACAGAAAAATATTTTTATTAGAAATAAAACACAACACAATTAGTGACTCCATCTTTATTGAAATAAAGAACCCCCCTCCTCCGCAGTAATCCTGGGTCAAGGGTCCCGCGCCATCCAATCCGGATCCAATATCTTCTGATCGATTTGCTGGAAGGCAAAGCGATCAGATGATGTGTCAGGTCCAAGGGCCTGAATCACATGACACATCAGCTGATTGGATAAACGGCTTTTATACAATCAGCTGATGCATCAGTGCAAAAAAAAAAACAAACAAACTACACACTTCTGTGCAGCGTCGGACTGGCTACCGGAGGAAACTCCAGTAATGCCAGGCCTGGATTCGGGTACCTGCACTGCACTCCGAAGCCCTCACCTGAGCTCCGTCGTGCAGCCGAGACTGTACCGCGAGCTCCGAGTGATTGATTACCCGGCACTTGCGGTGCAGTTCATGACAGCTGCAGACAGGCCGGGCTGATCTCCAGTGCTCTCACCTAAACTCCGGAGATCACCCCGGCCTGTCTGCAGCTGTCATGAACTGACTGCAAGCGCCGGGGAATCAGTCACTCGGCGCTCGCTCACTGTACAGTCTAGGATGATGCATCAGTGCAAAAAAAAAAACAACTACACACGTCTGTGCTGACTCCCGTCCGACCGCTGCAGCTGCCGGTAATCAGTGGATGAAGTCTCCTGACGGCATCAGCTGATAGCCGGTCGGACGGTAAAAAGCCGGCGTCACCGCGAGACTTACGATCAGCTGATGCGTCCGGTGACCGCTTCAGGTGATCACCGCTAGGTCCTCACCGCCAGGTCATGCAGCTATCGGACGTGCCCGGGAGCCGGCACACAGCCAGAGCAGGGGTGGCGGTACCGGGAAGAGTAGCTGGGAGCGGACATGGCACCGGGAGTCTGCAGACAGGTGAGTATGACATTTTTCTACTGTTCACTTTTGATTTAGCAGCCGCTTCCACCTCCCGCACGGGAGCGGACATGGCATCAGGCAGGAAATGGAAGCAGCAGTGGCGGTACCGGGAGGATTCACGCTTCTGTGTTTTACTAACAGAAGGACTCCCCTTCCTGTACATGTCACTTTACTACCTACTCCTTGCGTTTTTATAGCTGCGTTTTTAGTCATAGAAACGCACTAAAACGCAGCTATATTTGCAATTTGCGGTTTTCATTGCGTTTTTGAACATCTCATTGAACTCAATGGGTGGAAAACGCAGTAAAATAATTGACATGCTGCGTTTTTGTGTGCACCACAAAAATGCAGCTAAAAAAAAAAACGCTGTGTGCAGACAGCAAAAATGAAAACTCATGGACTTTGCTGGGGAAGCAAAGTCATGCAGTTTTCTGAGCAAAAACGCGCAAAAACGTCGTGGAAAACGCACTGTGTGAACTTACCCTTAAAGAGAAATGCTAAGAGTGCAGGGGAGAGAGGATAAGAATCCAAGATGGGCCCATGAAGGAGAGGAGCTAAAGGGAATAAGGGAATAACTGTGCATATAAATAGTACAATATAAATAGATGAATGATGGATAAAACACATTGGATATAACTCCATTTATCCTAACTAATCGATATATACATGTTCAAGCATCCAATTTATGTATTCTTGAAAGTTCCTTTTTTATAATTTTCCTTGATTTTAATCTATGTATTGCTTAATATTGTTTTATTATTTAGTATTTATGCAGTTGTATTCCCCATTCCCCTTTTGTTTATTCCCTTACAGTTTAAAATGTAGACAACTGTGCAAACTAGACCACTCCTTCCTATTAGATCTCATCCACTGGCAAATCTTTTTTTTTTTTTTTTGACAATTTCTTCACTTTGTTTTCAGTTTCACTGTACCTTACCATGCATTCTATCAGTTTAAGTGTAGAAACTCTATTTTTTCCATGTTTTTACCTTTGTTACCTTCAGCTCTTCTCCTTAGGTGGCTCTCTTGTTTTAATGTTTTCTTTCTGGATCCCATTCCTTGGTTCCTATCCCATCTCTCCTGCACTTTTATCATTTCACTCCTTCCTCTTTAACACTTTGCCCTTCATTGATCTATTTAGAGTTCATCATTTTTTTATCTATATTTTTCTTTTCTCCTTCTTGCTCTTCCCTCATTTCCTTAGGTTAAATGTCCTCTTTCGGGCTCCCATTCCTGGTCCCCACCTGGCTTCTAATCCCATTTTCCCTCCATACATATTTACCTATTCACATTTAATCATGTATTTACATAGTTTCTTCATTTTTTATTTTCTCTTTTAAACTTTTATTGATTTCTCCATTTCCAGTTGATCTTCACTTCCTTTCCTAATTTTCCTTGCTGTCAAAACAGCCCTGTGGGTGTTCCCATAAATAATTGGCATGCATTTTGGGCCTTTAAAAACCCATCTGTTGTCATGCTTTTCACATTTGCTCTTTTCACTTGATAAAGGCAGCGGTACAGAATCGAAACACGTTGTGAATAGACCTTATTTTCATCCTTGAAAAATACATTTACGGCAGCCCACCTAACCTGTTTTCATCCAAGTGGTAGAAGTTTCCTTGGCACATTGCTCTATTCTTTAACGATATCTTTCCATCAACTGATCTTTCCTTGAACTAGACTCCATGACTACGTTCTGTGTGTTTTGCTGTGTGCTTCGCTTATGCTAGGAGAGAGCACAGTGATCTCTGGCCCTTCTATTGCAGTGTAGTGATTGACCGCTTCTATATCCAGTCACATTAAAGCAAAGCTCTTTACACCCTAAATGTCCCTATACTCCCTTTCCTCAGGTCCTGCTTGAAATACTACAGAGAGAACCCATGGAACGAGCAGCACGTGTTTCGGCTCCCAATCCGACCGAGTGTCATCAGCAGCTTCTACCAGAAGTAAGGAGAGATGTTGTCAGGTTTACTAAAGGGAACCTGTCACCAGATTTGGCAACTATAACCTGCGGCCACCGCCACTGAGCTCTTATTCCAGAATACTGTATATAAGAGTTCAGGCGGCTCTGTAGAACGTTAAAACTACCTTTCTTTGTCGCTCCATTGGGAGACCCAGACAATTGGGTGTATAGCTTCTGCCTCCGGAGGCCACACAAAGTATTACACTAAAAAGTGTAACCCCTCCCCTCTGCCTATACACCCTCCCGTGGATCACGGGCTCCTCAGTTTTATGCTTTGTGTGGAAGGAGGCACACATCCACTCATCCATCTCCATTTTAGTCAGCAGCAGCTGCTGATTTTATCGGTTGGAAGAAAAGAGGGCCCCCACAGGGCCCCCGGCATGCTCCCTTCTCACCCCACTAAGTCGGCGGTGCTGTTAAGGTTGAGGTACCCATTGCGGGTACAGAGGCTGGAGCCACATGCCGTTTTCCTTCACCATCCCTTAGAGGCTCTGGGAGAAGTGGGATCCTAACCGGTCATCCATTCACTGGGACCGGGCTCCCTCCGCAGCCCCTGTGGGAATCTGCCGGACAGGAGTCTATGTATCCTCAGGGACAGGGCCCTGCATCTAAAGGTACTCTGTGTCCCCATGGGGACGGTGCATGGAGCGCTTGTTTCACAGACGCTGCAGCAGCTGCTGGTTTGTGAAGACCGGGACTTCCGCGCCGACCGCGCCTGTTTGTCGGCCGCGGTATTAAATTTAGTCCCCGGCTTCATTGCGGCCTAGTACCATAACTCCCGCCCCCGGGCCTGCCAGTCAGGGGTAAGGGCGGGACGGTCGACCTGACGTCGGCAGTGAGGGCTGGAGCATACTTTAGGTTTCCTCCCCCCCCTCACTGATCACTGTAGGGCCCCAGATTCCCGCACTTTAATAGTCGCCACCCACGGCTCCCTCCTCCCCTGAGAGCTCCGGCAGCCATTTTTATACAACATTCTGCCGGTGGAGGATTTCAGGAACGAGCTCTGGGAGACCAAAGGCAGGGAATCTGGTGGACACACACTCCGCTTTGGGCGGTCGGTAAGCCACACCGGTCACCCGGTGCTGGTCCCCCTAGGGTGCCGGAGTATATATATATATATATATATTTGTATATATTTTCTCTGTTCGGCCGGTTTGTTTGCTTTTGGCTATATACCCTCAGTGATCACTCTCCTAGGAGACAACAGCATGTCGTCCACAAGGAGCAAGGGCGCTAAGGCAAAGGGTTTTTTTGCAACCTGTACCTCTTGTGGGGCTATGTTACCTGCGGGTTCCACCTACCCTCACTGTGAGCAATGCTCGACCCCTGTTGCACTTGCTCAGCCGGAGCCTCGGTCACTAGTGGGCCCCTCGGCTCAGGCAGACCCTCCTGCTTCCCCTGTCCAGGCGGCAGGGACAGAGTTTGCAGTTTTTGCTGAGAAACTCTCTGAGTCGCTTTCACAATCCATGGCTCAGTCTATGGACAAATGGTCTGCCAAGCTACTAGAAGCTTTGCAGTCCAGACCGGTCCTTACACAGGCCCCGGGCACTGTTGGATCATCGCCTCCAGGCCCCTCTCGGTCTGCGCCGCAGCGTGCTCCCGGGGTGGCCCCTAGATCTCACGTGGAGGACTCCTGCACGGACCACAGTCCCAGACCGGCTAAGCGGGCTCGCTGGGAATCTTCCCCGACTTCCTCACACTGCTCGGGATCTCAGCTTGAGGACTCTCTGGAGGATGAGGCGGACGTCGCAGCTCAGGGCTCTGACCCTGACGTTGCTCTCAATCTTGATACACCTGAAGGGGAAGCCATAGTAAATGACCTTATATCGTCCATCAACCAGGTGCTAGATCTCTCTCCCCCAGCTCCACCTATAGAGGAGTCGGCTTCGCAGCAGGAGAAACACCAGTTTAGGTTTCCCAAACGTACACGGAGTGAGTTTTTCGATCACTCCAACTTCAGAGATGCTGTCCAGAAGCACAGAGCGGTTCCGGACAAGCGCTTTACTAAGCGCCTTCCTGACACACGTTACCCCTTCCCCTCTGACGTAGTTAAGGGTTGGGCTCAATGTCCAAGGTGGATCCCCCAGTCTCTAGATTGGCGGCTAGATCTGTGGTATCGGTTGCAGATGGCTCATCGCTCAAGGATGCCACTGACAGGCAGATAGAGCTCCTGGTGATATCCATCTATGAAGCCACAGGTGCGTCTTTTGCCCCGGCCTTTGCAGCCGTGTGGGCACTCCAAGCTATCTCAGCTTGTCTGTCTGAGATTAATGCGGTCACACGTACCTCTGCTCCGCAAGTTGCGTCTTTGACTTCTCAGGCGTCGGCTTTTTCGTCCTACGCCATGAACGCCGTCCTGGACTCTGCTAGCCGTACAGCGGTAGCATCCGCTAATTCGGTGGCAGTCCGCAGAGCCATGTGGCTACGCGAATGGAAGGCAGACTCTGCTTCCAAGAAGTTCTTAACCGGTTTGCCGTTTTCTGGCGACCGATTGTTTGGCGAACGATTGGATGAAATTATTAAGGAATCCAAGGGAAAGGACTCGTCCTTACCCCAGTCTAAACCGAAGAGACCTCAGCAACGGAAAATACAACCGAGGTTTCGGTCCTTTCGGCCCTCAGCCAAGTCCCAATCCTCCTCATCCAACAGGCCAGAGAAGGGCCAGAGGAACTCTTATGCGTGGCGGTCTTAGTCACGCCCCCAAAAGACCGCCGGAGGCACTGCCTCCAAGGCGGCCTCATGACTCTCGGCATCCCCTAGCCGCATCCTCGGTCGGTGGCAGGCTCTCCCGCTTTTGCGACGCCTGGTGGCCACATGTCCAAGACCGATGGGTGAGAGACATTCTGTCTCACGGTTACAGGATAAAGTTCAGCTCTCGTCCTCCGACTCGTTTCTTCAGAACATCTCCGCCCCCATCTCGGGCCGGCGCACTTTTTCAGGCTGTGGGCGTTCTGAAGTCAGAAGGAGTGGTGATTCCCGTTCCCCCTCAGGAACATGGTCACGGCTTCTACTCCAACTTGTTCGTGGTGCCAAAGAAGGACGGATCATTCCGTCCCGTTCTGGACCTCAAACTGCTCAACAGGCATGTGAGCACCAGAAGGTTTCGGATGGAATTTCTCCGCTCGGTCATCGCTTCGATGTCACAAGGAGACTTCCTAGCATCAATCGACATCAAGGATGCTTATCTCCATGTGCCGATCGCACCCGAGCATCAACTCTTCCTGCGTTTCGCCATCGGGAACGAACACCTTCAGTTCGTGGCACTGCCTTTCGGCCTGGCGACAGCCCCACGGGTCTTCACCAAGGTCATGGCATCCGTTGTGGCGGTCCTACACTCTCAGGGCCACTCGGTGATCCCTTACTTAGACGATCTCCTAGTCAGGGCACCTTCCCGGGTGGCGTGTCAACACAGCCTGACCGTCGCTCTGGAGACTCTCCAGCAGTTCGGGTGGCTTATCAACTTCCCAAAGTCCAAGTTGACACCGACCCAATCACTGACTTACCTCGGGATGGAGTTTCATACTCACTCAGCGGTAGTCAAGCTACCGCTGGACAAACAGCTTTCGCTGCAGACAGGGGTGCAATCTCTTCTTCGGGGTCAGTCACACCCCTTGAGGCGCCTCATGCACTTCCTGGGGAAGATGGTGGCAGCAATGGAGGCAGTGCCCTTCGCGCAGTTCCATCTGCGCCCACTCCAATGGGACATTCTCCGCAAATGGGACAGGAGGTTGACGTCCCTCGACAGGAACGTCTCTTTCCCTTGCAGCCAAAACCTCTCTTCAGTGGTGGCTTCTTCCCACTTCTCTATCGCAGGGAAAATCCTTCCTGCCCCCATCCTGGGCTGTGGTCACGACGGACGCGAGCCTGTCAGGGTGGGGAGCGGTTTTTCTCCACCACAGGGCTCAGGGAACCTGGACCCCGATAGAGTCTTCCCTTCAGATCAATGTTCTGGAGATAAGGGCAGTGTATCTAGCCCTAAAGGCGTTCCATCGGTGGCTGGAGGGCAGGCAGATCCGCATACAGTCGGACAACGCCATAGCGGTCGCGTACATCAACCACCAGGGCGGCACGCGCAGCCGTCAAGCCTTCCAGGAAGTCCGGCGGATTCTGCTGTGGGCGGAGGCCACAGCCTCCACCATCTCCGCAGTTCACATCCCGGGCGTAGAAAACTGGGAAGCAGACTTTCTCAGTCGTCAGGGCATGAATGCGGGGGAATGGTCTCTTCACCCAGACGTGTTTCGAGAGATCTGTCGCCACTGGGGAACGCCGGACGTCGATCTCATGGCGTCACGGCACAACAACAAGGTCCCGACCTTCATGGCACGGTCTCAAGATCACAGAGCTCTGGCGGCGGACGCGTTAGTTCAGGATTGGTCGCAGTTTCGACTCCCTTATGTGTTTCCTCCTCTGGCGATGTTGCCCAGAGTGTTACGCAAGATCAGATCCGACTGTCGTCGCGCCATTCTCGTCGCTCCAGATTGGCCGAGGCGGTCGTGGTACCCGGATCTGTGGCATCTCACGGTGGGTCAGCCGTGGGCGCTTCCAGACCGCACAGACCTGCTGTCACAAGGGCCGTTTTTCCATCTGAATTCTGCGGCCCTCAACCTGACTGTGTGGCCATTGAGTCCTGGCTCCTAGCGTCGTCGGGTTTATCTCAGGATGTCATTGCCACTATGAGACAGGCCAGGAAACCAACGTCCGCCATGATCTATTACAGGTCGTGGCGGATCTTCTTGTCCTGGTGCTCTGATAAGGGTTTTACTCCCTGGCCTTTTGCCTTACCCATTTTTCTTTCATTCCTTCAATCCGGAATGGACAAGGGTTTGTCACTCGGCTCTCTCAAGGGACAAGTATCGGCGCTCTCAGTATTTTTTCAAAAGCGCCTGGCAAGGCTTCCGCAGGTCCGCACGTTCCTGCAGGGAGTTTGCCACATAGTTCCACCCTACAAGCGTCCGCTGGAACCCTGGGACCTTAACAGGGTGTTAATGGCTCTTCAAAAACCACCTTTCGAGCCGCTGAGGGATGTCTCTTTATCACGTCTTTCGCAGAAGGTGGCATTTCTTGTGGCAATTACCTCACTCCGAAGAGTGTCGGAGCTTGCAGCGCTGTCATGCAAATCCCCTTTCCTGGTTTTTCACCAGGATAAGGTGGTTCTGCGTCCTGTCCCGGAGTTTCTCCCTAAGGTGGTATCTCCTTTTCATCTCAATCAGGATATCTCCTTACCGTCATTTTGCCCTCATCCAGTTCACCAGTGTGAAAAGGATTTGCATTCATTAGATCTAGTGAGAGCACTCCGGCTCTACGTGTCTCGCACGGCGCCCCTGCGCCGTTCAGATGCGCTCTTTGTCCTGGTCGCTGGCCAGCGTAAAGGTTCGCAGGCTTCCAAGTCAACTTTGGCTCGGTGGATCAAGGAACCAATTCTTGAAGCCTACCGTTCTTCGGGGCTTCCTCTTCCTTCGGGGCTGAAAGCCCATTCTACCAGAGCCGTGGGTGCGTCCTGGGCATTGCGACACCGGGCTACGGCTCAGCAGGTGTGTCAGGCAGCTACCTGGTCTAGTCTGCACACCTTCACAAAACACTATCAAGTGCATACGTATGCTTCGGCAGATGCCAGTCTAGGTAGGCGAGTCCTTCAGGCGGCGGTTGCCCACCTGTAGGAAGGGGTCGTCTTCGGCTCTCTTTTATTGAGGTATTCTTTTACCCACCCAGAACTGCTTTTGGACGTCCCAATTGTCTGGGTCTCTCAATGGAGCGACAAAGAAGAAGGGAATTTTGTTTACTTACCGTAAATTCCTTTTCTTCTAGCTCCTATTGGGAGACCCAGCACCCGCCCCTGTTCCCTTCGGGCTGGTTGTTCTTTTGTGTACACATGTTGTTCATGTTGAATTGTTCTTTTGGTTATGGTTTCAGTTCTCCGAACATCCTTCGGATTGAATTTACCCCAGACCAATTTATAAGTTTCCTCCTTCCTGCTTTTGCACCAAAACTGAGGAGCCCGTGATCCACGGGAGGGTGTATAGGCAGAGGGGAGGGGTTACACTTTTTAGTGTAATACTTTGTGTGGCCTCCGGAGGCAGAAGCTATACACCCAATTGTCTGGGTCTCCCAATAGGAGCTAGAAGAAAAGGAATTTACGGTAAGTAAACAAAATTCCCTTCTTTATAAAAATCACCTGCCGGATGGTTTGGTCCGATGGGTGTCACTGCTCTCCAGACCGGCACCGCCTCTTTACAGTGATCGCCTTCCTACTTCTTCTCAGGCCCGTGTGCATGACGCGGCCTGTGTCATTCACACAGGCCGGCATTGAGGTCCTGCACAGGCGCACTTTGATTTGCCTGGCTCAGGGCAGATCAAAGTATTATAGTGTGTATGCTCGGGCGGTCTTTAACGTTTCCTCGTGCCTGCGCATTACAGTACTTTCATGTGCCCTGAGCAGGGCAGATCAAAGTGTGCATGCGCAAGACTGCAATGGGCTGGTTAGAAGGAGGATGGCGATCATCGCACAGAGGAGGCGCCAGACTGGAGAGCAGCAACACCCATTGGACCAGACAGCCCCTTAAGTGAGTATTATAAAAGTCTTTTTTATGTTCTACAGAGCGGCCTGGGCTCTTATATACAGTATTCTGGAATGCTGTATATAAAGGCTCAGTGGTGGTGGCTGCAGCTTATAGTCGCCAAATCTGGTGGCAGGTTCCCTTTTTAAAGTAAAAAAAAAATGATGTAATGTGATGGATAAATTTAACATGGTGTCTTATGACCTAACACCCCCTTTAAGAGCTAGAAGGAGGAGCCCGTCAATAAGAGCTACTTCTTTTTTTGGCGCACTTGGCCTCCCAAAAGGTTACATAGCCGGCCATTTATTTCAATGACTGCCATATAATACTACATGGAAAACCTTTACTATGTGCTTATAGTGGTGCAATGCTACTGTCACGTTAGATTTAACAGGATCGAGATTTTGTACATGACTAATTATATATGGAAAATTCAAATTATTGAATTTCACAGTTACCCAAATAATAAGGTAGTTAAAGTTTGTTATATAACACTGGTTACTTTTTTTTTTTTGGGCTGTTTTTACCAATGTACAGGGGACATTCAGCCTACTTCCTGCATAGCACAGCAGACTTGGGTCTCTTAGGACCCCCAGTAGCTCCTGCTCCTTCCCTACACCCAGCGAACACAATAGCTGGGTCCAAAGGAGAAAGCGCATAAAGTGTCTTCTGTTCAGTATACTCACGGCTTGTTCAGCTCTGTGTATACAGCAGTCAGTTTATTACCATTGCTGCCTTCCTATCTCTGCCTTCTCTATGAGGAATCTGGCTGAGTCTTTTATATATAGCTCTCTATTCTGGCAGCTACATGGTCGGGTGAAACATAAAAAATCAAAAGATCTTCATTAGAGTGTGGGCAATAAACAACCATAAAAGGGATCGTCATGGTAGGATGAAAGCGGCATTATTTGCATTCACATTTTAGAGTATCAGTGCAGATATTTAAAGTCGTTGGGCAGGCCAGATGTAGTTAAAGGCAGTCAGTCAGTAGGATTAATCCTCCTAAGTCGTCTTTATTAATTACCAGTGTGAATATCTGCCCCAGATCGCAGATATCATTTTATAACCTGCATGACCATATAGACACCTCAGGAGGGTTGATTCTATTGACAGATTCTCTTTAAGGTCCCTCAGAACATGTTATAGAATTGTTTGACGTGTCTAGGAGTAAAATATTGTTTTGCTGCTTCCCCCCCCCCCCAAAAAAACCTCTTTCCTCTTGTCCATCAGCAAAAGAAATTTATTTTACTGATTCTGGACATTCCCTTTTTTGTTAGTCAAAAATGAATGCGTCCTGCTTCAAAGCTGCAGAACAGAGTTGCAAAAATGTATTCTCCAGACACCTTCTGTATCTGCATCAGTAGGTAGTCTCTTAACAATTATCGTTATCTGCTACAATTTCACCTAATAACCTGTAGTTTCCTTGACCCTCTGTCTATGTTCCTTGCTCTGTCACAGGGAGAGACCTTACTTATCCCATTATAAAAACATGTCTGGTTGACTTTAAAGGCCCCTTTACACACTGCAACATCGCTAGCGATATCGCGTAACGTCACCGGTTTTGTGATGTAATAGCGACCTCCCCAGCGACATTGCAGTGTGTGACACGCATCAGCGACCTGGCCCCTGCTGTGAGGTCGCTGATCGCTGCAAGCCGTTCAGGACCATTCTTTGGTCCTTTTGTTTCCCGCTGCGCAGCATGTACCTGTATGTTTGACACCGTTACAACGACATCGTTAGCGACCCAGCCCATAGGCGTGCTAGCGTTCCCTTTCCAGCGAGGTCGTTCTGCAGGTCCGTATCGCTGCTGCGTTGTTGGCCAGATCTGGCTGTTTGACAGCTCACCAGCGACTGTTAGAGACTTTCCAGTGATCCCGGCCAGGTCGAGATCGCTGGTGGGATCGCTAGAAAGCCTCCATGTGTAAAGGGGCCTTAAGGCCTATAATGTTTATCATCATCTGATTAGTCAGATGCCGGGAAATGTTACAGTAGATCACTTTGTTAAATTAAATGTCTTTCTGCAGTTCTCACCCACAGACATGGAGAGTGGAGATCCTCAGTGGACATGGGAAAAAGGAAGTCAAAACTATGTGGCAGCTGAGTGCCAGACCTCCTGTAGACCACGTGTCATTTGATGTCCTAGGTACTGAATCCAATCTGGTATAACCTGTATTTTATCTTATGTTCACATTGTTATGTTGTTGAAAATAACAGACGGCAGTGGTGAGAGCTCATCCGCAGAAACTGTTTTTGACTTCTTCAGTAATAAATAGATGGATAGAAAGGTTATGAAGCTCTAGAAATGTTAGTAGCTTCTTAAAGGAAAGCTATGTTTATATGTTTATTCAAATTTAGGGTTTTTGTGTTAAATATATTATTTAAAAAGTTAGTGAGATTTTCAATATCACAATCTGTATTAAAAGTAAAAAAAATGGAGATCTTACAATTTTTGACACTGGCCACTGAGGCTTTTTTAGATTCCTTACTGTTTCAGGAAACAACACATGTACATAGCCACAATGAACAGACTCTGACACTATCTTTTCTATTGAAGCATCTAATGAGTGAGTACAAAGCTCAGTGTAAAGGGAGGAGGAGGTGGTGAGCTGTGGCATCACCTTTTTGTGATTGATGGATCCTGTGTTTAAACGCTGTGTATAGTTATGTTACTTCCCATTATAATCCTTCCTCTAATGAAAAAAAACCTGCTGAAATTGTTTCCTGAAAGGAGATTAAAAATATGACTAAAGAAGCAGCACTGTCCAGAGTAAAACTTGCATTTTGTTTTGGGGTTTTTTCAGCACTGTAGTGGTGCTTTTAAATCTAGGTCCCCAGCCCCGTCTCCACCCTCCAGCATCTGCACCTTTTTTCAGTGTTGCTATGATCCTGCGGCGCCATCTTCAGCTCGTAACGTGCGACTGTTCGGAAGTCAGAAGTTATGTCACAATCTCTCAAGACAAGTGTATGAAAGCAAAAATATTGTGATCTGAAGGAGAAAAAACTGCACATGTAAACAAAAACCTTAATAAAACAATAGGTCATTTTCTGATGACAGGTTTTCTTTAAGTCCATAAACTTCTCAAAATTGAAATTGCAAAACCAAGAAGGAAAAGGTGTGGAAGAATGGAAATCACAGGATTGATAGGCATGTTAATGGTATGCAAATGAAGCAAAAATGGAAACCATGAGATATTTGAACATTTTGTGATCTCGTTAACATGTCTCAATCCTTTGAGTTTCATCATTTTACATTTCCCTCTTAATGTTGCAATTTCAGTATAGATCCAAGTAGATATAACTAATAGGGTATAAAAGCAATGGCCATGAATGAAGTGACCGGATATTTCCATCTGTACCAACAGACCATTACTGGAAGGTTTGGAGCAGCAGAAATAACATTCCCTTTGCACAATATGAACTCGACCTTAATTTATTGCTTTTAATACAGAGATTTATTGTTTAATTTATAAATATTCCATGTTTTTAATAATTGTTCATTTCTTTTTCGCTCTATTGGGAGACCCAGACAATTGGGTGTATAGGCTATGCCTCCGGAGGCAGCACAAAGTATTACACTCAAAAGTGTTAAGCCCCTCCCCTTCTGCCTATACACCCCCCGTGCTCCCACGGGCTCCTCAGTTTTTTTGCTTTGTGCGAAGGAGGCAGACATGCAAGCACAGCTCCACAGATTAGTCAGCAGCAGCTGCTGACTATGTCGGATGGAAGAAAAGTGGGCCCATATAGGGCCCCCAGCATGCTCCCTTCTCACCCCACTCTTGTCGGCGGTGTTGTTAAGGTTGAGGTATCCATTGCGGGTACGGAGGCTGGAGCCCACATGCTGCTTTCCTTCCCCATCCCCCTCAGGGCTCTGGTGAAGTGGGATCTTATCGGTCTCCAGGCACTGAGACCGGGCTTCATCCACAACTCCTGTGGAGCCTGATGGATAGGAGCCGATACCGTTCAGGGACATGGCCCTGCATCTTAAAGGTACTCTGTATCCCTATGGGGACCGCGCACGGCATCACCTCAGCTTTGCTGGGTGTGCTAGTGCACCGGGGACCGCGGCGCTGACCGGGTCTATATGTGCCATTACACACTCAGCGTCGCTGAGTGTGTTTATATGTAAGGGCTACCGCACTGACCGCCGTTGCCACGGGACACTGCGGCGCGGCTGGGACTTGTAGTTCGCCGGGGACTTTCACGCGACCGCGCTTTTACGGCGGCCGCGTTTATTACTACAGTCCCCGGCTTCATTGCGGCCTAGTTTCCCTTTTTTTCTCCCGCCCTCAGCCCTGACAGGCAGGGGAAGGGCGGGACGCTGCACGGAGCGAGCAGCAATGAGGGCTGGAGTATGATTTACATGCTCCACTCCCCTCACTGTGCACAGTGTGAGCGCCGTTTCGCGCTCTTTCTAGGCCACGCCCACAGCTTCCTCAGCTCGTCAGGACGCCGCAGCCATTCCTGTCAGCTCCACCGACGCTGCAGAGAGGGACATATTCGTGGGAGACCCAGACACGGTCTCTGGTGGCCTCACAACCGCTTAGGCGGCTGGTAAGCAGCACATGTGGTGCTAGCCCCATGGTGCTGTATTGTATTGGTACATTATTTGTGTACTGTATATAATTTACACTGTATGAGCACAGTTCTTTCTGGCTATATACCCTATTGTGTTACTCAGGGAAAACTATAGCATGGCGCCCACAAAAGGCAGGGGTGCCAAAACACAGGCTTATTATGTTGCCTGCGCCGCATGTAAGACCCAGCTACCGGCAGGTTCCACTGACCCTCATTGTGTACAGTGTTCGACCCCTGTGACACTTCCTCAGCCGGATCCTCTGCTAAGAGGGGCCCAGGGGGAGCCACCTGTTGACACTGTCCAGGTGACGGGGACTGAGTTTGCAGCCTTTAAGAATCAACTCTCTGAGACTATGGCTTAAGATACTAGAAGCCTTGCAGTCCAGACCGGTATCTCAGCAAAGGGACTCTGTTGAATCATTGTTCCCTGACCCCCCTCAGTTGGACCAACAATGTCCTCACGGGGTATCTCGTACATCCCAGACGGAGGGTTCGGACTTAGAACCTAGCCCCAGATCGTCTAAGCGGGCCCGCTTAGAATTTCCCTCGACATCATATTGTTTAGGGTCTCAGCGGGGGGATTCTCTGGTTGATGATGCGGAGACAGCTGATCAGGATTCTGATCCTGGGAGCGCTCTCAATCTTACTTCTCCAGACGGGGACGCCATAGTGAATGATCTTATTGCATCCATTCATCAGTTGCTGGATATTCTTCCCTCAGCCCCTCCGGCGGAGGAGTCAGATTCTCAGCAGGAGAAATTTCGCTTCAGGTTCCCCAAGCGTACACAGAGTATGTTTCTAGACCACTCTGATTTCAGAGAGGCAATCCAGAATCACCATGCTTGTCCGGATAAGCGTTTCTCTAAGCGCCTTAAGGATACACGTTATCCTTTTCCCCCGGAAGTGGTTAAAGGTTGGATTCAATGTCCCAAAGTGGATCCTCCAATCTCCAGACTGGCGGCTAGATCCATACTTGCAGTGGAAGATGGGGCCTCGCTTAAAGATGCCACTGACAGGCAGATGGAGCTCTGGATGAAATCCATCTATGAAGCTATCGGAGCTTCTTTTGCCCCAGCATTCGCAGCCGTATGGGCGCTACAAGCTATATCAGCAGGTCAAGCGAAAATTGAAGCGGCCGCGCCACAAGTGGCTTCCATTACCTCCCAGACCTCGGCAATTGCGTCTTACGCTATGAATGCTGTCCTGGACTCTGTGAGCCGTACGGCAGTTGCGACCGCCAATTCGGTAGTAGTCCGCAGGGCCTTGTGGCTACGGGAGTGGAAGGCAGATTCCGCTTCCAAAAAGCGTTTAACCGGTTTGCCAATTTCTGGCGACAGGCTCTTTGGCGAGCGCCTGGATGAAATCATCAAACAATCCAAGGGAAAGGATACATCCTTACCCCAGCCCAAGCAGAACCTCTCCCAACAGAGGAGAGGGCAGTCGAGGTTTCGGTCCTTTCGGGGCGCGGGCAGGTCCCAATTCTCCTCGTCCAAAAGGTCTCAGAAAGAACAAAGGAACTCTGATGCATGGCGGTCTAAGTCACGTCCTAAAAAGGCCATTGGGAGCACCGCTAACAAAGCGGCTGCCTCATGACTTTCTACCTCCTCTAGTAGCATCCTCGGTCGGTGGCAGGCTCTCCCGCTTTTGCGACACATGGCTGCCACAAATAAAAGACCGCTGGGTGAGAGACATTCTCTCTCACGGTTACAGGATAGAGTTCATCTCTCGTCCCCCGACTCGATTCTTCCGGTCCTCTCCGCCTCCCGAGCGAGCCGAGGCTCTTCGGCAGGCGCTGGGCACCCTGAAGGCAGAAGGAGTGGTGGTCCCTGTTCCTCTTCAGCAACAGGGCCACGGTTTTTACTCCAACTTGTTTGTGGTCCCAAAGAAGGACGGGCCCTTCCGTCCTGTCCTGGACCTGAAACTTCTCAACAAACACGTAAAGACCAGGCGGTTCCGGATGGAATCCCTCCATTCCGTCATCGCCTCAATGTCCCAGGGAGATTTCCTTGCATCGATCGATATCAAAGATGCTTATCTCCACGTTCCGATTGCCCCAGAGCACCAACGCTTCTTGCGCTTCGCCATGGAAAACGAACACCTGCAGTTCGTGGCACTACCATTCGGCCTGGCAACAGCCCCACGGGTTTTCACCAAGGTTATGGCTACTGTAGTAGCGGTCCTCCATTCTCAGGGTCATTCTGTGATCCCGTACTTGGACGATCTGTTGATCAAGGCACCCTCTCAAGAGGCATGCCAACACAGCCTCGACGTTACCCTGGAGACTCTCCAGAGTTTCGGGTGGATCATCAATTTTCCAAAGTCAAATCTGACACCGGCCCAATCGCTGACGTACCTTGGCATGGAGTTTCATACCCTCTCAGCGATAGTGAAGCTTCCGCTGATCAAACAGCAGTCACTACAGAAAGGGGTACAGTCTCTCCTTCAAGGCCAGTCACACCCCTTGAGGCGCCTCATGCACTTCTTGGGGAAGATGGTGGCAGCAATGGAAGCAGTCCCTTTCGCGCAGTTTCACCTGCGTCCCCTTCAATGGGACATCCTACGCAAATGGGACAGGAAGCCGACGTCCCTCGACAGGACCGTCTCCCTCTCTCAGGCGACCAAAGCCTCCCTTCGGTGGTGGCTTCTTCCCACTTCATTATCGAAGGGGAAATCCTTCCTTCCCCCATCCTGGGAAGTAGTCACGACAGACGCGAGTCTGTCAGGATGGGGAGCGGTTTTTCTCCACCACAGGACTCAGGGTACGTGGACCCGGCAAGAGTCCTCGCTTCAGATCAATGTTCTGGAAATTCGGGCAGTGTATCTTGCCCTGAAAGCGTTCCAGCAGTGGCTGGCAGGCAAGCAGATCCGAATTCAGTCGGACAATTCCACAGCGGTGGCATACATCAATCACCAAGGCGGCACACGCAGTCGTCAAGCCTTCCAGGAAGTCCGGCGGATCTTGATGTGGGTGGAAGCCACGTCCTCCACCATATCCGCAGTTCACATCCCAGGCGTGGAAAACTGGGAAGCAGATTATCTCAGTCGCCAGGGCATGGACGCAGGGGAATGGTCCCTTCACCCGGACGTGTTTCAGGAGATCTGTTGCCGCTGGGGGGTGCCGGACGTCGACCTCATGGCGTCCCGGCACAACAACAAGGTTCCAATGTTCATGGCAAGGTCTCAAGACCCCAGAGCTCTGGCGGCAGACGCCTTAGTTCAGGATTGGTCGCAGTTTCAGCTCCCGTATGTGTTTCCTCCGCTGGCACTGTTGCCCAGAGTGTTACGCAAGATCAGGGCCGACTGCCGCCGCACCATCCTCGTCGCTCCAGACTGGCCGAGGAGGTCGTGGTACCCGGATCTGTGGCATCTCACGGTCGGCCAACCGTGGGCACTACCAGACCGAACAGACTTGCTGTCTCAAGGGCCGTTTTTCCATCTGAATTCTGCGGCCCTCAACCTGACTGCGTGGCCATTGAGTCCTGGATCCTAGCGTCTTCAGGATTATCTCAGGATGTCATTGCCACTATGAGACAGGCTAGGAAACCAACGTCCGCCAAGATCTATCACAGGACGTGGAAAATTTTTCTGTCATGGTGCTCTGCTCAGGGTTTTTCTCCCTGGCCATTTGCATTACCTACTTTTCTGTCCTTCCTTCAATCTGGACTGGAAAAGGGTTTGTCGCTTGGCTCCCTTAAGGGACAAGTTTCTGCGCTCTCGGTGTTTTTCCAGAAGCGCCTAGCTAGACTTCCACAGGTACGCACGTTCCTGCAGGGAGTTTGTCACATCGTTCCACCTTACAAGCGGCCGTTAGAACCCTGGGATCTGAACAGGGTGCTGATGGTTCTTCAGAAACCACCATTCGAGCCAATGAAAGATATCTCTCTCTCACGCCTTTCGCAGAAGGTGGTCTTCCTAGTAGCAGTCACCTCTCTTCGGAGAGTGTCTGAGCTAGCAGCGTTGTCATGCAAAGCCCCTTTTCTGGTGTTTCACCAGGACAAGGTGGTTCTACGTCCGGTTCCGGAATTTCTCCCTAAGGTTGTATCCCCCTTTCATCTCAATCAGGATATCTCCTTACCTTCTTTTTATCCTCATCCAGTTCACCAATGTGAAAAGGATTTGCACTTGTTAGATCTGGTGAGAGCACTCAGATTCTACATTTCTCGTACGGCGCCCCTGCGCCGCTCGGATGCACTCTTTGTCCTTGTCGCTGGCCAGCGTAAAGGGTCACAGGCTTCCAAATCAACCCTGGCTCGGTGGATCAAGGAGCCAATTATCGAAGCTTACCGTTCGGCTGGGCTTCCGGTTCCCTCAGGGCTGAAGGCCCATTCTACCAGAGCCGTGGGCGCATCCTGGGCTTTGAGGCACCAGGCTACGACTCAGCAGGTGTGTCAGGCGGCTACCTGGTCGAGCCTGCACACTTTCACGAAACACTATCAGGTGCATACCTATGCTGCGGCGGATGCCAGCCTAGGTAGACGAGTCCTTCAGGCGGCGGTTGCCCACCTGTAGGAAAGGGCCGTTTTACGGCTCTCTTACGAGGTATTATTTTACCCACCCAGGGACTGCTTTTGGACGTCCCAATTGTCTGGGTCTCCCAATAGAGCGAAAAAGAAGAACGGAATTTTGTTTACTTACCGTAAATTCCTTTTCTTCTAGCTCTAATTGGGAGACCCAGCACCCGCCCCTGTTTTTTTGTGTACACATGTTGTTCATGTTGAATGGTTTCAGTTCTCCGATGTTCCTTCGGATTGAAGTTACTTTAAACCAGTTTGTAATTATATTTCCTCCTTCCTGCTTTTGCACCAAAACTGAGGAGCCCGTGGGAGCACGGGGGGTGTATAGGCAGAAGGGGAGGGGCTTAACACTTTTGAGTGTAATACTTTGTGCTGCCTCCGGAGGCATAGCCTATACACCCAATTGTCTGGGTCTCCCAATTAGAGCTAGAAGAAAAGGAATTTACGGTAATTAAACAAAATTCCGTTCTTTTATCATGAAAACCTGTCATATTTAATTTACAAAATGTGAAAACATGTGGCATTCCATGTTGTGAGATGAGAGCAGCACATAGATGTTGTGTTTTAGTTGATATATATTTGGACGTGGGCATCCTGACTGTCTACATACAGGCGCAGTTTACTTTCAAGCTCTCCTCCTTGCCTGTATGTATGTGGTAATCGTTCTTGTCTTGAACATGATGGAGGTTTTTTTAGGGCTTTTATGTGATACAATATTATTGTTCTTGTTTTGCTAGACATCCAGAATGATATGACAATGAGCGGAGACAGTGAAGAGACTCTTTATTACCAGTCACAGATCAGCTGCAGTCAAGTGCACTTCTTGTGAAAGTGACCAGTCCGGTAATGCCATCCAAATCCCATTGTGATATCACTTTATAAATAGTGTCTCTGACATTTACTTATAACTTGGGTCCAACTTCAGCTTTATTCACACAACAGTCTTTCTTGTGCATTGTCTGTCCTTTTTAAAAACAGACCAATGCAATTCAATGGCACTTTTCACACACTAAAGGAAACCTTAAAACATGTGCCCCAACTGCATGCTCTCCGATTTTTATTTTTTTTATTTTATTTTTCCCCCAGACACAAATATGAACATGGTTTTGGGCATAAGGCCTAAAGATTCCACAAACCTTAGATAACCAGTGGCCAAAAGCTATCTCTCCTGACTCCTCCCCCCCTTCCTATGTACATTAATGCTTGGCCCAGAATTCAAGTGTACTTAATGAGCAGAAGAGAGTAAGCTGCTGCCCAAATGCCACTGGTTTCAGTTTCTCTAGGAAGAACAAAAGGATTCAGTGTTTTTATTCCAAACTTTCCTGTTGTGTATGGGGCCTCCTGACTCGCCCTAGTAATCCACTACAAATCATAGTGGCCACATTGATTTAAAGCAGGGAAAGAAGGCTTTTTCTAACTACGTTCTTTTTCCAATTCAGCCTGTAAGCAGCGCAATCGCTGTCCGGTCATCCTCCTCACTCGACCCCCGGCTGCTGTGACCTCTGAAGTCCGGTGATGTCACGTCAACTTCCGGAATTGGGAGTTGACCCGGCATCACCAAGGCGGGACCCAGTTTTCCTGAGTGACTGCGCTGTGAGCAGAGTTTCATCGCGCGTCATAGCATCTCTCGTGCTTGCGGCGCTCTAAGCGGTGAAGGTGAGAACACGCAAGATGCTGGGCTATGACCACAGTGAAACTCCACCCACAGCACAGTCAGTTAGGGAGATTGGGTCCCACCTCAGTGATGTCGGAATTCCAGAAGTTGACGTTACATCACCGGATATCTGAGGTTGCAGCAGCCAGGGGTCACGTGATAGGGATGAGTGGACAGCGATAGCGCCTCTCACAGGCAGAATTGGCAACAGAAGGTAGTTAGATTTAAAATGGGGAAAGAAGGCTTTTTCTATGTGGCCACCATGCTTTGTAGTGGATTGCCTCTTTAAGACTGGTGTTTCATACATTTAGTCTTAATAAGGAGGTGTGCAGGAATAAGATACCCCAAATGAAGTAAGAGGCGCATGTCAGAGACTGGAGTAACGTTTCTGAACTAATGGATGCCACCACTTTTGATCTCTTGGGCAGGCGTTTCCATGACTCTTCCTGTTTCCTTCCATTTTAGTCGAGATTGCAGAAAGTGTCATGAAAACGCCAAGTCACAATCTCATTGCGCAATTTTGTTTTTACCTTTTTAAAGTGTTTTACACCAGTATCCAATCCTAGATGGTCCCACCTAAATTGATGAGTTTGACAACTTTAATGGGTATGGGGAATATATTTCAATCCATTGACTGATGTTTTGAAAGGTCACATTTCTTTGCATATTGTCCTGTGTAGGTTCTGTTCTGTAATGTACGTTTTGCATACTGCTATAGTATTGCAATATGAGCACATGGACATGTCAATGCACATTCTTTTATTACTCAAAATATGGCAAACAGTATAGTTAAAGAGAATGACATGTTATCTTTCCTTTTACTGTAGATTTATTAACACAACGTGCAAGAAATAAAATCTTTCCACAATATTTGTATCTATTGCACCAGCAGTAATGTCCATAGTCCACATCCAAATGCTTTTGATCAAAGTCTACAAGTCAGTCCAATGAATTGCACACAAAACATCCAGCATTGTTAGCTCTAGGCTGCAAAGTTGTGCTGTAAATTATTTTAATATTGTGGCCTGTGGAAAGATGCTGTGTCTTCACGTATAAGTTAGTTTAGTGATCTGATTCCTTTCTGAATTAATTAACTGTAGGAAAACTCCATTGCAATCTAAAAATCACTATCTAGCGCACATACTCGCAGGCCTTCTCTGTGAATGCCACGTAGAAGCTACATTTATCATGTTAAGCTCTTTCTTCAGTAGAGAACCAGATGAAGAGGCCTTTAAGTCCGTGTCCTGGGCGGAGTTGACAGCGCTCGTCAGATGGTGATGTGTTGTGTACCATGTTTTTTTCTCCTAGTTCCTTCTGCGCAGGAGGATCATTAAGAGCACAGCGCTGAGTAGAATGCACAGAGTACAGACCGTGGGCACCACAATCTCCGTCACCATCTCCATGTGGCTTGTCAGTGGGTCTAGGATGAGAAAATTCCATCATATGAACACCAAAGACGACAGTATTGGACGGTCTAGCCCTGCAAACGTTCCTGTTATTAAATGGCTTCCTTAGTTATTCCTGACTGTGCCGTACATGAAAAGTGTCCTAACAAATTTAGCACCATGTCTTTCACTCCAGTAATAACATTATTTGGCATGAAAAGAGGCCATAGACATACATTCATTGCTGACAATCAGGATGGCCAATATCCCTCTTCAACATGTCTGTACCATTTTTACCTACATGGTAATGTTATGTACAGCTCCAGCGTCTCTTATCTCATAGGAAAATTATAGAAGAGGAGATCACTAGATTACACCCCAATCTTTCTAACAATCCACTTTCCTCTAATATCCAGTCATTGCACAAAATACGAGTTTTCAGTTAGGCCATATATTCCATATTGGTTTCTGAAAGCACATCTTACCATAAATAAGCCGCAGTAAATTTGCAGCCGCATTCCTCTGTTCCTCTGATTTTTCAAGAACAAAAGAGACAAAAGTGGGGTGAGCATGGAAATCTGGTGACATAAAATACTGCACGATCCCAAGTTCTTACAGCTCCACGACACACTGGTGTGCTGTGAGTTTACACAGGTGCTCTTATATCAACCATCTACAGGACTTTTCTGTAATGGAGTCACATCCTTAGCACAAGTGACCAGTATGATGCAGAAATCTCTAGATCCAAACATTATTGTACTATATCTTCTTCCATATAGATGTCTGCACCACCATTTTCATTTTTCTTCTGTAGAAGCAGCATGGTCAAGACTCATATATGTGATAACAACTAGGGAATAACAAAATACATGCACATAGACTGTCCCTATAAAACTTAAATACTTTATTAAATCACTTAAAACCACACCGTGTTTACTAAAAGTGCACAGGATAGATTGCTAGCCCTCAATAGCTGCACCTATCTGTGCACTGCCTTACAGCGGGGGTTGGCACCCTAAAAATGCGATGTGGCGCCCCCACTCCACGACGACTCTCCCTGCTGCCCCTGAAGTCCCTGCCGGAAAAAAGGTGCAGTGCCTAAGAGTGCAACAAATAAATTGGTGTGGCAGGTGGACAGTAGGGAGGAAAATTCAAAAACTTATCTCATTGATATGAATAAAATAGTAATTTCAAGCCTCAACGCGTTTCTCCCAGAAGTGGGTTCCTCAGGAGGCCAATAGTAAACTACAATGGTGGTTCAGGAAAACCCGCTGTAGCCTGATGGCTGATTCAAAGAGGGGATCCTGATGATAAATAACACACTGCAGACCCAAATAGTGCTGGTGTCTGAGGGAAAGCACCCTATTCAATGAGATCACCAATGATCAATGATCTCATTGAATAGGGAGTTTTTCCCTTGGACACCAGCACTATTTGGGTCTGCAGTGTGCTATTTATCATCAGGATCCCCTCTTTGAATCAGCCATCAGGCTACAGAGGGTTTTCCTGAACCACCATTGTAGTTTACTATTGGCCTCTTGAGGAACCCACTTCTGGGAGAAACGCGTTGAGTTTGAAATTACTATTTTATTCATATCAATGAGACAAGTTTTTGAATTTTCCTCCCTACTGTCCACCTGCCACACCAATTTATTTGTTGCACTTATCTTAGGCACTGCACCTTTTTTCCGGCAGGGACTTCAGGGGCAGCAGGGAGAGTCGTCGCGGAGTGGGAGCGCCACATCGCATTTTTAGGGTGCCAATCCCCGCTGTAAGGCAGTGCACAGATAGGTGCAGCTATTGAGGGCTAGCAATCTATCCTGTGCACTTTTAGTAATCACGGTGTGGTTTTAAGTGATTTAATAAAGTATTAAAGTTTTATAGGGACAGTCTATGTGCATGTAGAAGCAGCATGGTCACACAGTTTTCTGCACTATTGGCGAATGACCAGATATTACAGCAGCTACTGCTGGAATGAACATCCTTTGAACACTCTAGCATTGTCAATGATCTGATCCCAATGCTACAGTGGTAATGCCACGTCTTAGCTCTCTTTTTGTCTTAAAGGGAATTTGTCAGTGGAATTTCACACGCCAAACTAGTTATATGCACATGTAGCTCTTTCAAAGACCATTCCAGCAATACCTTTTTCATGGCCTGTCCATTCCTCCATCACTGAGAAATAAGACTTTTTGGCATATCAATTGAAATGCTGAAGGATTATGGTAGATCTGAAGCCTCTGTCACTCCAGCTCTATTCTCCGCCTCCTACTTGACTGACGTCTACTTTGCCTGAAGTCACACAACATAGAGGCTGTCAGTCAAGCAGGTGTAGGTACGGTAGTGATGGGCAGGGAATAGAGCTGGAATGACAGAGGCTTCAGATCTACCATAGTCCTTCATCCTCATTTGCATATTGATTAGACCGCTGATTTCTGCGAACCAGACTGGCCATGTAAAGAGATGCCTGGATTTGTCTATGAAAGAGCTACAGGGGGTATGGAATACTGTTCCAAATTGTACATGGAGGGAATGTTACAATTGGACAAGAGAGCACACCATCAATAAATATTTATCTTGCAAAAGTATTTCAGAGCAGACACTAAAAGTTTTATATAGAAATTACCCCAAGTTCTCATCAACCTTTAAATACCACATTATTTTTTTTTTTTACATTTCTAGACATTCATATAGTCAGGTCATATTTTGACATTTTATATAACATCCAAAAACGTTGAGCTCATATTGTCAAAGTGAGGATGGAAACCTTTCACAATCTTTCTATGGTGGGACTTAAGGTGGCTTTACACACTACGAGATCGCTAAAGCGATCTTGTTGGGGTCACGGAATTTGTGAGACACATCCGGCCGCTGTAGCGATCTCGTTGTGTATGACTCTTATGAGCGATTTTGAATAGTCGCAAAATCGTTCAAAAAACGCTCATCGGTGACATGCCCCCCTCTTCCCAATTATCGTTGCTGCTGCAGTAACGATGTTGTTTGTCGTTCCTGCGGCAGCATATATCGCTATGTGTGACGCCGCTGGAACGACAAACATCACCTTACCTCTGTCCACCGGAAAAGGAGGAAGGAAGGAGGTGGGCGGCATGTTCCGGCCGCTCATCTCCTCCCCTCTTTTTCTATTGGGCGGTGGTTCAGTGACGCTGCTGTGATGCTGAACGAACCGCCCCCTTAGAAAGGAGGCGGTTCGCCGGTCACAGTGACGTCGCTGCACAGGTATATGCGTGTGACGCTGCCGTAGCGATAATGTTCGCTACGGCAGCGATCACCACATATTGGCCGTACGATGGGGGCGGTTGCTATCACACTCGACATCGCTAGCATCGGCTAGCATCGGCTAGCGATGTCGCAGCGTGTAAAGCCCGCTTTACTACAATTTTTTGGCATTTAGTAAATGAATGGTGTAAAAAAAAAAAATATTGCTTTGTAAAGGTGCCCTTCTCTGATTTAAGAATTTAAGATGTTTTCTGACTGATCGGAACCGCATCTAGTTTTCTATTCCCGTAATTTTAGTGGATTGTTATATATTGGGATGAATAGTAATGGATGACCATGAAGACGTTGGTCCAATGTGGATGGAACAAGTCATAGCTCAGAAGTATATCCTGTCATTTGAAAAAGCTGAATTATGTATGTAATTATATCAATTGTTTGTGTCAAATTCTTCTCATGATATTTTTTTTTTCTCTATGTGAATTACACTATGTTCATATTTTTCGCTGTTTTTATATATTTGTATCCAATGCCAGATTTGCAATATTAATAAAGAACAAAACAGGAAGTCTATTGGATTTGATTAATATTAGTGGTATACAATTCATACACTATTACACAGAGGTCCAAGAACATTTTAAACGGCCTGATCGAGGGCTTTGTTCTTTGCCTTCAAGACTTTGTAATCATGTATTGGGTATAATAAATGGTCAAATCCCTTTTTCCTAAAGTCTTACAAGGGTCCAGGAAACTGAAGTATTGAGGCTTGTTTCCAGGGTCTTAGTACTGCTATGAAAAGAAAAACACTGGCTGTTGACCCATGCCAATCAGATGAGGCAACTATTCTGGTGGGTTCAACAGACAATATAATTTATATAGGGATTTCCTGACTGTCAGAAGATCCCCCTATGCATGTTGGATTGGTAGGGTCTGACATTTGGCACCCCCATTGAACAGATATTTGAAGAGGCCTCTACACTCGAGTACTTCTGTCTCGTTCTTCTGTACATTGGTCACTATTCCAGTGATTCGGACAAAGTTGTAATACCCAACACAGCCGCTACTAAATATGCAGAGCAATGTAAACAATGAAGAAACCACCATGCTCATGTGTCGCTGTCTCTTTACACCGAGAGATCGATAGAAGTACGAACTGTCCGACCAGATACCAATCTGATATTGATACCAAATTTAGAAAGAGTCCAGCAATGCAGAGATGATCCCATAATACTTTACACTGATTCCATTATGGTTAAAACAGGAGATAAAAAAAAAAAGTTGTGTATCATGAATAAAGCATTACCTGATAAAACATGTTGTCTAGGTCATGGGCTCCTGTATTTATTGAATACTTTGTTTTAACCAAGATGGAATAAACGTTAAGTCTTGGATCATTTCTGCATTGTTGGACTCTTACGTTTGGTTTTGAAAAGCAGATGTCTGTGCAAGCTGCGAGACCTCAACACATTGGCGGTGGGCTGATATTTGGTGCAAATTCAATCTATCGATGGCTTATCTTAAGATATGAAAAGATCATCGATTTTTATAGCGTTTGAAAACCCTTTTAAAGGGTTGTCTCATGACAGTTCTTTATGGTGGAACCATACCATATCCTATATAATATATATGCACAACAGCTGTGACATGTACAATATGTTGGCCGCTCATGTGTCTGTTGTCTGAATTCACTGCTATGAAAGTTCTGACCATAGCCTAGAGGGAGAGCATTCAGGACACCTTTTTAGTAGCCCTAGTACAGCGGAGAAATATCAAAATGCCAGTGCTCACTGGGCTTGCAAAAGTAGAAAGAAGTTTTATTCCTCCGTCCCCATGAAAAAAAGCAATGTTTCAACATCTTATGGTCTCTGTTTGACAAAGATGTTAAAAGTTTTTTGTTTGTTTGTTTGTTTTTGTTTTTTTTTTTTTTACACGGCTAGAGGAATACAAAGTCTACATTTTCAATTCTGGTTTCCAAGTGTATTTTTTTGTTTTTGTTATAAGCTCCGCTGCACTTTTACTTTGAGTGCTGTGGACATTTTTCTATAGTACAGAATAATTTACCAATTTCAGACATGTTACATTGTCACACCAGATTATACCTTAGTGGCACTGCACACCTCCAGACATACATATCTCATAGCTATTTACCTTCCGCTAGGAGTTGGTTGGTAGTAGAACATGTCTCTGTAGAGATTCGATGCCAGTTTTCCACCTGACAAAATTAAGTTTCAGTAACTTAGTATGTTATCCAGCTGCTTAAAAGAAGGTATGTTAAGCCATCTGCATAAGTAGTATTAAAATCTATCCATATGAAGCCCTGTATTGTGACCCTGTCTTTGTGTGGTGGTTGACACCACCCTTTAATCCATTTTTGTTTTAGCTCCTCTGTTTTCTTTTTCTTCAAAATTGACCACCCTTTCATCCCTTCACGGCACTCTATCCACACCAGTATGCCTCTCTTCCTCTCTGCTACGTACAGTTAGCATACTCTACTCATTCTTAAAATGCTTGAAACCATCTTCTCCCACCATATAATGCAGGAGATCCTCTCGTAAAACACTGAACAATCCGCTCACACTCTCCATTTGACTCCTAGCTGCTGGTGACATCTCTTAATTTTCTTAACATTCATTGCATATCTTCTGTCTCGTTTTACTGTGCCCTTTGGTCGTCAGTCTGACAAAAACTACATACAACCCCTGGCAAAAATTATGAAATCACCTGTCTCAGAGGATGTTCATTCAGTTGTTTTACTTTTATTTAAAAAAAAAAAAAAAAGCAGATCACAGACGGCACAAAACTAAAGTCATTTCAAATGTCAACTTTCTGGCTTTAAGAAACACTAAAAAAAATCATGAAAACATAATGTGCTAGCCAGTAACTGTTACTTTTCAAGACCAAACAGGGGGAAAAATTATGGAATCACTCAATTATGAGGAAAAAAATTATGGAATCATGAAACACAAAAGAAAACTCCAATACATCACTAGTTTTTCGTTGCACCACCTCTGGCTTTTATCACAGCTTGCAGTCTGAGGCATGGGCGTTAATGAGTGACAAACCGTACTCTTCATCAATCTAGCTCCAACTTTCTCGGATTGCTGTTGCCAGATCAGCTTTGCAGGTTGGAGCCTTGTCATGGACCATTTTCTTCAACTTCCGCCAAAGATTTTCAATTGGATTGAGATCCGGACTATTTGCAGGCCATGTAATTGACCTTATGTGTCTTCTTTCATGGTATGTTTTTACAGTTTTTGCTCTATGGCAGGATGCATTATCATCTTGATAAATTATTTCATCATCCCCAAACATCCTTTCAATTGATGGGATAAGAAAAGTGTCCAAAATTTCAATGTAAACTTGGGCATTTATTGAAGATGTAATGACCGCCATCTTCCCCAGTGCCTTTACCTGACATGCAGCCGAATATCATCAGTGACTGTGGAAACTTACATGTTCTCTTCAGGCAGTCATCTTTTTATTGTTTAGCTTTTCTGTATGTAAATACCATTTCCTTTAGGCGGTTTCTTACAGTTCGGTCACGGTTGACTCCAGTTTCCTCCCATTCGTTCCTCGTTTTTGTTGTGCATTTCCTGGTTTGGAGACCTATTGCTTTAAGTTTCCTGTCTTGACGCTTTGAGGTCTTCCCTGATCTACCAATATGTTTGCCTTTAACAACCTTCCCATGTTATTTGTATTTGGTCCAGATTTTAGACAGCTGCCTGTGAACAACCAACATCTTTTGTAACATTGCGTGATCATTTACCCTCTTTTAAGAGTTTGATAATCCTCTCCTTTGTTTCAATTGACATCTCTCGTGTTGGAGCAATGATTCATGTCAGTCCACTTGGTGCAACAGCTCTCCAAGGTGTGATCACTCGTTTTTAGATTCAGACTAACGAGCAGATCTTATTTGATGCAGATGTTAGTTTTGGAAATGAAAATTTACAGGGTGATTCCATAATTTTTTTCTCATAATTGAGTGACTCCATAATTTTTCCCCCTGTTTGGTCTTGAAAAGTAACAGTTACTGGCTAGCACATTATGTTTTCATGATTTTTTTTTTGTGTGTTTCTTAAAGCAAGAAAGTTGCTATTTAAAATGACTAGTCTGTGATCTGCTTTTTTTTTTTTTTTTTTTTTTTTTTTAACAAAAGTAAACCACTGAATGAACATTCTCAGAGCCAGGTGAGTTCATAATTTTTGCCCAGGGGTTGTATATGACTTATTTGTTTTAAGTTATCATGACCTGGGTCTCACTGAAGTTAGTGTTGAACAGTCTGACACTACCTCTGCAGCTGTTCTCTTGTTTGATGGACTATAATTTGTTCATATTCCAAGACCTGAGAAAAGACACAAGGAGGAGGTGTTGCCTGTTTCTTTCATCGCAATGTGTTTTTCAGGTCATCCACTCCCAGTACCCTCACTTACATTACACTCTTTTGAGACTCACACAATCAGATTCTTCCATCCTTTCTCCCTGTAGATGGCAGTTATGTACTGCCCTCCAGATCAACCCCACCTGCAATCTGTCTTCCCCTTTTTCTCTCCAGTGACATATTCACACTCATAAGGAAATTTATCATTCCCATTGATAATCAATTTTCCTCATCGGCAGCTAATTTACTATTTCTAACCTCTTCTCTTGGTTTTTCTGAACTTACCCAATCTCCTAAACATGGAGACAGGAATACTTTTGAGCTGGTCTTCTCCCGAGGGCTCGGCTCAGTGTATGAATTTACTAACTCACTGCTCTCGCGATCTGACCATAACCTTCTTTCTATTAATATTTGTCACCCAACTCAGGACAGCCCTACACATCACACACAAACAGAAATCTTCATGCCTATAATACCCAGCAACTTATGAAGAATTTACACTCCTCATTGTCACCAATCTCCTCATGCTACTGTTTCAAGGGTATTTTTATTGAGGGATTTTAAACAATAACTTGGAAGGGGGGGGATCTGGGAACATGCACAAAGAAGAAGAAAAAAAAATATCCAAAAACAGTATTAATACCCTTTTTAAGGGTCTAAATATAACAATTCACATATCAACTACCTAAAAGGGAAGGTTTAGGAGCAAGGGAAAAAAGGTGAGGAAAGGAAGGGTAGGAGGGGGGAAGCAAGAAGGGTGGGGAGAGGGATCTCCTCACACTACTGTCCCAATTTATCTACAGAACATAAGACACTCAAGTGCCCTGCATGAAGCAGCACCCACTACACACAGAGTACGTTAACATAGGCTTTGGCAACCCTGGCACACACCACAAACATTTTGCTCAGCGTTAGCAGTACTTCAAGAGTGACGAATATTTGTGGAGAAAATGACATTTGGCAAAAGACTTCATTCACTATAAATGTATGCTCAAACCCATAAATTTTCCTTTTTACCTTGCCAAACAAGCATTCTTCACCATCCTGATCACCTCACTTTCCAATCATCAAAAAGGACTCTGAACATTTTTACTCCTACTTTAGTCCTAAAGTGTAAAGTGCAGGCCTGATCAGCAACCAAAGTGTTGAAGATTTGGCCACTTATTTTATTGAAAGAATTGACCATATGCGACAAGTACAGTAATTATCTCCCAAACACCTAATAACATAGCCTTTCACTTTTCGCCTTTGTACCAGTCACAGAGAAACTTTCCAGGCTCTTCGCTTCTTCTCACCCTACTTGCAGCACCAGTGATCCTACAGTCATGGCCAAAAGTTTTGAGAATGCTACAAATATTAATTTTTACAAAGTCTACTGCTTAAGCTTTTGTAATGGCAATTTGCATATACTCCAGAATGTCATAAAGAGTGATCAGCTTAATAGCAATTACTTGCAAAGTCAATATTGGCTAAGAAAATTAACTTTAACCCCCAAATAACATTTCAACATCATTGCATTCCTGCCTTAAAAGGAGCAGCTAACATTGTTTTAGTGATTGTTCCATTAACACAGGTGTGGGTGTTGATGAGGACAGGGCTGGCGATTAATCAGTCATGATTAAGAAAGAATTACACCACTGGACACTTTAAAAGGAGGCTGGTGCTTAGTATCATTGTTTCTCTTCAGTTAACCATGGTTATCTTTAAAGAAACACGTGCAGCCATCATTGCTCTGCACAAAAATGGCCTAACAGGGAAGAGTATCGCAGCTACAAAGATTGCACCTCAGTCAACAATCTATCGCATTATCAAGAACTGCAAGGAGAGAGCTTCCATTGTTGCCAAAAAGGCTCATGGGCGCCCAAGAAGGACCAGCAAACGCCAGGACCGTATCTTAAAACTGTTTCAGCTGCGGAATCGGACTACCAGCAGTGCCGAGCTAGCTCAGCAATGGCAGCAGGCTGGTGTGAGTGCTTCTGCACACACTGTGAGGCGGAGACTCTTTGAGCAAGGCCTGGTTTCAAGGAGGGCAGCAAAGAAGCCACTTCTCTCCAGAAAAAACATCAGGGACTGACTGATATTCTGCAAAAGGTACAGGGAGTGGACTGCTGAGGACTGGGGTAAAGTCATTTTCTCAGATGAATTCCCTTTTCGTTTGTTTAGGACATCTGGAAAACAGCTTATTAGGCGAAGAAGAGGTGAGCGCTACCACCAGTCTTGTCTCATGCCAACTGTTAAGCATCCTGAAACGATTCATGTGTGGGGTTGCTTTTCAGCCAAGGGAATTGGCTCACTCACAGTCTTGCCTAAAAACACAGCCATGAATAAAGAATGGTACCAGAATGTCCTCCAAGAGCAACTTCTCCCAACTGTTCAAGAGCAGTTTGGCGCCCAACAATGCCTTTTCCAGCATGATGGAGCACCTTGCCATAAAGCAAAGGTTATCACTAAATGGCTCATGGAACAAAACATAGAGATTTTGGGTCCATGGCCTGGAAACTCCCCAGATCTTAATCCCATTGAGAACTTGTGGTCAATCATCAAGAGACGGGTGGACAAACAAAAACCAACAAATTCTGGCAAAATGCAAGCATTGCTTATGCAAGATTGGACAGCTATCGGTCAGGATTTGGTCCAGAAGTTGATTGAGAGCATGCCAGGGAGAATTGCAGAGGTCCTGAAGAAGAAGGGTCAACACTGCAAATATTGACTTGCTGCATTAACTCATTCTGTCAATATAACCTTTGGTACTCCTAATATGATTGCAATTATATTTCTGTATGTGATGTAAACATCAGACAAACACAATTAAAAACCAGAGGGCAACAGATCATGTGAAAATATAATTTTGGTGTCATTCTCTTTTGTCCATGACTGTATTCTTTCATATTTTCTCCATTCCCTCTCCCTGGCTGTCACTAGCCACCTAACTAAAATATATAACCTCTTTTCTTCAGCGCTCTATTGGGAGACCCAGACGATTGGGGTATAGCTACTGCCCTCTGGAGGCCACACAAAGCACTACATTAAAAGTGCAAGGCCCCTCCCCCTCTGGCTATACCCCCCCGTGGTATCACGGGTTCTCCAGTTTTAGCTTTGTGTGCGAAGGAGGTCAGACATTCCATGCATAGCTCCACAGATTTTAGTCAGCAGTAGCTGCTGACTATTTCGGATGGAAGAAAAGAGGACACATATAGTGTTTCCAGCATGCTCCCTTCTCACCCCTGGATGGTGTTGTAAGGTTGAGGTACCTATTGCTGGTACAGGGCTGGAGCCTGACATGCTGTTTTCCTTCCACATCCCCTTGTAGGGCTCTGTGGAAGTGGGATCCTGCCGGCCTCTCAGCTCTGATGCCGGGCTCCATCCACAGACCCATTAGAACCTGATGGAGACGGAGCAGGAGTACGATCAGGGACAGGCCCTGCATCATACAGGTACTCTGTGTCCCCGGCAGGCACAGACACACTCCGGGCTGGCTGGGTGTTGTAGTGCGCCGGGGACCGCAACGTGGAGTTGGTGTCCCTACAGATTACTGGGGGATTGTTTGTTTTTGGGAACGCAGCGCCGACCCCCTCTGGACCGGGCGGCGCTGCTGTGACTTGTGGTGCGCCGGGGATCCGCCGTCCGCGCTTTTACGGCGGCGGCGGTTATAAATTTAGTCCCCGGCTTTTTGGGCCTAGGACGCCGGCAGCTCCGTTTCGTTCCCGCCCCCACCCTGTCATTCAGGGTAGGGGAGAGACGCTGTTCGCTAGCAGCGACGAGGGCTGGAGCCTGTTTTACATGCTCCAGCCCTCTCACTTGGCACAGAGGGAAGCAGGCTTCCCGCTCTTGGCCAGGAACGCCCAGGGCCCGCCCCCCTTCCTCTCTCGAGACGCCGGCAGCCATTACATGCATGCCTGGCTGGAGGAAGGACGCAAGGCTCTGGGAGACCTGGACTAGGGGCTATCTGGCAGACCACACACCCGCTTTTTAAGCGGGCGGTAAGCGATTTTTCTGTGCTGGTCCCTCTAGTGCCTCACTGTGTATCAGTGTACTGGTACAGATATATAGTTATTGTATTACTTGCACTGTGAGGTGCGCTTCATGGCTGCATATCCCAGATCGCTCTGTGGAAGCAGCAACATGTCATCCTCAAAACGCAAGGCGGCCAAGGCAAAAAGGGCTGTGTATACTGCGTGTGCTGCATGTGGGGCTAATCTACCAGCAGGCTCCGATGACCCCCATTGTGTGCAATGCTCCGACCCGGTGCTGCTTCGCCAGCCGGAGTCAGGAGAGGTAGCGACCCAGGCTGAGACGCTTGTAAGTTCTGCCCCGGTGACAGGGACAGACTTTGCAGTTTTTGCAGATAATATGTCTGTATCTATGGCAAAAATCCTTGAGACCTTGCAATCTATGCATGGGGCTCAGTCTCTGGGCACGGCGAGGCCTCTGTCCTCAGGTCCCCCTTACCTGGAATGTATCCAGCCCACAGGGGGGTCCCCGGCTTCACAGGCCGAGGATTATGACTCAGATGATGGCCCCAGCCACCCTAAGCGAGCTCGCTGGGAAAGACCCTCGACGTCTTCACACTGCTCAGGGTCTCAGCGCAATCAGTCTCCCTGTGATGTGTCTGATGAGAGTGATCAGGAATCCACTCCTGGAACCCCTCTCAACCTGGATACCCCGGATGGGGATGCCATGGTAAACGACCTTATCTCAGCCATCAATAGGCTGTTGGATATTTCTCCCCCAGCCCCTTCAGCAGAAGAGGCGGCTGCGGAGCAGGAAAAGTTTCGTTTCCTTTATCCCAAGCGTAAATTAAGTGCTTTGTTAGATCACTCTGACTTCAGAGAATCAATCCAGAAGCACGACGCTCACCCAGAAAGGCGTTTCTCTAAACGATCTAAAGATACGCGTTTCCCTTTCCCCCCTGAGGTGGTCAAGCGCTGGACACAGTGTCCAAAGGTAGACCCCCCGATTTCCAAACTTGCAGCTAGATCCATAGTTGCAGTGGAGGATGGAGCTTCACTTAAAGATGCCAATGACAGACAGATGGACCTTTGGTTAAAATCTGTCTATGAAGCTATAGGCGCGTCGTTTGCTCCGGCATTCGCAGCCGTATGGGCACTCCAGGCTATTTCAGCTGGCTTAGCAAAAGTGGATGCTATCATGCATCCAGCAGTGCCGCAAGTGGCGCACCTTACCACGCAGATGTCGGCGTTTGCGTCTTACGCTATCAATGCGGTCCTAGAATCTACCAGTCGCACCTCAATGGCGTCCGCCAATTCGGTAGTTTTGCGCAGAGCCTTGTGGTTAAAGGACTGGAAAGCAGATGCTGGTTCCAAAAAATGTTTAACCAGTTTGCCTTTGTCTAGAGAGAGACTGTTTAGCGAGCCATTGGCTGACATCATTAAGCAGTCCAAGGGTAAAGACTCCTCTTTACCACAACCCAGAACATCCAAACCTCAGCAGAAAAAGTGGCAGCAGAGGTTTCAGTCCTTTCGAGGTTCGGGCAAGACACCATTTACCTCGTCCAAAGGGACTCAGAGGACGCAAAGAAACTCAGATTCGTGGCGGACTCACACACGCCCCAAGAAAGCAAATGGAGGTACCGCTTCCAAAGCGGCTACCTCATGACTTCCAGCCCCCCCCCTCCGCATCGCCGGTCGGGGGCAGGCTCTCCCGCTTTTCCGGCATTTGGATGTCACAGGTCAAAGACCGGTGGGTGACGGACATTTTGTCTCGCGGGTACAGAATCGAGTTCAATTCTCGTCCTCCAGCTCGGTTCTTCAGAACCTCCCCACATCCAGACCGAGCAGATGCTCTGCTGCAGGCGGTGGATTCCCTAAAAGCGGAAGGAGTGGTTATCCCAGTCCCTCCTCAGGAACAAGGGCAAGGGTTTTACTCCAATCTCTTTGTGGTTCCAAAAAAGGACGGCTCGTTCCGTCCTGTTCTGGACCTAAAACGGCTCAACAAACATGTGCATGCCAGGAGGTTCCGGATGGAAACCCTCCGCTCTGTCATTGCCTCAATGTCCAGAGGAGACTTCCTTGCCTCAATAGACATCAAAGATGCTTATCTCCACGTGCCAATTGCTACAGAACATCAACGTTTTCTACGTTTTGTGATAGGAGACGACCATTTTCAGTTCGTAGCTCTTCCATTTGGTCTGGCGACAGCCCCACGGGTCTTCACCAAGGTCATGGCGGCGGTGGTAGCAGTCTTGCACTCTCAGGGACACTCGGTGATCCCTTACCTAGACGACTTATTGGTCAAAGCTCCCTCTCAGGAGGCATGTCAGCACAGCCTGAATGCTACGCTGGAGACTCTACAGTCTTTCGGATGGATCATCAACTTTCCAAAGTCGATCCTATCACCGACTCAGTCACTAACGTATCTTGGCATGGAGTTTCATACTCTAGCAGCGATAGTGAAGCTTCCGCTGGACAAGCAGCGGTCACTACAGACAGGGGTGCAATCTCTTCTGCAGGGCCAGTTGCATCCCTTGCGGCGCCTCATGCATTTCCTAGGGAAGATGGTGGCAGCCATGGAAGCAGTTCCCTTTGCGCAGTTTCATCTGCGCCCACTTCAATGGGACATTCTCCGCCAATGGGACGGGAAGTCAACGTCCCTGGACAGGAAAGTCTCGCTTTCCCAGACGGCCAAGGACTCTCTACAATGGTGGCTCCTTCCCACCTCATTATCTCAGGGAAGATCCTTCCTGCCCCCATCCTGGGCAGTAGTTACGACAGATGCGAGTCTGTCGGGGTGGGGAGCAGTGTTTCTCCACCACAGGGCTCAGGGGACGTGGACTCCGCAGGAGTCCACCCTTCAGATCAATGTTCTGGAAATCAGAGCAGTGTATCTTGCCCTACTGGCCTTCCAGCAGTGGCTGGAAGGAAAGCAGATCCGAATCCAATCGGACAACTCCACAGCGGTGGCATACATCAACCACCAAGGAGGGACGCGCAGTCGGCAAGCCTTCCAAGAAGTCCGGCGCATTCTAATGTGGGTGGAGGACAGAGCATCCACCATATCCGCGGTTCACATCCCAGGCGTAGAAAACTGGGAAGCAGACTTCCTCAGTCGCCAGGGCATGGACGCAGGGGAATGGTCCCTTCACCCGGACGTGTTTCAGGAAATCTGTCGCCGCTGGGGAGTGCCGGACGTCGACCTAATGGCATCCCGGCACAACAACAAGGTCCCGGCATTCATGGCGAGGTCGCGCGATCAAAGAGCTCTGGCGGCAGACGCCTTGGTTCAAGATTGGTCGCAGTTTCAGCTCCCTTACGTGTTTCCGCCTCTGGCGCTCTTGCCCAGAGTGCTACGCAAGATCAGATCCGAGTGCAGCCGCATCATACTCGTCGCCCCAGACTGGCCGAGGAGGTCGTGGTACCCGGATCTGTGGCATCTCACGATCGGTCGACCGTGGTCACTGCCAGACCGACCAGACTTACTGTCCCAAGGGCCGTTTTTCCATCAGAATTCTGCGGCCCTGAACCTGACTGTGTGGCCATTGAGTCCTGGATCCTAGCATCTGCAGGATTATCTCAAGGAGTGATTGCCACAATGAGACAAGCTAGAAAGTCGAATTCTGCTAAGATCTACTACAGAACGTGGAAGATTTTCTTATCCTGGTGCTCGGCCCAGGGAGTGTCTCCCTGGCCATTTGCATTACCCAAGTTTCTTTCTTTCCTGCAATCGGGGTTAGAAAAGGGCTTGTCGCTCAGCTCCCTTAAAGGGCAAGTTTCGGCACTTTCCGTGTTTTTTCAGAAGCGTCTAGCACGTCTTCCTAAGGTGCGCACGTTCCTGCAGGGGGTCTGTCATATTGTGCCCCCGTACAAGCGACCGTTAGATCCATGGGATCTGAACAGGGTACTAGTTGCTCTCCAGAAGCCGCCCTTCGAGCCTCTGAAGGAAGTTTCCTTTTCTCGGCTGTCGCAGAAAGTGGCGTTTCTTGTTGCCATCACATCGCTTCGGCGAGTGTCTGAGCTGGCAGCTCTGTCATCCAAGGCTCCCTTCCTGGTGTTCCACCAGGACAAGGTTGTGCTGCGCCCCATTCCGGAGTTTCTTCCTAAGGTCGTATCCTCTTTTCATCTTAATCAGGATATTTCCTTGCCTTCTTTTTGCCCTCATCCGGTTCACCGGTATGAAAAGGACTTACGTTTGCTAGATCTGGTGAGAGCACTCAGAATCTACATTTCCCGCACGGCGCCCATATGCCGTTCCGATGCACTTTTTGTCCTTGTCGCTGGTCCGCGCAAGGGGTTGCAGGCTTCTAAAGCCACCCTGGCTCGATGGATCAAAGAACCAATTCTTGAAGCCTACCGTTCTGCGGGGCTTCCGGTTCCTTCAGGGCTAAAAGCCCACTCAACCAGAGCCGTGGGTGCGTCCTGGGCATTACGTCACCAGGCTGCGGCTCAACAGGTGTGCCAGGCAGCTACCTGGTCCAGTCTGCACACTTTCACCAAGCATTATCAGGTGCATACCTATGCTTCGGCGGATGCCAGCTTAGGTAGAAGAGTCCTGCAGGCGGCAGTGACACCCCCATAGGGGAGGGCTGTTTTGCAGCTCTAACATGAGGTATTTATTTACCCACCCAGGGACAGCTTTTGGACGTCCCAATCGTCTGGGTCTCCCAATAGAGCGCTGAAGAAGAAGGGAATTTTGTTACTTACCGTAAATTCCTTTTCTTCTAGCTCTTATTGGGAGACCCAGCACCCGCCCTGTTGTCCTTCGGGATGTTTTTTTGTTGTTTGCGGGTACACATGTTGTTCATGTTGAACGGTTTTTCAGTTCTCCGATGTTATTCGGAGTTAATTTGTTTAAACCAGTTATTGGCTTCCTCCTTCTTGCTTTGGCACTAAAACTGGAGAACCCGTGATACCACGGGGGGGTATAGCCAGAGGGGGAGGGGCCTTGCACTTTTAATGTAGTGCTTTGTGTGGCCTCCAGAGGGCAGTAGCTATACCCCAATCGTCTGGGTCTCCCAATAAGAGCTAGAAGAAAAGGAATTTACGGTAAGTAACAAAATTCCCTTCTTTCTTCTAG
This sequence comes from Anomaloglossus baeobatrachus, assembly GCF_048569485.1. NCBI lineage: Eukaryota > Metazoa > Chordata > Amphibia > Anura > Aromobatidae > Anomaloglossus > Anomaloglossus baeobatrachus. The sequence continues at coordinate 569,739,970 of NC_134356.1, forward strand.
TACCTTTCCATACTCTTTTAAACATGTTATCATCATCTCATTACTAAATAAAAAAACAAAATATGCCTTGACCAGAAATGCTCTTCTAGCTAAAGACCTGACTCGAATCTCCCCCTTCATCTCTAAACCCCTGGAACCCTTGGTGTACTCTTATGCAATCTGGTTCATTTTTATTTAACCTTAATCTCTCTTCTTGACCCTTTACTATCTGGTTATTGCTTTTTATTCTCTAAAGTAACTTCTCTTACTAAAGTCTATCAATCTACTAACCTCTAAATCTAATGATCACTACTTTCTTCTGATTCTCCTGGATCTCTCTAACGTTTGATACTTTGGACCACCAACTACTCTTACTTATGCTCTGCTCGATCTGTCTCAAGGGTACCGCTCTATCTTGATTCTCCTCCATCTCCACTTCCACTTTTCCACTTATGCTTTTCGATTCCTAAGAATTAAACCCTAGGTCCCCTCCTCTTTGTACAAACAATCAGCAGATTTGGCTTTCTTTGACGTCTCTATATTCATGACACCCTATCATATAATTATCCTATCACTTAAGTACTACTTCAAAAAAATAGTACTTGTCTATCCGATGTCACTAACATTCTTCCTCTATCTGAAACTGATTTTTTTCAAAACTTCCTGTTTCTTCCCATTACTAACCTACCTAAACACAATATGATCATAACTCCCAAGAACATGCTTGCTGTCTTGCAGATTATATTTTATTTTTGATATCCAAGCACACACTCGTGTCACTTGAAGCTCAAAGACGTGTCCAAAATCTGACCATATCTTGAATTTGAAACTGCAAAAATGTATTCTATTGCTTTGGGTCACTATTATCTGGACTACTGGGCAGCATAGGTGGCTCAGTGGTTAGCACTGCAGTCTTGCAGTGCTGGGGTCCTGGGTTCAAATCCACCCACATCTGCAAGGAGCTTATATGTTCTCCCCGTGTTTGCATGGGTTTCCTCCCGGTACTCCGGTTTCCTCCCACGCTCAAAAAACATACTGATAGAAAATTTAGATTGTGAGCCCCAATGGGGACAGTGTTGCGTATGTAAAGCGCTGTGGAATTAATAGCGCTATGTAAATGAACAAATATTATTACTACTGCAATTCTGTATTAATTGGTGTTGCTCTTACTATATTCTCCCCCCTCCAATCTGCTGTGACTACAGTTGCCAGACTCTGTTAGTTATATCCAGCCACTACACTGATGCCTCCACCCTGTTCCAGTCATTACATTGGTTGTCGTATTGCTGTAGAAGGCAACCTAAATATATCACACTGAACCACAAAGCTCTCCACATTGCCTGACTGCCCTACACCTTTTGGCACTTCATAAATAAAATTATATTTTTCTGTGAAATATGGGTTCCAATATGTCTCACAAACTGTCTTTTAGTGTCTTTTTGAAAGCGATGTTACAGATATTTTATTTGGGTTGTTCTATCTTCAGGAGTGCACCACCCCAAACTTGCTGCTTTTCCTAGTCTTTTCTGTTCCAAACTGAGCGCTCTTGCACACAGGTATAAAGCCCCCTTCAGACGCCCATGATAAAAACGCACGTTATTCACAGTCCGTGGTGTAGGGGTGTGTGTGTGTGCGCGCGCGGTCAGTGTGCTATCTTTGATAGCGCACAGACAGCAGGACCTTCTATACTCACCTGTCCTCGGCGCTGCTGTCTCTGGCACTGCTGCTGCTTCTGGGTCCGTGGTGCAGTGAATATGCATGAGCATAATGAGCGGGCCTGGAAGCAAGTGACAGCAGCCCCGAAAAAAGCAGGGCTGGACACTGGGGATTATCTAAAATAATATTATTTGAAAGACACGTGTTTTCTCCGGTATGTGTCACACAGATGTCACACGGATCACATCAGTATGCGGTCTGTGTGACTCCCGTGCTGCCGGAGAAAAACACATGTTGCTGTGTGGAGCACATGGACACGTCTGTAAGAAAACAGGGATGTGTGCGCAGACTCATTGATTTTAATGGGTCTGCGTATATCCATGTCTCCGGTACATTTGAAAACGGACAACATATGTACCGGAATCACTGACATGTGAGGGGGCCTAAGAGGCAGCTTTGCTTCTGTAGCATGGGAAAAACACAGGGGCACTGAAGTTGGTTGGATTTAAAATTTTGGCAAGCTTTAGTGACCTGCAAGTTGACCCTAAACCTGTATATTCAATACTACAGCAGTCCTCACAACCCCCCCAATGCATCATGTTTTCAAGATTTCCTTAGTATAGCAGAGGGGAGAGAACCTGTGGTCATTTCTGATGGCTTGAGAAGATTCCATTACCAGTTCAATTCTAAGCAAATCGTGAAAATAGTCTTTGGCGGGGCCATGAGGACTGGCGTTTGGGAAGCACTACTATATAGCATAGAGCCTGCACTCCTAACCTATAAAATAAAACTTTGTTTCATTCTTGAGAACGGAGCAGATTTTTATTAAGGGGTAAATTGCAACGTTGTGGGGTGTTTTTTTGGTTGTTGTTGTGGTTTTTTTTCTTTCCCCCAGCACCTTGCAATTTTACCTATTTAAAAACTTGAAACAAACCCTTTTAAATTGTGTGTGACCGGTCAGCGTGAATTTTTACTGTTAGAGGAGTGAAGAAACACTTACCTCTCTGAAATTAGGAAATCCATTGGCTCTAATGATCTTTTTGTAGAACTGTACAGATGCCTTTGGATAACGTGGTTTGCTTTTGCTCTTGAATTCAACGTAGTAGAGCCCAAATCTCTCTGAGAAGCCTTCATCCCACTCAAATTTATCCAGCAGTGACCAAGCTGTGTATCCCTGGATGTGAACGCCGTCATTTATAGCTGCCACAAAGAGAGACAACTTTCACAACACAAAGTTTCTGACTTTTCATCTCATTTCCACTCTATAACATTAAACACATGGCACTAGGTATGGGTTATGTCTCGATTATGTCCCTGTGCCATTTTGCCCAGTAAGTCTGCATGTAGCATGGTTTTATCGTCCATGTTAAATGTTGCAATCTCTATATGGCATAGTCTACGTTGTTATAAGTAACAATATCTAAATTATTTCAATGCTAAAATTGGGTCACATATAGAGCAGCAAATTCCGTTTCCATCCATGACTCTCACCTTTCAGCATCTCATTGATGTAACCTTTGAGGTACTGTATTCTCCATTCATCGCACAGCTGGGCACACTGCATTTTCTCTGACACTCCATTCTCTGTTACCAACACCAGTGGGTTTCCATACTGGGTCTAGTAGAAAAATATTGCAATGCTATTCATCTACTGAATGCAGTGTGCTACATTATCAAGTATTATCAAAAATTGAACAAATGTTGAGAAAAAAAATCACTTTAACCTTCGTCAGGCTGCATAATTTTACAACGTTAACAGCGACCCCTTATCTCGCAAGGGGATGGAGATATTTTATTGAAATTTGGTCAATATATTCTGGACCAAAACTGCAGACATGTCACGAAATTTCAGCCCTCTACGGCTTTTGGAAAAAAAAATGTATTGCAATTTCAAAACGGAATAGTTACAATTGTACCTATTCAGCCGGACAAAGGTTAAAGGGAACCTGTCACTAGATTTGGTGACTACAAGCTGCGGCCATCACCAGTAAGCCCTTATATATAATATTCTAGAATGCTGTACAAGTGCATCTCAAATTAGAAAATCCTCAAAAAGTTAATTTATTTCAGTAATTCAATACAAAAAGTGAAACGCATATATTATATAGAGTCATTACACACAGGGTGATCTATTTCTAGTGTTTATTTCTGTTAATGTTGATGATTATGGCTTACAGTCAATGAAAACCCAAAAGTCATTATCTCAGCAAATTAGAATATTATATAAGACCAACTGAAAAAAATTATTTTCAACTCAGAAATGTTGGCGCCTACTGAGAAGTATGTACAGTAAATGCCTCAATACTTGGTCGGGCTCCTATTGCATGAGTTACTGCACCAATGTGGCATGGCATGGAGGCGATCAGCCTGTGGCACTGCTGAGGGGTTATGGAAGCCCAGGTTGCTTTGAAAGCACCCTTCAGCTCGTCTACATTGTTGGGTCTGGTGTCTCTCATTTTCCTCTTGACAATACCCCATATATTCTCTATGGGGTTTAGGTCAAGCGAGTTTGTTGACCAATCAAGCACAGTGATACTGTGGTAATTAAACTAGGTATTGGTACTTTTGGCAGTGTGGACAGGTGCGAAGTCCTGATGGAAAATGAAATTTCCATCTCCAAAAAGCTTGTTGGCAGATGGAAGCATGAAGTGCTCTAACATCTCCTGGTAGATGGCTGCGCTGACTTTGATCTTGATAAAATACAGTTGACCTACACCAGCAGATGACATGGCTACCCAAAACATGACAGATTGTGGAAACTTCACACTAGACCTCAAGCAACTTGGATTGTGGCCTCTCCATTAGAGTTGAGCGGATCGGCCATAATCCGGGTCCGGCGGATCCGGATCGGGTTGTCGTTGAAGTCCGGATCCGATCCGGAATCCGCGGCCATGTAAATCAATGGGGAAGAGAGAGAGAGAGATACATACATACATACATACATACATACAGTTAGGTCCAGAAATATTTGGACAGTGACACAAGTTTTGTTATTTTAGCTGTTTACAAAAACATGTTCAGAAATACAATTAAATATATAATATGGGCTGAAAGTGCACACTCCCAGCTGCAATATGAGAGTTTTCACATCCAAATCGGAGAAAGGGTTTAGGAATCATAGCTCTGTAATGCATAGCCTCCTCTTTTTCAAGGGACCAAAAGTAATTGGACAAGGGACTCTAAGGGCTGAAATTAACTCTGAAGGCGTCTCCCTCGTTAACCTGTAATCAATGAAGTAGTTAAAAGGTCTGGGGTTGATTACAGGTGTGTGGTTTTGCATTTGGAAGCTGTTGCTGTGACCAGACAACATGCGGTCTAAGGAACTCTCAATTGAGGTGAAGCAGAACATCCTGAGGCTGAAAATAAAGAAAAAAATCCATCAGAGAGATAGCAGACATGCTTTGAGTAGCAAAATCAACAGTCGGGTACATTCTGAGAAAAAAGGAATTGACTGGTGAGCTTGGGAACTCAAAAAGGCCTGGGCGTCCACGGATGACAAGAGTGGTGGATGATCGCCGCATACTTTCTTTGGTGAAGAAGAACCCGTTCACAACATCAACTGAAGTCCAGAACACTCTCAGTGAAGTAGGTGTATCTGTCTCTAAGTCAACAGTAAAGAGAAGACTCCATGAAAGTAAATACAAAGGGTTCACATCTAGATGTAAACCATTCATCAATTCCAAAAATAGACAGGCCAGAGTTAAATTTGCTGAAAAACTCCTCATGAAGCCAGCTCAGTTCTGGAAAAGTATTCTATGGACAGATGAGACAAAGATTAACCTGTACCAGAATGATGGGAAGAAAAAAGTTTGGAGAAGAAAGGGAACGGCACATGATCCAAGGCACACCACATCCTCTGTAAAACATGGTGGAGGCAACGTGATGGCATGGGCATGCATGGCTTTCAATGGCACTGGGTCACTTGTGTTTATTGATGACATAACAGCAGACAAGAGTAGCCGGATGAATTCTGAAGTGTACCGGGATATACTTTCAGCCCAGATTCAGCCAAATGCCGCAAAGTTGATCGGACGGCGCTTCATAGTACAGATGGACAATGACCCCAAGCATACAGCCAAAGCTACCCAGGAGTTCATGAGTGCAAAAAAGTGGAACATTCTGCAATGGCCAAATCAATCACCAGATCTTAACCCAATTGAGCATGCATTTCACTTGCTCAAATCCAGACTTAAGACGGAAAGACCCACAAACAAGCAAGACCTGAAGGCTGCGGCTGTAAAGGCCTGGCAAAGCATTAAGAAGGAGGAAACCCAGCGTTTGGTGATGTCCATGGGTTCCAGACTTAAGGCAGTGATTGCCTCCAAAGGATTCGCAACAAAATATTGAAAATAAAAATTTGTTTTTTGGGTTTGGTTTATTTGTCCAATTACTTTTGACCTCCTAAAATGTGGAATGTTTGTAAAGAAATGCGTACAATTCCTACAATTTCTATCAGATATTTTTGTTCAAACCTTCAAATTAAACGTTACAATCTGCACTTGAATTCTGTTGTAGAGGTTTCATTTCAAATCCAATGTGGTGGCATGCAGAGCCCAACTCGCGAAAATTGTGTCACTGTCCAAATATTTCTGGACCTAACTGTACATACATACATACATACATACATACATACACTGTACTGGCGTGCCCCGCATCCATCAAACCGGCGAAAAGACGGATGTGTGTACCCGACCTTAGCCCGGTTGCTTGTGCACCTTTTTCTACCACACTTTTTCCTTCCACTCAACTTTCCATTAATATGCTTGGATACAGCACTCTGTGAACATCCAGCTTCTTTAGCAATGACCTTTTGTAGCTTGTGTTCTTGTGGAGTGAGTCACTGACTGCCTTCTGGACATCTGTCAACTCAGCAGTCTTCCCCATGATCGTGTAGCCTACTGAACCAGACTAAGGGACCATTTTAAATGGTTAGGAAGCCTTTCAGGTGTTTTGTGATAATTATTCTAACTTTCTGAGATAATGACTTTTTGGGATTTCATTGACTGTAAGCCGTAATCATCAACATTAACAGAAATAAACACTTTAAATAGATCACTCTGTTTGTAATGACTTTATATAATTTATGCGTTTCCCTTTTTGTATTGAATTAATGAAATAATCTAACTTTTTGATGATATTCTAATATATTGAGATGCACTTGTATATTAGAGCCCATGCCGCATTGTAGAACATAAAAATCACTTTTTTGATACTCACCTGTAGAGCGGTCCAGTCCGATTGGTGTCGCTGCTTATCGGTCTGGCGCCTCCTCTATGCAGCGATCTTAGTGTTCCTTCTACCCAAACCGGCATTGCGGTCCTACACAGGCGCACTTTGATATGTCCTACTCAGGGCAGATCAAAGTACTGGAATGCCAGGTGCAAGGAAAGGTTAAAGACCACTCGCGTATGCTCACTACAATACTTTGATCTGACCTCAGCAGGGCAGATCATAGTGCACCTGTGCATGACACATCATCCATAGTCTGTTGGGTAGAAGGAGGACCGCAGAGAGGAGGCCCCGGACCAGCGACACCGTATTCTGGAATGCTGTATATAGAGCTCACTGGTGGTGGCTGCAGCTTATAGAGGCCAAATCTGGTGACAGGTTCCCTTTAAGATGTTATGCAGCAGTAAAGGCATATTCAGGGAACCTGTCTAGTGGCAGAAGTGTCTATAGTACTTTCTGTCACGCCATGGCCACTACATGTGGCACCATATGCTTCTGATTGCCTACTGTTATGAATATTATAAGCAATGGTTTAAGAAGACAAGATTTGACACCATATAGCACAATTTGATTTCCTCTATGATTTTCATATAGAATGACAGATATAGAGTGCCTACAAGTAGTATTCAACCCCCTGCAGATTTAGCAGGTTTGATAAGATGCAAATAAGTTAGAGCCTGCAAACGTCAAACAAGAGCAGGATTTATTAACAGATGCATAAATCTTACAAACCAACAAGTTATGTTGCTCAGTTAAATTTTAATAAATTTTAAACATAAAAGTGTGGGTCAATTATTATTCAACCCCTAGGTTTAATATTTTGTGGAATAACCCTTGTTTGCAATTACAGCTAATAATCGTCTTTTATAAGACCTGATCAGGCCGGCACAGGTCTCTGGAGTTATCTTGGCCCACTCCTCCATGCAGATCTTCTCCAAGTTATCTAGGTTCTTTGGGTGTCTCATGTGGACTTTAATCTTGAGCTCCTTCCACAAGTTTTCAATTGGGTTAAGGTCAGGAGACTGACTAGGCCACTGCAACACCTTGATTTTTTCCCTCTTGAACCAGGTCTTGGTTTTCTTGGCTGTGTGCTTTGGGTCGTTGTCTTGTTGGAAGATGAAATGACGACCCATCTTGAGATCCTTGATGGAGGAGCGGAGGTTCTTGGCCAAAATCTCCAGGTAGGCCGTGCTATCCATCTTCCCATGGATGCGGACCAGATGGCCAGGCCCCTTGGCTGAGAAACAGCCCCACAGCATGATGCTGCCACCACCATGCTTGACTGTAGGCATGGAATTCTTGGGGTCGTATGCAGTGCCATCCAGTCTCCAAACGTCACGTGTGTGGTTGGCACCAAAGATCTCGATCTTGGTCTCATCAGACCAGAGAACCTTGAACCAGTCTGTCTCAGAGTCCTCCAAGTGATCATGAGCAACCTGTAGACGAGCCTTGACATGACGCTTTGAAAGTAAAGGTACCTTTCGGGCGAGTCTGGAACGGAGACCATTGCGGTGGAGTACGTTACTTATGGTATTGACTGAAACCAGTGTCCCCACTGCCATGAGATCTTCCCGGAGCTCCTTCCTTGTTGTTTTTGGGTTAGGCTTGACTCTTCGGACAAGCCTGGCCTCGGCACGGGTGCAAACTTTCAAAGGCTGTCTAGGCCGTGGAAGGCTAACAGTAGTTCCCTAAGCCTTCCACTTCCGGATGATGCTCCCAACAGTGGAGACAGGTAGGCCCAACTCCTTGGAAAGGGTTTTGTACCCCTTGCCAGCCTTTGGACCCTCCACGATCTTGTCTCTGATGGCCTTGGAATGCTCCTTTGTCTTTCCCATGTTGACCAAGTATGAGTGCTGTTCACAAGTTTGGGGAGGGTCTTAATTAGTCAGAAAAGGCTGGAAAAAGAGATAATTAATCCAAACATGTGAAGCTCATTGTTCTTTGTGCCTGAAATACTTCTTAATACTTTAGGGGAACCAAACAGAATTCTTGTGGTTTGAGGGGTTGAATAATAAATGACCCTCTGAATAAACTTTTCACAATTTAAAAAAAAAAAAAAAGAAAGAAATAACATTCTTTTTTGCTGCAGTGCATTTCACACTTCCAGGCTGATCTACAGTCCAAATGTCACAATGCCAAGTTAATTCCGAATGTGTAAACCTGCTAAATCTGCAGGGGGTTGAATACTACTTGTAGGCACTGTACATATGCTTGGTTGGTGTTTCAGGTCTCTGTATGGTTGGGTACTTGTATGGAAATGTAATTTTGTCCAATGTATGAGGCCTTAACCCCTTCACCCCCGGGCGATTTTACGTTTCTGTTTTTTTGCTCCCCTTATTCTGAGAGCCATAACAGTTTTATTTTTCCGTCAATCTTGCCATATCAGGGTTTATTTTTTGTGGGACAAGTTGGACTTTTAAAATAAACCATGAGTTTTACCATATAGTGTAATTCCAAGTGCAGAAAAATTGCAAAAAAAGTGCGATTGTTTTAGAGTATTTTATTTTATTGTGTTCACAACATGGTAAAACTGATGTGTCAATATGATGCCTCAGGTCGGTACGAGTTCGTAGATACCAAACATGTATATGTTTACTTTTATCTAAGGGGTTAAAAATATTCAGTCGTTTGTCCCAAAAAAGTGGCACACTATTTGTACCATTTTCTCCAACCCGTAGTGCTCTTATTTTTCGGAATAGGGGGCTCAGTGATGGCTTATTTATTGCAACTCGAGCTGATGTTTTTATTGGTATCCTTTTTGCGCAGATGGTACGTTTTAATCGCCTGTTATTGAATTTTGTGCAAAATTTGCAACAACCAAAAAACATAATTTTGGCGTTTGGAACTTTTTTGCCGCTACTCCGTTTACCAATCAGATTAATTGATTTTATATTTTGATAATCAGGCATTTCTGAGAGCGGCGATACCAAATATGTGTATATTTTTTAAATTTTTTAACCCTTTAATTTACAATGAGGCGAATGGGGGGGTGATTTGAACTTTTTAGGTTTTTTTTCTAATTTTTTAAAACTTATTTTTTTATTTTACTAGTCCACATAGGGGACTATAAGGATCAGCAGTCTGATCGCTGATTAATTTCGGTTAAGCAGAGCTGCACAACTCTGATCAGCAGAACTGCTGCTCTCCTGTTACAGCCGCTGCTCTGCCGGCTGTAACAGGAACTACAGTTAGGTCCAGAAATATTTGGACAGTGACACAAGTTTTGTTATTTTAGCTGTTTACAAAAACATGTTCAGAAATACAATTATATATATAATATGGGCTGAAAGTGCACACTCCCAGCTGCAATGAGAGTTTTCCATCCAAATCGGAGAAAGGGTTTAGGAATCATAGCTCTGTAATGCATAGCCTCCTCTTTTTCAAGGGACCAAAAGTAATTGGACAAGGGACTCTAAGGGCTGCAATTAACTCTGAAGGCGTCTCCCTCGTTAACCTGTAATCAATGAAGTAGTTAAAAGGTCTGGGGTTGATTACAGGTGTGTGGTTTTGCATTTGGAAGCTGTTGCTGTGACCAGACAACATGCGGTCTAAGGAACTCTCAATTGAGGTGAAGCAGAACATCCTGAGGCTGAAAAAAAAGAAAAAATCCATCAGAGAGATAGCAGACATGCTTGGAGTAGCAAAATCAACAGTCGGGTACATTCTGAGAAAAAAGGAATTGACTGGTGAGCTTAAGAACTCAAAAAGGCTTGGGCGTCCACGGATGACAACAGTGGTGGATGATCTCCGCATACTTTCTTTGGTGAAAAAGAACCCGTTCACAACATCAACTGAAGTCCAGAACACTCTCAGTGAAGTAGGTGTATCTGTCTCTAAGTCAACAGTAAAGCGAAGACTCCATGAAAGTAAATACAAAGGGTTCACATCTAGATGCAAACCATTCATCAATTCCAAAAATAGACAGGCCAGAGTTAAATTTGCTGAAAAACACCTCATGAAGCCAGCTCAGTTCTGGAAAAGTATTCTATGGACAGATGAGACAAAGATCAACCTGTACCAGAATGATGGGAAGAAAAAAGTTTGGAGAAGAAAGGGAACGGCACATGATCCAAGGCACACCACATCCTCTGTAAAACATGGTGGAGGCAACGTGATGGCATGGGCATGCATGGCTTTCAATGGCACTGGGTCACTTGTGTTTATTGATGACATAACAGCAGACAAGAGTAGCCGGATGAATTCTGAAGTGTACCGGGATATACTTTCAGCCCAGATTCAGCCAAATGCCGCAAAGTTGATCGGACGGCGCTTCATAGTACAGATGGACAATGACCCCAAGCATACAGCCAAAGCTACCCAGGAGTTCATGAGTGCAAAACAGTGGAACATTCTGCAATGGCCAAGTCAATCACCAGATCTTAACCCAATTGAGCATGCATTTCACTTTCTCAAATCCAGACTTAAGACGGAAAGACCCACAAATAAGCAAGACCTGAAGGCTGCGGCTGTAAAGGCCTGGCAAAGCATTAAGAAGGAGGAAACCCAGCGTTTGGTGATGTCCATGGGTTCCAGACTTAAGGCAGTGATTGCCTCCAAAGGATTCGCAACAAAATATTGAAAATAAAAATTTGTTTTTTGGGTTTGGTTTATTTGTCCAATTACTTTTGACCTCCTAAAATGTGGAGTGTTTGTAAAGAAATGTGTACAATTCCTACAATTTCTATCAGATATTTTTGTTCAAACCTTCAAATTAAACGTTACAATGTGCACTTGAATTCTGTTGTAGAGGTTTCATTTCAAATCCAATGTGGTGGCATGCAGAGCCCAACTTGCGAAAATTGTGTCACTGTCCAAATATTTCTGGACCTAACTGTAGGTCATGATAGTGAGAGGAGTCATCATATGACCCGTCACTACCATGTAACCTTGATCGCGTCACGGGTCCTCCGATGGTGGAGGGTAAGGTGATTTCCCCGCTGCGTCCATTTAAATCTCGTTGTCACTTTTTGATTGTACGATCTAAGGGATTAACAGGCGCAGGTGGATCGCGAATCCACCCCCGCCGGATAGCTGCACATGTCTGTTGTTCAAATCAGCAGACATGTACAGGAATCGTCGCTAGCTCACCACGGCAGCCAACAGTGATCTTCATGATTTAGGGCGTATCGGTACGTCTTCGGTGGTGAAGGGGTTAAGGTACATTAAAAACATATTTTTACATAGTTTACACTGAGGTTTCAGAAGTGAAATTAAAAAACAACACTGGCATGTAGCTAATCCACAGAAAAAGTTTTTTTCTTAAATAGTACTTTATGGTAAAATTGGTGAAAATAAGGATTATGTTCCCCACATTAGAGATGTCAAGGCATAATAACCTATAAATTACCTTTACAAAATTTAGCAGTCTGCGGAAACCCCATGGGACAGAATACAGCCACTTTGACTCTGGCTCAGGCCACCTGGGGTCCACCAGCTCTGTAAGATCTCGGTCTGTGAAGTAACTTGGCCCCTGTGTAGATGGGAAGTTTCTGCTTGTGATATATCTGGTGGTGAAGTGACCTACCCCAAGAAAGTCACTTGTACCTTTAATATAGGCCTTCTCTTGAGAGGTAAATATAGGAAGTCTTGACATCCCCAGACCTTGCTGTATGCTCTTCTGTCCTGTAAGTAGGAGATTTATCACACACTTGCTGTATTACCCGGCGTTGCCCGGGATAGTAACTAACTATTCTTAATTGTAACAAAATAGAATGTGTTAACAAAAAAAATATTTTGCACAAACTAAACAGACCGAAATGTTATTATTAAAACTAAAAGAAGTTCAGTAAAGTAATAGAAGCATTTCACATATATTTAACAGCAGAGATATGCAACACAAATTAACTAATTGATTACCAAAGTAATGTGAAGTACTTTATCTCAAACTCCTTATTGGAGGGCCTTTTGATAAACGACATTCTTTCTTTTCCTTCTTGTGTAAAGATGAACAGATTTTTGCAGTTCCAACTCTTGAACAGGTCACATAAAGTTGACCGTGAGAAAAGCATGGCTAAGCATCCCCACCGAAATCATACTAACTCACACATAACCTGTCCTACGCTAACAATGTCTTTTGTTACCTATAGCAACCAATCAGAGCTCCTTTATCTCTAGATAAGATAGATAGAAGCAGAGCTTGTGATTGGTTGCTATAGACCACCTAATAAATATCCGGGCTAATTGTCAAAACAGTCAATATATTGCCTCATAAAACCCCACACAAGTATTATACAGATAAGGCCATGTGGCTTACATCAGCCTCTACAACAGCGTAGACTAAGCACCACCACCGAAATCATATTAACTCAGACATAAGCTGTCTTATACTAAGAATGTTCTTCATTATTATTTAGTATTATAGCGCCATTTATTCCATGGCGCTTTACAAGTGAAAGAGGGTATATGTACAACAATCATTAACAGTACAAACAGACTGGTATAGGAGGAGAGAGGACCCTGCCCGCGAGGGCTCACAGTCTACAGGGAATGGGTGATGGTACAATAGGTGAGGACAGAGCTGGTTGCTCAGTGGTGTACTGGACTGAGGGTTATTGTAAGGTTGTAGGCTTGTTGGAAGAGATGGGTCTTGAGGTTCCTCTTGAAGCTTTCCACGGTAGGGGAGAGTCTGATATGGTGAGGTGGAGCGTTCCAGAGTATGGGGAAGGCACGGGAGAAATCTTGTACGCGATTGTGGGAAGAGGAGATAAGAGAGGAGTAGAGAAGGAGATCTTGTGAGGATCTGAGGTTGCGTGTAGGTAGGTACCAGGAGACTAGGTCACAGATGTAAGGAGGAGACAGGTTGTGGATGGCTTTGTATGTCATGGTTAATGTTTTGAACTGGAGTCGTTGGGCGATGGGAAGCCAGTGAAGGGATTGGCAGAGTGGCGAGGCTGGGGAATAGCGAGGGGAGAGGTGGATTAAGCGGGCCTCAGAGTTTAGGATAGATTGGAGGGGTGCAAGAGTGTTGGAAGGGAGGCCAGTGAGCAGGAGGTTGCAGTAGTCGAGGCGGGAGATGATGACGGCATGCACTAATGTTTTTGCTGATTCTTGGTTAAGGAAAGCACGGATCCGGGAGATATTTTTGAGTTGTAGTCTGCATGAGCTGAAGAGGGCTTGGATGTGTGGCTTGAAGGATAGAGCAGAGTCGAGGGTTACTCCAAGGCAACGAGCTTGTGAGACTGGGGAGAGTGAGCAACCATCAAGTTTGATGGAAAGGCTTGTTGGAGGAGATGAGTGAGGAGGAGGAGGAGGAGGAGGAAAGACAATGAACTCTGTTTTGTCTATATTAAGCTTTAGGAATCGAGCAGAGAAGAAGGATGAAATAGCAGACAGACATTGTGGAATTTTGGTTAGTAGGGAGGTAATGTCAGGTCCAGACAGGTAGACCTGTGTGTCATCGTCATAGAGATCATACTGAAAGCCATGGGACTCTATGAGCTGTCCCAGGCCGAAGGTGTAGATTGAGAACAGCAGGGGTCCAAGAACTGAGCCTTGTGGGACACCGACCGATAGGGGGCGAGATGAGGAAGTAGTGTGAGAATGGGAGACGCTGAAAGTTCGGTCGGTTAGGTATGAAGAGATCCAAGATAGGGCCAAGTCTGTGATGCCCAGAGATGAGAGAATCTGTAGTAGGAGGGAATGGTCTACTGTGTCGAAGGCAGAGGAAAGGTCCAGGAGGAGGAGGATAGAGTAGTGTCGCTTGGCTTTGGTGGTTAGTAGATCATTGGTGACTTTGGTTAGGGCAGTTTCAGTAGAGTGATGTGGTCGGAAGCCAAATTGTAGCTGGTCAAAGAGGGAGCAGGAGGAGAGGTATGAGGACAATTCAAGATGGACATGCTGTTCCAGTAGTTTTGAGGCATAGGGGAGAAGGGATATGGGGCGATAGTTTGACACAGAGGAAGGGTCAAGGGAGGGCTTTTTGAGGATGGGTGTAATGGAGGCATGTTTAAAGCATGAGGGGAATACACCACTTGTTAGTGATAGGTTGAAGAGATGGGCTAGGGCTGGGATGAGGACTGCGGTGATGTTGGGGATGAAGTGCGATGGGAGCGGGTCAAGTCCACAGGTGGTTAGATGTGATCTTGAGAGTAGAGTGAAAAGATTGTTTTCTGCTGTGGTGGAGAAGCTGAATTTGGAGGAAGAGGGCTGAGTAGCTATGATGAGGGGCCATGGTGATTGTGGGCCAAAGCTTGCTCTGAAGTTATCAATCTTCTGCTTGAAGAAAGAAGCAAAGTCTTCAGCTGAGATGAGAGGAGAGGGAGGTGGTGCTGGAGGGCGGAGGAGAGAATTGAAAGTGTTGAATTGCTGTTTAGGGTTGTGAGAGAGAGAGGATATGAGGGATGAGAAGTAGGTTTGTTTTGCAGCAGTGAGTGTGGACTTGAAGGTGGTGAGTAGAGATGAGCGAACCGGTCCCGGTTCGGCTCGAGGCGGTTCGCCGAACGGGGGGTCTGGCTCGAGTTCGGCTCGTCGAACGTTCGACGAACCGAACTCGAGCCCATAGGAAACAATGGCAGGCAATCACAAACACAGTAAAACACCTAGAAAACACCCTGAAAGGTGTCCAAAAGGTGACAAACAACTCACAACATAACACAAACACATGGGAAAGTGACAAGGACATATACTCATGTGAAAACAAAACAGCTGGACAAGGAAAAAGAGGGAGACACACAGATATATGAGTATATGCAAAGAAACATCGATTCCATTATTGTGCAACTTGAGCCCTGCTCATTTTAGGCTTCCAATCTGGATAAATTGCCTGAGCTCGCCACGTACGCCTTGAGGATCTTGTCGTGTCCTGCAGCCAGCGTTCTCTCGGAACCTGTCTTCAGTGCTGCTGGGGGTCTGCTGGCAGATAAGCACACGTGTCTGTCCACTGACAATGTGGACCTGGCTCTCAGAGGACTTTTCTTCCCCTGGGTCAGCCAGGGGAGGCGAAAGGCACGCGTATTTTTGAGAGTGCTTCATGCAAAGCATCTTTTTCTTTGTCAAAAGGGGGGCTCAACCGATGCCAGTCAAGTGGGGTGTGTGTGGCCCAGTTAGTGGCAACGAGGGAGACTGTGGTTGGAGTCCCCTCGCTGTGTCTCTAAAAGAACCAAGATGAACAAGTCATGGCTCTCAGAGGACTTTTCTTCCCCTGGGTCAGCCAGGGGACGGGAAAGGCACGCGTATTTTTGAGAGTGCTTCATGCAAAGCATCTTTTTCTTTTTCAAAAGGGGGCTCAACCGATGCCAGTCAAGTGGGGTGTGTGTGGCCCAGTTAGTGGCAACGAGGGAGACTGTGGTTGGAGTCCCCTCGCTGTGTCTCTAAAAGAACCAAGATGAACAAGTCATGGCTCTCAGAGGACTTTTCTTCCCCTGGGTCAGCCAGGGGACGGGAAAGGCACGCGTATTTTTGAGAGTGCTTCATGCAAAGCATCTTTTTCTTTTTCAAAAGGGGGCTCAACCGATGCCAGTCAAGTGGGGTGTGTGTGGCCCAGTTAGTGGCAACGAGGGAGACTGTGGTTGGAGTCCCCTCGCTGTGTCTCTAAAAGAACCAAGATGAACAAGTCATGGCTCTCAGAGGACTTTTCTTCCCCTGGGTCAGCCAGGGGACGGGAAAGGCACGCGTATTTTTGAGAGTGCTTCATGCAAAGCATCTTTTTCTTTGTCAAAAGGGGGGGTCAACCGATGCCAGTCAAGTGGGGTGTGTGTGGCCCAGTTAGTGGCAACGAGGGAGACTGTGGTTGGAGTCCCCTCGCTGTGTCTCTAAAAGAACCAAGATGAACAAGTCATGGCTCTCAGAGGACTTTTCTTCCCCTGGGTCAGCCAGGGGACGGGAAAGGCACGCGTATTTTTGAGAGTGCTTCATGCAAAGCATCTTTTTCTTTGTCAAAAGGGGGGGTCAACCGATGCCAGTCAAGTGGGGTGTGTGTGGCCCAGTTAGTGGCAACGAGGGAGACTGTGGTTGGAGTCCCCTCGCTGTGTCTCTAAAAGAACCAAGATGAACAAGTCATGGCTCTCAGAGGACTTTTCTTCCCCTGGGTCAGCCAGGGGACGGGAAAGGCACGCGTATTTTTGAGAGTGCTTCATGCAAAGCATCTTTTTCTTTGTCAAAAGGGGGGGTCAACCGATGCCAGTCAAGTGGGGTGTGTGTGGCCCAGTTAGTGTCAACGAGGGAGACTGTGGTTGGAGTCCCCTCGCTGTGTCTCTAAAAGAACCAAGATGAACAAGTCATGGCTCTCAGAGGACTTTTCTTCCCCTGGGTCAGCCAGGGGACGGGAAAGGCACGCGTATTTTTGAGAGTGCTTCATGCAAAGCATCTTTTTCTTTGTCAAAAGGGGGGGTCAACCGATGCCAGTCAAGTGGGGTGTGTGTGGCCCAGTTAGTGGCAACGAGGGAGACTGTGGTTGGAGTCCCCTCGCTGTGTCTCTAAAAGAACCAAGATGAACAAGTCATGGCTCTCAGAGGACTTTTCTTCCCCTGGGTCAGCCAGGGGACGGGAAAGGCACGCGTATTTTTGAGAGTGCTTCATGCAAAGCATCTTTTTCTTTTTCAAAAGGGGGCTCAACCGATGCCAGTCAAGTGGGGTGTGTGTGGCCCAGTTAGTGGCAACGAGGGAGACTGTGGTTGGAGTCCCCTCGCTGTGTCTCTAAAAGAACCAAGATGAACAAGTCATGGCTCTCAGAGGACTTTTCTTCCCCTGGGTCAGCCAGGGGACGGGAAAGGCACGCGTATTTTTGAGAGTGCTTCATGCAAAGCATCTTTTTCTTTTTCAAAAGGGGGCTCAACCGATGCCAGTCAAGTGGGGTGTGTGTGGCCCAGTTAGTGGCAACGAGGGAGACTGTGGTTGGAGTCCCCTCGCTGTGTTTTACATGCTTTTAGAAGGGCATGAAATGGCTTGGAGGTTGACTTTCATCATATGCAAACTGTTGGCTACCAAAATGCTGCCTTTCCAACAACTGTGGTTATAGGCAATGAGGAACATACTGATGAAGATGAGACGCAGATACCCGATTGGGATGACAACTTAAATATTCGGTCAGGGCAAGAAGAAACTCGGTCTGAGGGGTAGGGGAGTGCAAACACAACAATTGATGATTAAGTTCTAGATCACACCTACTGTCAACCCACAGTCAGACACTCGAGGAGGTCAACAGAGGCGGTGGAGGAGGATGCAACCGACGTCGAAGTAACCTGGCGCCTTCCTGGACACAGTCGGAGCACTGGTAGCACGTCTACAACTGCATCCTCAGCCACCACTCTGCCTCTGAGCATTATTCGGGGTGGATCAACAGGTCGCATGGCCTCTAAGCCTTGCCTAGCCAGGTCCTTTTTTGACATAGAAAAAGATCGCCCAAATTATGTGATCTGTAAAATTTGTCATGGTTCTCTTAGTAGAGGTCAAAACCTCAGCAGTTTGACAACTTCTTCCATGAATCGTCACATGAATAAATATCATATGGCCCGATGGGAAGCTCACCGTGCTGCAATGCGGCCTAGCGGAGCGAACCATCCACCGCCTGCCCCTTCCAGTGCATCCGCGCGCTCGTCATCTTCTAGGACTGTGGGGACAGCTGTCACACCTGTTTTTCCACCCACAACTTCCACCACTGTAACCGCAACAGGCAGTTTGCTTGGTAGGTCGTCAGTTGGTTTGGAAGGGGAAACAAGTGAGTGTGTACAGCTCTCTCAGACATCGATAGCACCAACTTTGGATGAAGGCAACATCATGTCTCCGCCTGCACTTTCCTCACAAAGCTGCATTTTTCCAGGGACACCCGACTCAACACCGTCTACACACAGCAGCCAGATCTCTGTCCCTCAGATGTGGTCAAATAAAAGGCCACTTCCTGCGACCCATGACAAAGCGAAGAGGTTGACTCTATCCCTCTGTAAGCTGTTGACTACAGAAATGCTGCCTTTCCGCCTAGTGGACACACAGGATTTTAGAGACCTTATGTCTGTCGCTGTGCCCCAGTACCAGATGCCTAGTCGCCACTACTTCTCTAAGAAAGGTGTGCCCGCGCTACACCAGCATGTCGCACACAACATCACCGCTTCCTTGAGAAACTCTGTGTGTGAACGGGTGCATTTCACCACCGATACTTGGACCAGTAAGCATGGACAGGGACGTTACATGTCGCTGACTGGCCACTGGGTAACTATGGTGATAGATGGTGAAGGGTCTGCTGCACAAGTCTTGCCGTCCCCACGACTTGTGTGTCAATCCTCTGTCTGTCCAAGTTCCGCCACTGCTTCTGCATCCTCCACCTCATCTGGGTCCTCCACCTCCGCCCCAAGCCTGCCTGGTCAGGCCACCAGCGTTCTCACTGCGCAGAAGGAATCACGCACCCCTCATTACTATGCTGGTAGCAGAGCGCAACGGCATCAGGCGGTCTTTAGCTTGACATGTCTTTGAAATAGGAGTCACACAGCGACTGAGTTGTGGGCAGCTCTGGAGACTGATTTTGATAAATGGTTGTCTCCACTCAACCTGCAGCCTGGTAAGGCCGTGTGCGACAATGCTGCAAACCTGGGTGCGGCCCTTCGCCTGGGCAAGGTGACACACGTGCCTTGTATGGCTCACGTGTTTAACCTTGTTGTCCAGCAATTTTTAACACACTATCCCGGCCTAGATGGCCTTCTGACCAGGGCACGGAAACTGTCTGCAGTGCTCACTTCCGCCGTTCAACCGCCGCACCTGAGCGACTTGCATCGCTCCAGAAGTCTTTCGGCCTGCCGGTTCATCGCCTGAAATGCGATGTGGCGACACGCTGGAATTCAACTCTCCACATGTTACAGCGACTGTGGCAGCACCGGCGAGCCCTGGTGCAATACGTCATGATGTATAGCCTGGGCCAACGAGATGCAGAAGTGGGGCAGATCACCCTGATGGAGTGATCTCAGATCAAGGACCTATGCACCCTTCTGCACAGTTTCGACATGGCGACGAATATGTTTAGCGCTGACAATGCCATTATCAGCATGACGATTACAGTCATTTACATGCTGGAGCACACGCTAAACACTATTCGTAGTCAGGGGGTGGGACAACAGGAAGGGGAGGAACTACAGGAGGATTCATATGCGCAAGACACAACAACATCACCAAGGTCCAGACGTTCATCATCACCAACGCGGCAGGCATGGGACCATGGGGGACAGGGATCAACAAGGGCGCATGGTAGCAGGTGAGATGTTGAGGAAGGTGCAGGAGGACATGAAGATATGGAGGACGAACTGTCCATGGACATGGAAGACTCAGCAGATGAGGGGGACCTTGGTCAAATTTCAGTTGAAAGAGGTTGGGGGGAGATGACCGAGGAAGAAAGAACGGTTAGCACCTCTATGCCACAAACACAGCGTGGACTTGGTGCGCATGGCTGCGCAAGACACATGAGTGCCTTCTTGTTGCACTACCTCCAACATGACCCTCGTATTGTCAAAATTAGAAGTGATGATGACTACTGGCTTGCCACACTATTAGATCCCCGGGACAAGTCCAAATTTTGTGACATAATTCCACCCATAGAAAGGGACGCACGTATGCAGGAGTATCAGCAGAAGCTGTTACTCGATCTTAGCTCGGCTTTTCCACCAAACAACCGTGCAGGTGAAGGGAGTGATTCTCCCAGTTGTAACTTGACAAACATGGGACGGCCTCGTCATCTTCAACAGTCTACCCGTACCAGTAGGACCGTATCTGGTGCTGGTAACAGCAATTTTATGGAATCTTTTCATAATTTTTTTAGACCCTCCTTTGCAAGGCCACCAGAGACAACAAGTCTGACACATAGTCAACGGATGGAGAGGATGATACAGGAGTATCTCCAAATGAACATCGATGCAATGACTTTGCAAATGGAGCCTTGCTCCTTTTGTGCTTCAAATCTAGAAAAATGTCAAGAGCTCTCCAGTTACGCCTCGAAGATTTTGTCGTGTCCAGCTGCCAGCGTTGTCTCTGAACGTGTCTTCAGTGCTGCTGGGTGTGTGCTGACAGATAAGCGCACGCGTCTGTCCAGTGACAATGTGGACAGACTGACGTTCATCAAAATGAACAAGTCATGGATCCAGAAGGAATTTACTACCCCTGTGTCATCCTGGGGAGAGTAAATGCTTGTGGATTTGGAATGTGCTTGATGCAAATCAAAACATCCTGTTTGCAACTAGGGCACAAGTGCTGCCACTGATAAGGTGTCTGTGTGGGGCCCAATTTTTGGAAAAAAAGGGAGACTCCGCTTGGAGTAACCCTTGCTTGCTGTGTTTTTTAAAAATGATACAAGATGAACAGATCTGAAGGCAAGATGAAGCCAACATCATGTCTCCGCCTGCACTTTTCTCACAAACCTGCATTTTTCCAGGGACACCCTACTCAACACCGTCTACAGACAGCAGCCAGATCTCTGTCCCTCAGATGTGGTCAAATAAAAGGCCACTTACTGCGACCCATGACAAAGCTAAGTGGTTGACTCTATCCCTCTGTAAGCTGTTGGCTACCGAAATGCTGCCTTTACGCGTAGTGGACACACAGGATTTTACAGACCTTATGTCTGTCGCTGTGCCCCAGTACCAGATGCCCAATCACCACTGCTTCTCCAAGAAAAGCATGCCCGCGCTACACCGGCATGTCGCACACAACATCACCACTTCCTTGAGAAAATCTGTGTGCGACAGGGTGCATTTCAACACAGATACTTGGACCAGTAAGCATAGACAGGGTCATTACATGTCACTGACTGGGCACTGGCAAACTATGGTGAGAGATGGAGAAGGGTCTGCTGTACAAGTCTTGCCGTCCCCACGAGTTGTTTCAATCCTTGTTCTGTATGTAGAAGTTAATACACTGCTTCTGCCTCTTCAACCTCGTGTGGGTCCTCTACCTTTGCGCAAACCCTGTGTGGTCAGGCCACCCTTCCTTGCAACTGCGCACAAGGACTACCACACACCTCCTTACTATGCTGGCAGCAGAGCTCAATGCCATCAGGCGGTCAAAGTTTTACTTTGAAATGTATGGGAAATGTGAGTCACACCGCTATTACAGAGAATAGTAGTCAGGCAGGGTCAAAACATTAATTGAGGAACAGGAACAGAATGGGACGGCCAGGACTTAATCAGAAAACAAGCAGAGGTGAAATGCGTATCGGCCAACAAGGTACATAAACAGCAAGCAGGAAAAGTAGTCAGGTAACAAGCACACAAAATCATAAAACTGAACTGGGGGTAAAATTAACCAGAGGTTCATAGCTATGTCTGGCAGTGGTCTGCAGACAGGATGGGCATAAAAAAGGGTGTGGTGTCTTCCCATTGGTTGTAGCTGAATGATGGTATTTCATCTGTGAGATACCCACCAGCTACATTCAGCCAGAGATTCTGCATCTGTCAAGGTAATGCAGCCCAGTGGGTGAGCATAACCTGCGTCCACCTGCGCCGCTGGCATCGACTACTCTCCCATCATCAGCACTATTCATGAAAGGAACACGTTGTCACCTGGCGACCGGAGTACAAATTGACGGAGCGGACTCCGTTGGTGACTTAACAGCCGTGTGCGGCAATGATGCAAACCTGGCTGCGGGCCATCCTCAGGGCAATGTGACACACGTGCCTTTTATGGCTCACGTGTTGATCCGAATTCTCCAGCAATTTTTAAAACACCATCACGGCCTACATGGCCTTGTGCAGCGGGCACGCTCGCTATGTGCTCACTTCCATCGTGCGCACACAGCAGCTCAACAACTTTCATCACTCCGGAAGTCTTAGGGTCTGGCAGTTAAACGCCGGAAATGCGATGTTCCGACACGCAGGAATTGGAATCTGCACATGTTGCAGCGTGTGTGGCAGCACCGCAGAGCCCTGCTGAAATACGGTAAGACATATAGCCTGGGATAAGTTGATCCAGAGGTGGTGCAGATCACGCTGCTGGAGTGGTGTCAGATCAAGGACCTATGCACCCTGCTACACAGTTTTGAAATGTCGACGAAGATGTTTAGCACTGGCAATGTCATTCTCAGCGTGACAATTCTGGTCATCTACATGATGGAGCACACTGTAATTATTATTCGGAGTCAGGTGTTGGGACAAGAGGAAGGGCAGGAAGTACAGGAGGAGTCATATGCGGAAGGGATAACAAGATCTACGAGGTCCAGATGGTCAGCGGCACCTATGCGGCAGTCATGGTGAGGGAGAGGGATTAACAAGGGCGCATAGTATCAGCAAAAAGTGTTGATGAAAGTGCAGGAGCCCATGAAGAAATGGAGGACGAACTGGCGATGGGCATGGAAGACTCAGCAGATGAGTGAGAGCTTGCTCACATTTCGGTTGTGCGAGGTTGTGGGTAGAGGGCAGAGGAAGGATGCACGATTCTCACCTCTCTGCCACCAACACACCAAGGACTTGGTCCTCCTGGATGCACAAGACACATGAGCGCCTTCTTGCTGCACTACCTACATGACCCTCGGATTGTATGAATTTGAAGTAATCCTGAATACTGGGTTGCCACACTGTTAGATCCCCGGTACAAGACAAAATTTGGCGAACTAATTCCTGCCATAGAAATAGACGCACGTATACAGGAGTATCTGCAGAATGTGGTACGCAATCTTAGATCTACTTTTCCACTAAACACCAGTGCTGCACAGAGTGAATCTCAACACTTTGTCATGGATAGGAGGAAATGGTCTTTTACTTGTCCACATCGGAGGGACCGAGGGATGGCTGCTGTGCTGAGATGGCGTTGAGTACGGTGTCCCTGCACAGTTGCACTTTTGGTCATATCCCAAAATGAGTTGAAAAAGGACAGATGCTGTTGGAAAGGGGAACAGGTGTGTTGGAAAGGGGAAAAAAATTTTGGTCCGTGGATTTGGTGGTTAAACAACTGTAACATTTGCTGAAGAAACAACATCTGTTACAGTGGGACTGGCAGATTTGGATAAAGTGGTATATAATCTGTGACCGCTATATAACAAAAATTAATAAGAAAAGAAAGAGAAAGGTATATATCACCTTCAGCAGTCAGTGTCCACCGTGCTCCCAGTTGGAAAAGGAGAGGTTGGCAACTTGAAGGTTTGGTGGAGGATACAGAGCTGTGTGGCTATGAAACTAATAGTAGCCTGAACCGAGTTAGACGCCATTCGGATCTGGAGACTGTGAGCCCTGTTAGCGTCACAGGGTCCACATGCCCACCCAGCCCAGGAACTCCCTGTTAACAACACAGGGGCCATTGAGTACGCTGACCGTGTGCGTAGGGGCCACACCTGTGGACAGCAGGCGCATCAGCAGCAGCAGGCCTGTTAATGCCACTGGGCTGCACAAGCAGGACTGTTAGGACAGGAGCTGGTCTTAACCGTTCTGCGTTACCAACTGTGGTGGTGGCCTGCATCCACCACCCTATCCCTGCCTACCTCTGGCCTAAAGCCGCAATGGGTTCAACACATGGAGGTGTGCTCTTTCGGAGCATAATAGAAGACTGCGCACCTCCTTGTTGGCTCCAGCCCCTTTTATAACCTGGGTCCGCCCCAAACCAGGGTGAACCACAATGCACCTCCTGGAGACAAAAGCAGAGTGACACGTCATGAGTGGCATAACTAGCGTCCTATTTGGAAACGCAACTTCAATGATGACCTCATGGCTGCCATGACCCAAACACCTCACCAGTCATCGTCTGACCATCAATAATGCGGTGACAAGTCATAGGTGTGGGCCTCTGCAAGCCATTTGGGAGGACACCTGATGCCCTGTGGTCTATATGGGACCCCCACATCAGGGCCAGGGCCAAAGAGTTCATTACCGGACCTAGTCTCTGATGCAGGAAGTGCCTGAGCATGCTCAGTAGCATGAAATACAGTCTCTGAAAAAAGACTATCAGCTTTAGCATGGTGTCTAGGCACAAAACAGGACTTAGACCCGGCACAGAATGCAAGCACCTGTGCAAAGAGGCTTTTCACACTTAGTGTGGGAGCATGCGCTGTATCCCGAAATGAAGACTTAGCGTCAGGAATGGCACAGTCAGGCTGAGCATACTCACTAGGCGAAACACTGTAATTATGCTGCAGCTGGGGTACATCGGCACACGCATGCGCACTAGCTGCCTCTCCACACTTAGACGTGGAGGGGAAATTTGTCTTGGAGATGCTGTCTATGAACAGAAGGAAAAGCTAAAGGAAGCCTGACTTTCTATCCCTCGGAATTATGAAATGCAGCAATGAATTCCATGAGTTTGCTATAACATTAGCGTAGCTAAATGTGCATGAGGGTGTGATGTAGAGGTGCTAGAAATAGCTTGTCACCAGTGGGGCACTAATGGAATACAACAGCCAGTTCTATGATGCCACAAAATGGCAGTATTTTGTGCTATCATTATAGCTTATTAAAAACAGAGCACGAGGTTGTCATGCAGAGGTGCTGCACATAGATTTGCAGTAGTGTGAATAGACAAAAGTACAATAGCCACGTTTAGGATACAACTAGGTACAGTGAGTGTTTGCTAGTATAATGGCTGAGTTTAAAAAAGTTTGAGTGTGCAATGCAGGCAGACGTGCTGCAAATAACGTTCCAATACTGTGAATTGACAAAAGTACAATAGCCACGTTTAGGATACAACTAGGTACAGTGAGTGTTTGCTAGTATAATGGCTGAGTTTAAAAAAGTTTGAGTGTGCAATGCAGGCAGACGTGCTGCAAATAACGTTCCAATACTGTGAATTGACAAAAGTACAATAGCCACGTTTAGGATACAACTAGGTACAGTGAGTGTTTGCTAGTATAATGGCTGAGTTTAAAAAAGTTTGAGTGTGCAATGCAGGCAGACGTGCTGCAAATAACGTTCCAATACTGTGAATTGACAAAAGTACAATAGCCACGTTTAGGATACAACTAGGTACACTGAGTGTTTGCTAGTATAATGGCTGAGTTTAAAAAAGTTTGAGTGTGCAATGCAGGCAGACGTGCTGCAAATAACGTTCCAATACTGTGAATTGACAAAAGTACAATAGCCACGTTTAGGATACAACTAGGTACAGTGAGTGTTTGCTAGTATAATGGCTGAGTTTAAAAAAGTTAGAGTGTGCAATGCAGGCAGACGTGCTGCAAATATCGTTCCAATACTGTGAATAGACAAAAGTAAAATAGCCACGTTTAGGATACAACTAGGTACACTGAGTGTTTGCTAGTATAATGGCTGAGTTTAAAAAAGTTAGAGTGTGCAATGCAGGCAGACGTGCTGCAAATAACGTTCCAATACTGTGAATAGACAAAAGTACAATAGCCACGTTTAGGATACAACTAGGTACACTGAGTGTTTGCTACTATAAATGGCTGAGTTTAAAAAAGTTTGAGTGTGCAATGCAGGCAGACGTGCTGCAAATAACGTTCCAATACTGTGAATTGACAAAAGTACAATAGCCACGTTTAGGATACAACTAGGTACACTGAGTGTTTGCTACTATAAATGGCTGAGTTTAAAAAAGTTTGAGTGTGCAATGCAGGCAGACGTGCTGCAAATAACGTTCCAATACTGTGAATTGACAAAAGTACAATAGCCACGTTTAGGATACAACTAGGTACACTGAGTGTTTGCTAGTATAATGGCTGAGTTTAAAAAAGTTAGAGTGTGCAATGCAGGCAGACGTGCTGCAAATATCGTTCCAATACTGTGAATAGACAAAAGTAAAATAGCCACGTTTAGGATACAACTAGGTACACTGAGTGTTTGCTAGTATAATGGCTGAGTTTAAAAAAGTTAGAGTGTGCAATGCAGGCAGACGTGCTGCAAATATCGTTCCAATACTGTGAATAGACAAAAGTAAAATAGCCACGTTTAGGATACAACTAGGTACACTGAGTGTTTGCTAGTATAATGGCTGAGTTTAAAAAAGTTTGAGTGTGCAATGCAGGCAGACGTGCTGCAAATAACGTTCCAATACTGTGAATTGACAAAAGTACAATAGCCACGTTTAGGATACAACTAGGTACACTGAGTGTTTGCTAGTATAATGGCTGAGTTTAAAAAAGTTTGAGTGTGCAATGCAGGCAGACGTGCTGCAAATAACGTTCCAATACTGTGAATTGACAAAAGTACAATAGCCACGTTTAGGATACAACTAGGTACAGTGAGTGTTTGCTAGTATAATGGCTGAGTTTAAAAAAGTTAGAGTGTGCAATGCAGGCAGACGTGCTGCAAATATCGTTCCAATACTGTGAATAGACAAAAGTAAAATAGCCACGTTTAGGATACAACTAGGTACACTGAGTGTTTGCTAGTATAATGGCTGAGTTTAAAAAAGTTAGAGTGTGCAATGCAGGCAGACGTGCTGCAAATAACGTTCCAATACTGTGAATAGACAAAAGTACAATAGCCACGTTTAGGATACAACTAGGTACAGTGAGTGTTTGCTAGTATAATGGCTGAGTTTAAAAAAGTTTGAGTGTGCAATGCAGGCAGACGTGCTGCAAATAACGTTCCAATACTGTGAATTGACAAAAGTACAATAGCCACGTTTAGGATACAACTAGGTACACTGAGTGTTTGCTAGTATAATGGCTGAGTTTAAAAAAGTTTGAGTGTGCAATGCAGGCAGACGTGCTGCAAATAACGTTCCAATACTGTGAATTGACAAAAGTACAATAGCCACGTTTAGGATACAACTAGGTACAGTGAGTGTTTGCTAGTATAATGGCTGAGTTTAAAAAAGTTAGAGTGTGCAATGCAGGCAGACGTGCTGCAAATATCGTTCCAATACTGTGAATAGACAAAAGTACAATAGCCACGTTTAGGATACAACTAGGTACACTGAGTGTTTGCTACTATAAATGGCTGAGTTTAAAAAAGTTAGAGTGTGCAATGCAGGCAGACGTGCTGCAAATATCGTTCCAATACTGTGAATAGACAAAAGTACAATAGCCACGTTTAGGATACAACTAGGTACACTGAGTGTTTGCTAGTATAATGGCTTAGTAACAATGAGTTGTAGTGTGCAATGCAGGCAGACGTGCTCTGCAAATGTCTTTGCACTAGTGGGACTATAGCAAAGTCCAATAGCCACGTTTAGGATGCCACTAGGTACACTGAGTGTTTGCTAGTAAAATTGCTTAGTTTAAAAAAGTTGGAGTGTGCAATGCAGGCAGATGTGCTCTGCTAATATCTTTGCACTAGTGGGACTATAGCAAAGTCCAATAGCCACGTATAGGATGCCACTAGGTACACTGAGTGTTTGCTAGTATAATGGCTTAGTTAAAATGAGTTTGAGTGTGCAATGCAGGCAGACGCGCTATGCAAATGTCTTTGCACTAGTGGGACTATAGCAAAGTCCAATAGCCACGTATAGGATGCCACTAGGTACACTGAGTGTTTGCTAGTATAATGGCTTGGTTTTAATGAGTTGGAGTGTGCAATGCAGGCAGACGCTCTCTGCAAATGTCTTTGCACTAGTGGGACTATAGCAAAGTCCAATAGCCACGTATAGGATGCCACTAGGTACACTGAGTGTTTGCTAGTATAATGGCTTGGTTAGAATGAGTTGTAGTGTGCAATGCAGGCAGATGTGCTCTGCTAATGTCTTTGCACTAGTGGGACTATAGCAAAGTCCAATAGCCACGTATAGGATGCCACTAGGTACACTGAGTGTTTGCTAGTATAATGGCTTAGTTAAAATGAGTTTGAGTGTGCAATGCAGGCAGACGCGCTATGCAAATGTCTTTGCACTAGTGGGACTATAGCAAAGTCCAATAGCCACGTATAGGATGCCACTAGGTACACTGAGTGTTTGCTAGTATAATGGCTTGGTTTTAATGAGTTGGAGTGTGCAATGCAGGCAGACGCGCTCTGCAAATGTCTTTGCACTAGTGGGACTATAGCAAAGTCCAATAGCCACGTATAGGATGCCACTAGGTACACTGAGTGTTTGCTAGTATAATGGCTTGGTTAGAATGAGTTGTAGTGTGCAATGCAGGCAGATGTGCTCTGCTAATGTCTTTGCA
This sequence comes from Anomaloglossus baeobatrachus, assembly GCF_048569485.1. NCBI lineage: Eukaryota > Metazoa > Chordata > Amphibia > Anura > Aromobatidae > Anomaloglossus > Anomaloglossus baeobatrachus. The sequence continues at coordinate 569,768,786 of NC_134356.1, forward strand.
CTAGTGGGACTATAGCAAAGTCCAATAGCCACGTATAGGATGCCACTAGGTACACTGAGTGTTTGCTAGTATAATGGCTTAGTTAAAATGAGTTTGAGTGTGCAATGCCGGCAGACGCGCTATGCAAATGTCTTTGCACTAGTGGGACTATAGCAAAGTCCAATAGCCACGTATAGGATGCCACTAGGTACACTGAGTGTTTGCTAGTATAATGGCTTGGTTTTAATGAGTTGGAGTGTGCAATGCAGGCAGACGCGCTCTGCAAATGTCTTTGCACTAGTGGGACTATAGCAAAGTCCAATAGCCACGTATAGGATGCCACTAGGTACACTGAGTGTTTGCTAGTATAATGGCTTGGTTAGAATGAGTTGTAGTGTGCAATGCAGGCAGACGCGCTCTGCAAATGTCTTTGCACTAGTGGGACTATAGCAAAGTCCAATAGCCACGTATAGGATGCCACTAGGTACACTGAGTGTTTGCTAGTATAATGGCTTGGTTAGAATGAGTTGTAGTGTGCAATGCAGGCAGACGCGCTCTGCAAATGTCTTTGCACTAGTGGGACTATAGCAAAGTCCAATAGCCACGTATAGGATGCCACTAGGTACACTGAGTGTTTGCTAGTATAATGGCTTAGTTATCAGTTGGAGTGTGCAGAGGACAAGAGGGTACAGTGGCAGGATTGTGGTGCTCTGGGTAGAGGAATGGAAGCCTGCCTTTCTATTCCCTCCTAATGGTGAAATGCAGGTAGGAAATCCCTGACCTGGGCTACACAGACGCTGTTGCTGTTTGCAGGACCTGTCACCTATGGCTCTCTGACCCTGCCGGTTGGAGCCCTTAAAAGGACTGCTATAAAGTGCTCTCCCTAAGCTGTCTAACGCTGTGTATGCAGCGCATACAGCTGTATCGGCTATAGGACTCAGGAAGACGGAGCTGCGACAGTGATGTCTGACACCAAAGACGCAGAAGGCAGATAATGGCGTCCGTGAAGAAAATGTCCGGTTTTATAATGCAGGGACATGTGACATGCAGATCCTATCACACATGCCGTTGCTTCTCTGGCTCAAAGTCCACTTAGCTGTGTGTGTGTCTGGGATTGGCTGACATGCTGGCCCGCCCCACAAGACGCGCGCGCTTAGGGAAGGAAGACAAGAAAAAAAAAAAAAAAAAATGGCGATCGCCATTATAGAAACAGCAGTGATCTGAAGGCGCTGTTCACGCACACTATACACTGAAATGTGATAATAGTTTGATTCACAGAGTGACTTACACTATTACAGCAGAAACCAAGCTATGATTTAGCTGTTTTTTGGCTGCTAGAACCGTTCTCGAACGTTTCTAGAACTACCGAGCTTTTGCAAAAAGCTCGAGTTCTAGTTCGATCTAGAACATGCCCCAAAATCACTCGAGCCGCGAACTGGAGAACCACGAACCACGAACCGCGCTCAACTCTAGTGGTGAGTGACTCTTTATATGCAATGAAGTGCTCAGTGGAATGAGACTTCTTCCATCTGCGCTCAGCAATTCTGGAAGCCCGTCTCAGTTCTTTAGTCTGACTCTGTGCCAGGGTTGCCTGTTGATTGTGCGGGTTTTGGTGTGTGTGAGGGGGGCAGCTGATTGGAGAGCTGTAGAGATGGTAGTGTTGTATAAAGTTGCAGCAGCATCTGCATCGTGTAAAAATGCAATGTTTGTAAGAGGGAGAAGGGACTGAGAAAGTGCGTGTAAATCAAGGTGTTTGATATTTCTGCAAGGGTGTGAAAGTTTGTGGAGGGGGGGTTGCGTACTTGGAGAAGAGAGGGAAGTGAATGCGAGTAGGTTGTGGTCAGACAGGGGGAGAGGTGAGTTAGAGAGGTTAGATAGGGAACAGAGGCGAGTGAAGATGAGGTCCAGCGTGTGGCCATCTTTGTGAGTAGCTACAGAAGACCATTGGGTGAGGCCAAAGGAGGAATTGAGTCTTAGAAGTTTGGAGACAGATGAGTGGGAAATGTGTATAGCAGTATTGCCTATAGCATCCAATCAACTGTCCAAACAGACAGTATATTACCTCCAACATCCAGTTTGTGTGTGTGTGTGTGTGTGTGTGTGTGCATAAACAGCTCTTTCTGTGTGTGTGTCTTTTGGTGTGTGTCTTTTGGTGTGTCTGTATCTTTCTGTGTATGTGTCTCTTTCTGTGTATGTGTGTCTCTTGTGTGTGTCTTTCTGTATTTGTGTCTCTTTCTGTGTATGTGTCTCTTTTTGTGTGTGTGTCTTTTTCGGTGTGTATGGGTTGTTTGGTGTGTGTCTTCTTCTGTGTGTGTGTCTCCTTCTGTGTGTGTCTCTTTCTGTCTGTGTGTTTCTTTCTGTGTGTATGTGTCTCCTGTGTGTCTTTTTCTACGTGAGTGTCGCTTTCTGCTTGTGTGTCTCTTTGTCTGTGTGTATGTGTGGGTCTCTCTGTGTGTCTCTTTCTCTATCCATAATAGGAGTCTATAATAACAGATCCATTCCCAGCTCCATTGACTTTAATGTAAGCAGTTTTTTGGCGAATAACTATAAAGCGCGGGGTTTAATTTTCCCCTCAAAATATAGACTGTGATTTTCCGAGTGAAATGAGGCGGCTGTGCAAAATTTCATGACTGTAAGGGGTACTTTGCATGCTGCGACATCGCTAGCCAATGCTAGCGATGGCGAGCGCGATTGTACCCGCCCCCGTCGCACATGCAATATTTTATGATAGCTGCCGTAGCGAACATTATCGCTACGGCAGCTTCACACGCACTTACCTGCCCTGTAACGTCGCTCTAGCCGGTGACCCGCCTACTTCCTAAGGGCGCGGGTTGTGCGGCTTCACAGCGACGTCACACGGCAGGCGGCCAATAGAAGCGGAGGGGCGGAGATGAGCGGGACGTAAACATCCCGCCCACCTCCTTCCTTCCGCATAGCCGGTGGAGGCAGGTAAGGAGATGTTCCTCGCTCCTGCGGCTTCACACACAGCGATGTGTGCTGCCGCAGGAACGAGGAACAACATCGTATCTCCTATTGGTGCGACATTATGAAAATGACCGACGCTACACAGATCACCGATTTACGACGCTTTTGCGATAGTTTATCGGCACACTTTACACGTTACGACGACGTTACCGGCGCCGGATGTGCGTCACTTTCATTTTGACCCCGTAGATATCGCAGTAGCGATGTCACAACGTGCAAAGTATCCCTAAATGCGACGGTGCAGATTCATTTAACGGACACACACACATACATACACACACTCAGCTTTATATATTAGATGACAATGGGAAAACTAATCCAGTGTTCCTAAATAAACCAACACAACATAGGACTTTGCCAATCCTCCATCCTGATGGGCTCACTTGCCTATGTATTCTTTCATAATCTGTGGGTAGTCTCCATTGTAAAGTGGATTGGCAAACCATCCAAAATTAAATTGTACAAATCTTTCTGCAGCTTCAATATCCTTCTGGCTGGAGATATCCACGGGTTCTCCCCACTCTGTAGTCAGCGAGATCCCTATCATTCCTGAAGAAGAGGGAGAGAAAAAACAATATATACATTTTTTCTACATTTAATATAATATCACATATATTCAGTTTGGTAAAATCCTACATTGTGGAAATAGCGTAAAAATAGAAATAGACAAGAGAATGTATATTATTTCCTCCTATATATGTATTAATAAATGGGATTTGAGGTCTGAGTTTGGTTCAGTCGATCTGTGGGGTCCGGTTGTTGCAGCCACACTAATGCGATGTAAAAACAGCCGGTTTCAGTTGGCCGTTATCATAACGTAACGTTATTTTGCATCTATATAAGGCAGCATCCACACTTGCATATTTAGGTCATTACTTTGCATCAATATTTGTAAGCCATAACCAAGAGTGGAATATACACAGAGAGAAAGTATGATGGAAAGGTTTTATTTCTTCTGTGCTGACCTAGCCATATTATTGAAAATTTGTTTAAACGGTTATTTAAATAAAATAAAGTTACAGCAGCATTTTCTGGCAGTTTCTTTAATAATGAATGTTTTCCTTCTGTGTGTGAACCATCTATTATAACCTCTGATGCTATGCTCTTGTACCGTCAATGGAGCTGGAGGATGCAGGCGCAATATTGTTTAGATTAGTCTGGCTGAGGCTTGTGGTCCCACCCAGACAAAGAGTCTATCCTTCTGCAGGTTGCTGATTCTGGCCAGAGTCACACTTGCGAGTGCCTCGCGTGTAACTCGCGCGAGTCTCTCATTGAATCACCTGGCACGGATTCGCACTCTCCTGACAGGAGCGGGTCGGTTGCATGTATTTCTATGCAGCTGAGACGCTCCTGTCCGGAGAGTGTGAGTCCATGCCGGGTGATTCAATGAGAGACTCCCACGAGTTACACGCGAGGCACTCGCAAGTGTGACTCTGGCCTCTAACTTGAACTCGGCTCTCTTCTACTACCTATTTTAGTGTTTTCCAATCTCCAGTCCTCAAGGCCACCTAACAGATCACACTTTCAGGGTTTCCTTAGCATTGCACAGGTGATGGAGTGATTATCAAGACATCAGAAATTGTCATATTTTCTCTTATATGTGAAATACTAAGGAAATCCTGAAAAAAGTTTTGGAAACATGGACCTATTTAAACCCCAACAGGTAACTTTTAGCTGCTTGTTCTAAATTACTGCCCAGTTCTGCTGCATTGTTTAGGCTTTGTAGACTCAGTCGTCTGGCGAGTAGATCCTGACCTTAGCTCATTTTCCTAAGTGTCTCAAGATTCTGTTACTGACTTTGACCTGCTGGAAACAACCTGGCTTGACAGTTTTTTTCTTTGCCAGGTTGCTCCTCTAGCCAGAAGCCTCTTTGTTGACCTAACCCAGGGAACCCAGAAGCCACTTTGTTGCATAATGGAGTGGTTTCTTCAAATACTGTCCTTGAAAGCCCTATTAAGATCTGCCTGCTTTCATCTACAATGCACCAATATAGAAAGAAGCAAGGGCCAAGCATTTACACTTCCACTCTTTCCAAGATGGAGCAGCAGAGTCTCATTCTCTGGATCGCTGGTGGACCTCCGTGATCAGCAAGTTATACTCTATTTTATGTATAAGGTCCATTTCACACATCAGTGAAAAAAAACAGACGTTCTTCACTGACGTGTAAAACACGCACATGTCCCTCCGTGTGCCGTGATTCACGGCACACGTGGGTTGTCTAAGTGCAATCCGGGCTCCGTTCTCCGTGGTCCGTGATTGCACATGGAGATCAACTCACCTGTGCCCGCTCCCGCTCTCCTTGGTGCTGAACGCTCCCGCGGTGCAGCATCTGGCTGGCGCTGACCACCGCAGCAGCTGCTTCCGGGTCGGCTGTGTCGTGCATTCATGAATATGCACAACAGTAATGAGCCGGCTCAGAAGCAGCAGGCAGAACAGGCTGCAGAGAGCGCGGCTGAAGCCTTGTGAGTAAAAATGATTTTTATTTGATATGCACGTTTTTTTCTGGCACGTGTTTCACGGATCACACCACTGCATGGTCCGTGGGACATCAGTGATGCCAGAAAAAAATGGACATGTCTCCGTGCGGCAATCACGGACACGCGGGTATGCCGCACGGAGACACGTTCAGTGAAAAATCACTGACGTGTGAGCAGAACCATTCATTATAATGGGTCTGCGTATGTCAGTGATTCTGGTACGTAGAAAAAAAAGCACAAACGTACCAGAATCACTGACGTCTGAAACGGGCCTAAGAGACAACATGTTTTATTGGAACTAAGCCTTAAGGCTATGGGCGCACTAGAAAGTGACTATTTCTTAAGAAAAAAACGGACCCTCTTAAAGAATCCCGTACCCGCGGTATAAAAACTGCACCAAAACCGCCATGAAATCCGCATGCAGTTTTACCGCGGTTTGCCGCGGATTTTCCGCAGATTGGTCCCTGCTGATTTTTACCATTATCTATGGCAAAAACTGCATGTACCTGCGGAAAAGAAGTGACATGCTCATTAATTCCGCAGCGGAAAATCCGCGGGTATAAAAAAAATGCAGTGTGCGTACAGCATTTTTTTAAAACCCATAGGATTTGCTGGGGAATGACTGCAGCAATGTTAGACACATTTTCTGCGGCAAATCCACGGCAAAATCCGTGGTAAATCCGCAGCGTGCGCACAGGGCCTTAAAGTTCATTTGTAATGGGCTTTTGAATTCATAGTGTGCTGCAGATTTTTATTTCTGCAACATTAATATTCTATTGTACAAAGCTAGCACACATTCACAGCAGAATTTTTAATTCAAAAGGATAAAAACTTGCATCTAATGTCTCATTTACACTTCAGTATTCTGGTCACTTTTTTGTAGAGGAAAAGCTATAATGGAGCGATTTGTTCCTCCTCTTCGCGTATATTCTTTTTTTTAAATGAGATTTTTTATTTGAACGTTTTCCAACAAAACCGATATAACAACCCGGGAGATCGGCGTCCCTCTCCTCCCTAAATTATCCCCAACTTAAGAAAAATAAACACTATAATATATAACATCAGAATCACGTCTCTTTAAATAGAAATACATAGGTATATAAGAGGGTTTCTAAATGTCCTACATGTAGATAAGAATTCTCTTTAATTCAATAAAGTTATATTCATATGAGACCGAAACGGAATCTCTGTACTTCGCGTATATTCTTGACCAGATTTTAGCATACAAATATTGGTATAAAATATAAAATATGCCGATGGGAATAAGGTATACAGTATATCACAAGTGAGTAAACCACTCATAATTTTGTAAATAATTTATATATTTTAATGGACAACACTAAAGATATGACACTTTGATACAATGTAAATTTGGTGTGCCCTCTAAATAACACACAGGCATTAATATCTAAAATGCTGGCAACAAAAGGGAGTACACCCGTAAGTGAAAATGGCTAAATTGTCCCCAAAATGTCAATATTTTGTGTGGCCATCATTATTTTCAAGCACTGTCTTAACTCCCCTAGTATGCTCGTGTCCCTCTGCGTCCTTGCGCAGTGCCCCTGGTCTCCCTCCTTTCCGTCACTCACCTATGGTGCAGGCCCCGGCTCGCTCCCCCAGTGGATTCCCATGGTAGTGTCGGTGTAGCGCCAACTTTCCTAATACGCTGAGGCTCCTCTGTGTCTCGCGCAGTGTACATGCTCCCTTCTTCTTGCCGTCCACGAGTAAGGGCATTCTCCAGCTGACCCCCCCACCCATGGATGCCCATGTGATTGTCTGCTCTGCTCCCTTCTAGGCTACAGGCTCTGCACAGGTTGTGTTGGGTTTCCTGGTCTCCAGCCTAGGGGGCGCGGCCGCACACTTCCCATTTTTTTTATAGGGAGGTGTGCGCACCTTGCTAAGGTGTCCGCAGCCTATCGCTGGGAGGCACCAGCTATTTAAGGCTCCCCTGATCCTGCTTACCTGTTTACGCCGGATCCACCGTTAACCGGACTACAATCAGTCACCGGCATGTTATTTGACTCCAGCCTAGTCTGTGTGTATAGTATTTGATGTCCTGTGGTGTTTCCTGTTCTCCTGCCGTGTTATGTACCCTTGGACCTACTGTATCTCGTGAATAAAGTCATGTCTATATGTTTAACATGAAATCTTGAAGTACCTGCTGAGCTGATATCATCCTGCTGAGGTCCAGGTCTGTTGTGCCTGAGCCACCTTGCTGCGGCTCATGCCTGTGATCTTGAGCCTTGGGACCTATGCCTGATGTCCAGTGCCATCTGATGACCTGTACCAGCTGATGACCCGTGCCTGACGTCCTGCGCCTGATGTTCTCTGTCTGCTGGTACCTGTCCTGCCTGTTCCTCTTCAGGACTGAGCCCCCTGTGTTGTTCTGAGTTGCTAGTCCTGAAGTCCTGCTGTCGCCATGTCCCGCTCAGCTGCTACAGTCCCGGTCGCTGCCCTGGGAGTGGCACCTGGCGTTCCGCCTTGTGGAAAGCGCTAAGTCAAGCCCCTCCCTCCAAAGGGTAAGTCCGGGTTCCCTTTGTGGTCCAGTAGGTCCATTTCTACTCACCGCAGTATCTCCATCCACCGCTGGTGAACACGTAACAGGAATGGAGTTCATTAAAGCTTCACAGGAGCCACTGGATCGTCATTCATTCCTCAATGACGACATCACAGAGCTGGTGGATGTTAGAGACCTTGCACTGGTCCACCTTCTGTTACAAGAGGCCCCACAGATGCTCAATGAGGTTTAGGTGTGGAGACATGTTTGGCCAGTCCAGCACCTTTACCCTCAGTTTCTTTAGCAAGGCAGTGGTCATCTTGGAGTTGTGTTGGGTGTTATGTTGGAATACTGCACTGTGGCCCTGTTTCTGCAGGGAGAGGATCATGCTCTGCTACAGTATGTCACAGTACATGTTGGCATTTGTGGCTCCCTTAATGAACTTAGCTCTCCACAGCGGGCAGCAGTCATGCAGCCCCAAACCATGTCACTACCACCACCATTCTTGACTATAAGTGTCGCGGGCGGGGAGGAGGGTGCCGGCACCGCGCTCACCCCTCTGCTCGGGTCCGGCTGCTGCTGCTCAGTGGTGGCTCGAGCGGTGGGCCGGATCCCGGGGGTTCTCGAGCGGCCCTCCTCGCCCGTGAGTGAAAGGGGTTTTGTTGGGGAGATTGTCCGTGACGCCACCCACGGTTGTGGTGATTTGTAGCACCACCGCTGCTCAATATGGGGATCCCGGGAGTGGTGATGCGGAGCAGTCAGGTTTTGTGTTGCCCCTCCGTGGGTAGGGGTTGGTGATGCCGGGGCCCAGTGATGGAGTGGAAGGTGCAGGGCCTGATGGGCGCAGGGACGCGGGGGCAGCGCTGTGCCTTGCGGCACTGTGGTACTCACTCAGCCTGAGACGTTGACACAGTTTTACGGTAAACCACACGGCTGGAAAGACGGTTCCCACGGACGGCTGCACTTGCTCTCCCAGCAGGTAACGGTGATGTCCCTCTGACCTGCATCTGATGTTTCTAAGTTGGTAGTGATGGGTTCCCACCGGTAACCCGCTCCCCGGCTTGGATATGGGCCGGAGGAGCCCTACTTTGCCCGCAGACGCTGGCCCTGAGGAGCTGGTGCCCTGGCGGTGGCGGTGTTCCTCACTAATGGTTGGACGGTTGTCTTCAATCGGGACTTGGTTGTTGGGGGATCGACGTCCCCTTCACTGACAGATTCGGCAAATTATGGCGACTCCTAGACTTGCCAGGGTCCGAGAGGCCCCTGCCCTGGTGCTGACTGTCCTTCGTATACTGCTCCAGACCGCCGGGCCACTAATCGACCGCGGTCCTTCCAGCAACCTCCGAGCAGTCCCCCTCCAGACGATCACCGCTGTTGCTGACCTTGCTGACCTGTCCTGCACTTAGCTGGACTCACTTCAGGCCTTTCTACGCTCTCTTTTGTTCCTTTTCTTCTTTGCTCCACTACCACTTCACTTTCACTTAGCTCCTCTACCACTTCCTTCCACTTTGCACTTCCACTTCTATCTGCCTGGTTCCTCCCACCTCCAGGGCTGTGTACTCCTCGGTGGGCGGAGCCAACCGCCTGGCCCACCCCGTGGTGTGAACATCAGCCCCTGGAGGAAGGCAACAAGGATTTTGGTAGCTTTGGTGTTCCTAACTGGGATGTAGGGTGTGGTGGTGTGATGACCTGTGACCCCTGGCTTACCCAGGGCGTCAAATAAGCAAGACACACTAGTCTTTGTAGTCTTTGTACTCCTTGTCTGGTTGCCGCCACACTAACTTGACACCGTCTGAACCAAATAAGTTTATCTTGGTCTCATCAGACCACGGGATATGGTTCCAGTAATCCATGTTCTTAGTCTGCTTGTCTTCAGCAAACTGTTTGCTGGCTTTCATCAGGGAATTCCTTCTGGGATGACAGCCATGCAGACCAATTTGGTGCATGGTGCGACGTATGGTCTAAGCACTGGCAAGCTGACCCCCCTCACCCCTTTATCCTCTGCAGCAATGTTGGTAGCACTTATGTCTATGTTGAAAATACAACCTTTGGATATGATGCTGAGTACGTGCACTTAACTTGTTTAGTTGCCCATGGAGAAGCCTGTTCTGAGTGTAACCTGTCTTGTTAAATCGCTTTGTGGTCTTGGCCACCGTGCTGCAGTTCAGTTTCATGGTGTTCGCAATCATCATAGTCTAGGACATCTTTATGTAAAGCAACAATTCTTTTTTTTTGCAGATCCTCAGAGAATTATTTGCCATGAGGAACCATGTTGAACTTCCAGTGACAAGTATGAGAGCGTGTTTCATAGTTTCATAGTTTTTAAGGTTGAAGGGAGACTCTAAGTCCATCTAGTTCAGGGGTCTCAAACACGCGGCCCGCGGGCCGCATGCGGCCCCTGAGGCTGTTTGTTGCGGCCCGCAGACCCCGTGACAATCACGGCTCTATGCTGAGGGTCGGCGCCGGCAGGAACTTTACTGCATTTGAATCCATCTGCGGTGCCGCGCAAGGAGCTGTCAGTTCTATCCCAGTTGCTGCTGCTGTCTGCCAATCAGATGCAAGGAGGTGACGTCATACAGCGACGTCACTTCCTTGCATCTGATTGGCAGGCAGCAGCCATTGGTCCAGACACAGCTCCTCTGCGCTGCACCGCAAATGGATTCAAATGCAGTGAAATTCCTGCCGGCGCCGACCCTCACTACAGAGCCGCGATCGTCACGGGCCGCAACAAGCAGGTAAGGTACGTGCTCAAGATCAGGACCCGCTGCATGCTGGACACAGCGCGTCCTGATCGGCGGGGCCGCAAGTCTACTCCTTAGGAGCCTGTAGCTGCCCGTGCCTGCGATCAGGGGTTCGGGCCGCTGCGGTCTCCTCGCTGTGCTCTGCCTAGGAAGGACGCTTCCGACTCCGCAGCATAAATTCACATGCTGCGGCCTCTGGAAGCCACACCGCAGTTCCGTTTTCACTGCGGGCCGTACACGCACAGTGGGCATGGGGTTTTTAGAAATCCCATGCCCACTGTGCTTTTACCATACATAGCAGGGTTTTGGACGCAGCTGAAGCATGCTGCATCCAAAACTCTGCAAGTACTGATCGTGGGCACACAGGGAACAGAGGAAGGGTGAGGAGAATTTTTTTTTTGTTTGCGTATTACTAAGGGATGGACAGAATACTACAGGGATGACCACAATACTACAAGGATGGGCAGAATATTACAGGGATGGCCACGATACTACAAGGATGGGCAGAATATTACAGGGATGGCCACAATACTACAAGGGTGGGCAGAATATTACAGGGATGACCACAATACTACAAGGATGGGCAGAATATTACAGGGATGGCCACAATACTACAAGGGTGGGCAGAATACTACAGGGATGGCCACAATACTACAGGGATGGGCAGAATACTACAGGGATGGCCACAATACTACAAGGGTGGGCAGAATACTACAGGGATGGCCACAATACTACAGGGATAGGCAGAATACTACAGGGATGGGCAGAATACTACAGGGATGGGCAGAATACTACAGGGATGGGCAGAATACTACAGGGATGGCCACAATACTACAAGGATGGGCAGAATATTGCAGGAATGGTCACAATACTACAAGGGTGGGCAGAATACTACAGGGATGGGTTGAATACTACAGGGATAGCCACAATACTACGGGGATGGCCACAATACTACGGGAATTGGCAGAATACTACAGAGCACAATACTACAAGGATGAGCACAATACTACAAGGATGGGCACAATATTACTGGGCACAATACTACAAGGATGGGCACAATACTACAGGGCACAAGGATGGGCACTATACTACTGGGCACATACTACAAGGATGGGCAGATACTACTGGGCACAATACCACAAGGATGAGCACCTTACTACAGGGCACACGGATGGGGACATTACTGCAGCATGGGCACATTACTACAAGATTTTGGCTAAGATTACTATATGATGCTGCTAATTGTAAAACAATTACAAGAAGATGATAAAATGTAAAAAAAAAAAAAAATCCTAAAGCATGACATTTTTTTATTTACATTAAAAATGCTTTTCTGTATATAAACTTAACAAAAAAAGTGCACGTTTGTTATAATAAACAAGCGAAAAATGTTTACAAAAGTGATCCAAGATGTAAAGAAAAAAAAACATGGATTCATTAAAAATGTTCACTTTGTCCTGCAAATAATGCGGCCCCTGTCATTTTTTTTTTTCTATATGCGGCCCATACACACAGCTGAGTTTGAGACCCCTGATCTAGTTCAACCCGTAGCCTAACATGTTGATCCAGAGGAAGGCAAAAAAAACCCCAATGTGTCAAACAAGCTCCAATGGGGAAAAAAATTCCTTCCTGACTCCACATCCGGCAATCAGACTAGTTCCCTGGATCAACACCCTGTCATAAAATCTAATATACATAACTGGTAATATTAAATTTTTCAAGAAAGGCGTCCAGGCTCTGCTTAAATGTTAGTAGTGAATCACTCATTACAACATCATGCGGCAGAGAGTTCCATAGTCTCACTGCTCGTACAGTAAAGAATCCTCGTCTGTGATTATGATTAAACCTTCTTTCCTAAAGACGTAGCGGATGCCCCCGTGTTCCAGTCGCAGGCCTAGGTGTAAAGAGATCTTTGGAAAGGTCTCTGTACTGTCCCCTCATATGTTTATACATTGTGATTAGATCCCCCCTAAGCCTTTGTTTTTCCAAACTAAATAACCCCAAGTTTAATAATCTGTCTTGGTATTGCAGCCCACCCATTCCTCTAATAATCTAGGTCGCTCTTCTATCTACCTGTAAGATTATGCTATTTATAACCTTCTATACTTTTGCTATCAAGAAAAGCATCCATTCCTCTCTTAAATTCATTCAGTGTGAGCGATAACACCAAATTTAACACACCTGCTCCCCATTAACACCTGAGATCTTGTTACACTAATGAGTCACATGACACTGATGAGCAAAAATGGCTAATTTGGAAGAATTTGGCCATTTTCAATTAGGGGTGTACTCACTTTTGTTGCCAGCAGTTTAGGCATTAACCCCTTAAGAGAAGTATGATTTTTTTGCTTTTTTTCCTTCCCCTTATTCCAAGAGTCAGAACTTTTTTATTATTCCATTTATATAGCCATGTGAGGGCTTGTTTTTTTGTGGGATGAGTTGTACTTTTGAATGACACCATCCATTTTATCATATGATGTAATGGTGAGAGTGGGAAAAACTTCCAATTGTGGCGAAATAGCAAAAATAGTGAAATTCTGCAATTATTATTTTTTCCAGTATTCATTTTACCATAAAACTGACCTGGCAGTTTGATTCTCCAGACAAGTACAATACATTCAAGATTTTGTTTGTTTTTTTAAGTGGAGAAAAATATTTCTGAATAAAAGAAATCTTGGCTGTGTCGCGACTAATGAACATTTCTAATTGGAGGTATTTGCTAATATTATCATTATTACACCTACTACATATTAGGATAGGATCTTGGAGATGGGAATACCCCTTTAATCTTTAGTAGAATGTAAATAGTTCATACCTTTCTGCTTGCCGCGCCAATGTCTGTCATAACTGTGCCAAACCCTGGCATGTGCCTGCAATATATAAAGATGTGGTTAAACGAGGCCCAAGGCATATTCCATCATTTTCATCTTAATTTATTTTCCTTGTATACAATGTGTAGATTTATGTGAATGTCTTCCATATGACTTATGTGTAATTAAGGGCAATCTGTCACCACCTTTATTCTGCCTTCTCTGAAAGCTGCATAAGGTAGTGACAGACAATGATTCAGCTAACATTATATATATTGCGTTTTCATGTTTCTTTCTTGCCTTTTAACTTTGAGTAATATAGTAATACACATAGTCAGTGACGAACCTTAATGAGGTAATGGGCCGCCTTATATACCCCAGTTCCTCTTAGCTTTAGGCCTGGTGCATGTTCTCCTGTCTCATATCCTTCAACGGCGATTGACTAAAAGATAAAGCAACACTTTGTGTGAAACAGTCTATTTACCTGTGACGAATTCTAACATTGCGGGATCTGAATTTTATGGCTGTGTGCCTTATGATAAAGTGATATAATAAAATGCCTGTGTACAAGTGCATTTTGGCAAAGGATTTCACATATTCACATACATTTGCTTCTCAGGTTAGCAAGAGCTGCAATCTCTTATGATTGGTATCCACTACCAGTTGGCGGCTTTCGGCTGGGGCTACAGGACAACGTATGTTATACAACAACAATTGTCTCTTCAGAGAGCAAGAGGACATAGTGCAAACAATTTGAGGTAGCAATCCTAAAAGTCAATATTGACTCTTTAACGATCCTTGCCATATGACTTACATACATACAAGCTAAACCAGAATCTCAATTTACAGACATGGTGTTTCGGGGTATTGCCCCTCATCAGTGCAAAGAATGAGATCTGATATGGCTAGGTGAGGGGCTAAGACTGGGAGAAACCTTCCTCCAATTTGTGTGACCATTGAAGTCTGTGGTAAGCGAGTTGCGTGCGACAGAAAATCCAACATATTCAGATTCAGAAACATTTGCGATTCTTTGTTGCAGTATGTCGCAGGTCACAACGTGACACCATAGAAAATCAATAAATCCAATCTTGCAATGTGTCGCTTTGATTTTATCATCAAGCAACACATGTAGCCCTTGCTCGTTCAGACGTCCATGTTTATCAGTCTGATCGCGAACTTCAATGCAAAGACAAGCTGTGGGTCTCCGGACCCGAACTCAGCAGCTTCCTATATGCCTACAAGTCAGCTGAATTTGGGTCAGTCTGTCCATTGCAGCCTGTGATTGGAATGATAAGCACAGACGTGTGAATAAGCCCTTATAGGGGTGATTCACTCCTCTGCAATAGTAGCCACTTCCCTGTAGAACTGATAGGGAAGGCTTTTTCTAAATACCTTGTTCAGCCAATTCTGCCCCTGAGTGGCGCTATTGCAGTTAGCTTATCCCCATATAGTGCCCCCCGGGCTCCGTGACCTCTGAGATCCGGTGATGTCACGTCAACTTCCAATTAACCCGACATCACAAAGCCTGTCCCCAGTCTTCCTGAGTGACTGGGCTGTGGGCGGCACCGCTGATCACAGGCCAACATGTCGCACGCTTTCTCCTTCACTGGAGGAGAAATGTGGCACCCTGGACAAGCCAGGGGCCACAGAGAACAACATCCACAAACCCACACTCCCAGTCAGGCACACCGAAGTCAGACACAAAACCTTGTTGCCTTCCTCCAGGGGCTGATGTCCACACCAGGGGGTAGGCCAGGCGGTTGGCCCCGCCCACCAAGGAGTTTACAGTACTGGAGGCGGGAAAAGCAGACAGTTCAGTGAGGGAGGTGAAAGTGGAAGGAAGGAGAGTGGTAGTGGAGCAACTAACTGACAGCGTCCGGGTGTGTGGCCCGGGCGGTACAGCAAGGTTGGCAGACGGTGGTGACCGTCTGCAGGAGTGGCCTATCAGAGCTTACCATAACGACCGTGGACGGGCAGTGGCCCGGCGGTACCGGACCGGTACGCAAAGAGAAGCCAGCACCATCTGGCAGGGGCTTACGGACCCCGGCAAGGCTAGGAGTCGCCGTGAATTTGCCGAATTCGTTAGTGAAGGGAACCTCCCGGGTTTCCCAGCAGCCAAGTCCCGACAGAAGGCAACAGTCCAACCAAGAGAGGGAGACACCGCCACCGCCAAGGCAACCGTTTCCCAGGGCCAGAGCCTGCGGGCAAAAGGGGCTCCTCCAGCCCATAGCCGAGCTGGGGAGCGGGTTACCGGTGGGAACCCATTGGAACCATCTACCGTACATAGGTTCAGGCAAAGGCAGTCACCATCAACCTGCCAGGAGAAACAACACCGCAGCCGCCTGTGGGACCCGTCCATCCAGCCGTGTGTTTTACCGAGAACTGTGTCCTCATCATTGGCTGAGTGAGTACCACCGTGCCGTGCAGCACAGCGCTGCCCCCGCGACCCTGCACCTCATCAGGCCCTGTAACCCGCCTGTCATCCATCCCTACCCCCATCACCGGGCCCCGGGACAACCAACCCCCTACCCACAGAGGGGAGAACTAACAACAAAGCTGCTCCCTGTCATCGCTCCCGGGATCCCCCGTCCAGAGCAGCGGTGGTGTCACCAATATCACCACAACCGTGGGTGGCGTCACGGACAATAACCAAATCCCCACCATCCAAACAATCTCCCTTTTCAATCACGGGCGAGGAACGCCGCTCGAGTCCCCGGGATCCGGCCCACCGCTCGAGCCACCACCGAGCAGCGGCAGCCGCAGCAACAGCAGGGGAGGGACCCGAGCAGTGGGAGAGCACAGCGTCCCCTCCTCCGCCCGCGACAACTTGGCGTCACAAACAGGATCCTACCGTTCTACCAACTGGTGGAAGTGCGCCTTGTGTGACCGCCGGAGGTGTCCGGCCGGAAAATTTGTGAAGCCGCCATCTTGGGCGCGAAGAATTCCCGCTCGAGCGTCTCCTCGAGTAGTGGAGGCGCGAAGGCCAAAACCCCGCCCCTGTAGAGGAGGAGTCGGAAAGAGACTAAGGGGGGACTGATGGCGTCTGGCCGCATGTAGCCCGCGGCTATAAAAGCAGGGACGCCAGGACTCTGCGGCGATACTGGGTTCCTGGAAGACCGCATTGCCAAGATGCACAGTCCGACTACCAGCGATGACGCTCCCGCACTCTACACGGCGATGTGGCTGAGAGACCGGACCGCCCCGCTTAACAACCGTCTGCAAGCCCACATGCAGCTCCTCCTGGAGGAGTGGGAGACCGACATGGCGGACGTGGTGGCAGCTATGCGGAGACGCGAGGTGGAAGAGGATTTGGAAGGGAGGGTGAGTGACCCACGCCCCTGTACCCCTAGCGGGTCGGTCATAGCGGCCGAGGGACCCGGTCCATCCCCGCTCGCCCTGCCTCCTCCCCCACTATCCGTGTTAGCTGCTGCCGCCCCGCCACTAGGCCCGCTACCCGTTCAATCGGTAGCGATACCCTGCCAATCCGCCTCGGCAGACCGACTGGCTGCAGACATGCGGAGCCGGCCTGAATCACCCCTGTGGGAACTGCCAGGATCGCAGCCCCTTAGTGAAGACGTATCAGAGGCCCTGGCCAGGATAGCACCAGGCGCTGTGCCCAAGCCCGGGACCGTGGAGTGGATGAAGGCCAGAATAATTGAGTTCAACCAACGCCAGCAGAACCAAATATGCCTTATGATGGAGCAGTGGACCAATGAGGTGGAGATGCTGATTGCGACTGCCCCGACGTATGGGATGGGAACAGATGTGACGGAGCCGACAGGTGACCCACGTCCCTATGTCCTACCAGGACCGGCCACTGCGGCTGAGGGGCCCGGCCCAGTCTCGAACCAAGCATCGCCCTTACCATTACTTATGGGGCACCTCAGTGTGAATCCACCTGACCTACTGCCCCACACTACCGCAGAAGAATCTGATGTGCTGGCTACTGGGAGCCGGGAGGCTGCGGCAGCTGGCGGTAACCCGCCTGACGCAGAGACAAGTGATAGTGACTCCAGTGACTCCAGCTCTGGTGCTGAGCCCACCCCTGAAAGTGAGGAGGCAAGTGAGCGTCTCCGCTACGTGGGAGAACCGGTAGTTTATTACACCGCGCGCAATGGTGGGAACGGATACCAGGCACCCCTGTCACAGCAGGCATGTCACTGCATGTTTGATATTGTGGTGGCGGAGGATGGCGCCGCCTGATCAGAAGAATCAGAGTAAGGGCAGCGGAGTACCGTTGCAGTTGTTCCCCGTTGGGACCACCAAAGTACCGTTTAAATGTTTGGAAAATGAATGAAAAAAGAATAATCCACCGAGAAGAGTTACCTGATTGTCAGCTTGATTGAAACCGGTCGTTGCCGGCAACTGGTCCCCCTTTTATGCGTAGAAACTGCTAGGAACAGGCCCGAGAACTAGCAGGGCAACCACAAACTTGTGGCATGTAAATAATACTGTTGTTGTGGCTTTCACCGTTACCGCCTCCGGAGAGGCAGATTGGAGGAAGGGCCCGCAGTGGAGCAGACTGGGGCCCAGCCACCACGGGAACTGGTGGCGATCCTCTGGGGGTTTCGGGGGTTCCTCATGGACGTGGGTCTCCTGGAAAGGACAGAACCCGCTCTGGCAACTTGTGCAGGACTGGGGTCAAGGGGTGCTGCCTGTTTGCTTAGGGGCAGCATCAGGGCCAGGTTGCTTGGGTGGGAGAGAGCGGAAGCCGTAACCGTAACGTTTAAGTAAGAGTACCTCCCGATGTGGGAAGATGTTATTTTAATTGTAATGTGTTACCGTTTTTCTATTTTTCAGTTTGTGAAAATAAAACCGGTGATGGATGGGCAGCCCGCGGACGGTCTGCATTTAACTAAGGGGGAATGTGGCGCCCTGGACAAGCCAGGGGCCACAGAGAACAACATCCACACACCCCACACTCCCAGTCAGGCACACCGAAGTCAGACACAAACCCTTGTTGCCTTCCTCCAGGGGCTGATGTCCACACCAGGGGGTGGGCCAGGCGGTTGGCCCCGTCCACCAAGGAGTTCACAGTCCTGGAGGCGGGAAAAGCAGACAGTTCAGTGAGGGAGGTGAAAGTGGAAGGAAGGAGAGTGGTAGTGGAGCAACTAACTGACAGCGTCCGGGTGTGTGGCCCGGGTGGTACAGCAAGGTTGGCAGACGGTGGTGACCGTCTGCAGGAGTGGCCTATCAGAGCTTACCATAACGACCGTGGACGGGCGGTGGCCCGGCGGTACCGGACCGGTACGCAAAGAGAAGCCAGCACCATCTGGCAGGGGCTTACAGACCCCGGAAAGGCTAGGAGTCGCCGTGAATTTGCCGAATTCGTTAGTGAAGGAAACCTCCCGGGTTTCCCAGCAGCCAAGTCCCGACAGAAGGCAACAGTCCAACCAAGGGAGGGAGACACCGCCACCGCCAAGTCAACCGTTTCCCAGGGCTAGAGCCTGCGTGCAAAAGGGGCTCCTCCAGCCCATATCCGAGCTGGGGAGCGGGTTACCGGTGGGAACCCATTGGAACCATCTACCGTACATAGGTGCAGGGAAAGGCAGTCACCATCAACCTGCCGGGAGAAACAACACCGCAGCCGCCTGTGGGACCCATCCATCCAGCCGTGTGTTTTACCGAGAACTGTGTCCTCATCATTGGCTGAGTGAGTACCACCGTGCCATGCGGCACAGCAATGCCCCCGCGACCCCGCACCTCATCAGGCCCTGTAACCCGCCTGTCATCCATCCCTACCCCCATCACCGGGCCCCGGGACAACCAACCCCCTACCCACGGAGGGGAGAACTAACAACAAAGCTGCTCCCTGTCATCGCTCCCGGGATCCCCCGTCCAGAGCAGCGGTGGTGTCACCAATATCACCACAACCGTGGGTGGCGTCATGGACAATAACCAACTCCCCACCATCCAAACAATCTCCCTTTTCACTCACGGGCGAGGAACGCCGCTCGAGTCCCCGGGATCCGGCCCACCGCTCGAGCCACCACCGAGCAGCGGTAGCCGCAGCAACAGCAGCGGCTGGACCCGAGCAGTGGAAGAGCGCAGCGTCCCCTCCTCCGACCGCGACAGAAACTCTGCCCACAGCCCAGTCACTCTGAAAGACTGGGGCCAGCCTCGTTGATGTCGGGTCAACTGGATGGAAGTTGACGTGACATCACCCGATCTCAGAGGTGACGGAGCTCCGGGGGTCACATCATGGGGATGAGCGGACCGCAATAGTGCCGCTCAGAGGCCAAATTGACTGAACAAGGTATTTAGAAAAAGCCTTCCCTATCAGTTTTACAGAGATGTGGCCACTATTACAGAGTAGTGAACCAAGTCTTTAAGCTTCATCATTGAGACTTTAAATTGACCAAAAATGGGGTATTAATAGATCCTCTTTAGTCGTCTTTCAACCCAGCTATGACCACCATGAAAATCTCATCTTGCCGCTACTCCAAATGCCCTTCTCTGTGCTGCCTACACAGCAATAGTTGTTCCCTTTTGAGCCCCACTAAGTAGTTGTGCTCATATTCAGTAATACGTCCTCCACACACTACATCGACTGTTACTGATTTTTTTTAGCCAATGATGCAGCTTGTATTGATCATCGGCTGAAAAATCCAACGTTCCCGACCAGTGTTGAGAAGGATGAGTTGAAATGAACTATAATCGGTTATGATATTCTCACAGAAATTGGTAGGTTGGAGAAACCAAACAGAAAATTAATCACAGAAAAGAAATTTACTCCTAAAATACATATTTTATTGAGGTACAAAGTTAAAAAGTAAAAAATGAAAAAACTCCCAATAACAAACAATGTGGAGAGAACGCCCACTATCCAAAAAGGAAAAGGGGTATGGTAAAGAAACCAGCTAGTTGAATGTGAACCAGTAGGTGACATATCTGGATAAGGATAATTATACCACAATACTGATTAACTTATGCTAATATCTCCATAACCAAATTAGACACAAGTCACCACTACCAGACAATCACCCTCAGAAAACATTCAAACCAGTTGATATTACAATAGTTGGACATGGACAATATTGTCACAGGTCTGTCAGTCAGTCAGATCAGTCTATGATACATAGTCATCGATCACATTGAGTCAAATATCAGATTTGAGCATCCCCAAAGGAATTGGGGAGCAAGATAACATCAAGATAAAACCCAACGCATTTCACCTCTCAGAAGAGGTTCATCAGGGTAATATATATATGGAATAGAATATTTAGGTACTCATAGATAGGTATATTCGTTCTCTTATAAAAACAAAGATTCTATAATATAGGACCACCAAAAAAAGGTTATCTGAGGATAATAGGCTAGGTGCGTCTGATGTATCAGCACCCAGGGTGCTCCTTTATAACATAGCTGCTGGATTAGGAGGCCTCTTTTGCAGGAAGGTCCATTCTCATCTCATCTCCATTAAGTAGATTTCAAAATATCATAGATCCACGGTATCAGCCAAACGGTGGTATTTTATTTCCTATAGGGCTTAAAGTCACTTTTTAACTTTGTACCTCAATAAAATATGTATTTTAGGAGTACATTTCTTTTCTGTGATTTATAATCGGTTATGGCTGAAATCAACCTTTTCATACAACTCTAATGTAATGTGTATGGGCTTCCATGATGTGGTGAGGATTATGGGACAAATTGCAGCTTCAGTGATCCCTATAGCTGTGCCAATGTTGCTTTTCTTATTTTCTAGACCCTTAACTCACCCAGGGATTGCTGAACGTGATCCAGTACTTCACCCGGTCACCAAATTTCTCAAAGCACAAGTTGGCATAATCATTAAAGTAAGAGATCATTGTGATGTTTTGCCAGCCACCAAACTTCTCCTGCAGGGTCTAACAGATCAAACAGAAGTTACTAAATGTGATGTGCCATTTACAGATGCATTTCTTGTCCTCATCTGGATAAGGAAATTCTGCATTTACAATAATTCATGTTCAGATGACAGATACTTATAAAACATATACCGTATTTTCTGGTTTGTCAGACACACTTTTTTACCCCCCCAAACTGGGGAAAAATGGGGGTGTGTCTTACAAACAGTATATGGCTTACCGGGGCAGCAGAGGTGGTGCAGGGTCGGCGATATGGAGGGCTCGGAGGGGGTGTCACTGCAGTGGAGCAGCTGAGGAGGGTCAGTGTTTTGCAGCTGAGGCTCGGCGATACTGCGGGCTCGTGGGGTGTCACGGCGGTGGGCGCCATTGATCTAACGACGGGCTCAGAGGAGGCAGTGTCACTATTTGAGGGTCAGTGTGCGGCAGCTGAGGGTCAGCGATATTGCAGACTTGTGGTGTGACGTGGGGGCGAGCGCCATTGATCTGCAAGCTGCTTTGAATTGCCAGCAGTTGAAACGATGGACTTCAAGAAAATAGCCACAGAGGCGGCGCATGCGCAGATTGGCCTCCGTGGCTATTTTCTTGAAGTTTATTGTGTCAACAGCCAGCAATTTAATGGATCCCACAGTCCGTCGGCGGATCAATGGCGCTCGCCGCAACACCCCACAAGCCTGCAGTATCGCTGACCCTCCACTGCTTCACACTGACCCTCTTGAGCCGCGACACCCCCTCCTCCGAGCTCACCGGCAGATCAATGGCGCCCCAGCCGTGACATCCCACGAGCCCACAGTATCGCCGACCCTCCACACACTGACCCTCTTGAGCCGCGACACCCACTCCTCCGAACCCGCAGCATTGCAAACCCTCCTGAGCCGCAACACCCTCTCATCCTTTCCCGCAGCATCGCCTACACTGCCTCCTATGTCGATCCTGAGCTGCTGCACCACCGCCACTCCCCCCTGGTAAGCTAATATAAGAGACAATATAAGACAGACCCTCATTTTTACAGTAAAAATTATTTTTTCCTATTTTCCGCCTCCAAATTTGGGGTGCATCTTCTAAAACAAAAAATATGGTAAGTTATTACAACAACGATATGGATTGTCATTGCCCAGAACAATCTCTACAGCCTGGCTATAAGCCTTTCATGCTATTTTAATCTGCCCCCTACATAAGAAAAATGTCCCTCTTTGTTACCCATAAGCTTCAAGGGGAAGCCCCTAAAAATGTAATCTCATTTTTAAATGCAGAATCCCGGAAATAAAAAAACACTCAAAGAAAAAGGAAAATGCATTAAAAAAAAAAGAAACATCAAAACCACAATAATCATAGCATATTGCTATTGCGGATTTTGGTGTAGACCCCTACAGAAAAAAAAACACAGTCGGGCGAAAAAAAAGCAATTTCAAAAGTAGTAGCATGGCCCAGATCCCTGGATGAGAGGAGCAGTAGGGTCCTCTTGACCAGTTCTTTGCATCCTGTTAGGTCTCCTTCACATGTCAGTGTTTCCAGTACCTATGACCAGGGCCGCCACTAGGAATTTCAGGGCCCCCTACTGGCAAAATTTTGGGGCCCTTTGAGACTCCGCCCAGGCTCTACCCCAGCTCCACCTCAACCCCGCAAACATTCCACAGCCTCACCACCACTCTTGGAAAAATGTGTGTGTGTGTATGTACAGTATATACATATACATACACACACGGTCAAAATTGTTAGCACCCTTAAACTTGTTCCAGAAAATGAAGTATTTCCCTCAGAAAATTAATAATACACCCCTACTGTCACAAACCACCGGGGGGGTCACTCAGAAATCCCCCGCGCTGGCTACCAGTACGTCACAATCGGGGGGTAGCAAGGGGGGGTCACCCCTCCTTTATACCTCCCGACCGACAGACAGAGCACGTGACGCGCTCTCTAGCGCCCCTCTTATAGTCAGGCCAATTATGGAATTGCCCGACAATAAGCAAGGAGGCCGCTATACTACTTATGCCGATTATTGAAGGGTCCCCGGTGAGAGTAGGGTATATATTCCCCCGACCTCCGCGGGCGGAATATATAAAACCTCCCTGAATCTCACTGGCCTCCCCACAATAATCCTTGGCACAACTCGCTGCCACCAACCGATTTACGGTAACTATTAGCCGAACACACGGA
This sequence comes from Anomaloglossus baeobatrachus, assembly GCF_048569485.1. Classification (NCBI taxonomy): domain Eukaryota; kingdom Metazoa; phylum Chordata; class Amphibia; order Anura; family Aromobatidae; genus Anomaloglossus; species Anomaloglossus baeobatrachus. The sequence continues at coordinate 569,792,276 of NC_134356.1, forward strand.
CGTGGGATTCAAGATCGAGATAACAGAACAGCTCAAGATTAATTATATACTTTAATCAGCCTAAAGCACACTAGAACTACAATATATACAATAGGGAATCTACAGAATATACATATGTCAGAGTACAGTTACAGATAAAGCATGGGTTACAAACAGGCATACACAGTTCCAGCAGTTACCTTGTTGCGTCTGGCCACAGGGGGGCGCTGTAGACCAGGTTTCCAGGAACTCTCTCACAGGTCTGTCCCAACCAGGCCCCCGAGCAGAAGAACGCTGGAAAATGGCCGAAGTAGGGTTATCAACCTGGGCAGATCCAGGTCCCCTCCTACCTTAGTGACCTCACAGGGAAGCACTGCCACTCCCCCTGCATGGATCAGAATTATCCAGCAAAGGGGATTTTGGCTATAACTTTGCCTGGGAGCGTCGTAGGCAGACGCCAATGCTCTCATTGTGACAGTTATGAATTTAGCTACAGAACGAGGGGACTCATGACCTGTCTGCCAGTTCCCCATTGGCTGATATCACGCCTGGGGCATTTCCCAATGTCCTGTTCCCATAAAAAGGGGGTGCCGGCATCGTCCACATGCGGAGACACCATTTTTATGGTTGCCATATTTATCGGAAATATGGCTTGCGAGATATGAACCATTTTTTACTGGAGTCGTTCTGTCTGGCTATTTCCATAGCCTTGCTAACTAGCTAGCAGCCCCCACTACAGGGTGACGGCAGGGAGTCATCCTGTGTCCATTGTCCCTAAGCCACCTAATTTCCATATCACAGGACATGGCCATGGATTTGTTGCTAAACCAGTTGTGTGAAGGGAAGGGGGTAGTGACACCAGGAGAGGGCTTCCTGACATGACTTGAATGTCATGATTTATCGTCATATCTCCGGATTTACCTCACACCTCCCCCCTTTTGAGGGCGCTAGGGGGCAGCACACTCCGGTGTTCCCCCGTGCGCCCGTCCGCGACCTCTCCTTGTCGGGACAGCCCGTCTGCGTTACCGTGGTCACGGCCCCTTTTGTGGCGAATGGTGAAGTTGTATTGCTGGAGCGCAAGGCTCCATCGCAACAATCGCCCATTCGTCCCAGAGACGGTGTGCAACCAGCTGAGGGGATTGTGGTCCGTCTCCACGATGAAGTGGCGCCCGTATAGATAGGGTTGCAGACGCTGCAGGGCCCACACTATGGCCAGGCACTCCTTCTCCATCGTGGAATAGGCAACTTCCCTTGGTAACAGCTTCCTGCTCAGGTACAAGACTGGGTGCTCTTGGCTCGCAGAGTCCACCTGGCTGAGCACCGCACCGAGGCCGAAGTCACTGGCGTCGGTCTGTACTACAAACGGCCGCGTGAAGTCGGCTGCCTGTAGCACGGGCGGGCTGGACAGGGCGTCCTTTAGGGCCCGGAAGGCTGTCTCGCAGTCCACTGTCCAATCGACTGCAGAGGGCAGCTTCTTCTTGGTGAGGTCCGTCAAGGGCTTTGCCAGGCTACTATAGCATGGAACAAACCTCCTATAGTACCCAGCGGTCCCCAAGAAGGACATCACCTGCTTCTTGGTCCTGGGGGTGGGCCAGGATGCGATGGCCTCCACTTTCTCAGGCTCGGGCTTCAGCGTTCCCCCACCTACCCGGTGACCGAGGTACTGGACCTCGCTCATGGCCAGCTGACACTTTCCCGGCTTGATGGTCAAACCTGCCCGGTGGATCCGCCTGAGCACCTGTGCTAGATGCTCTAGGTGGTCCTCCCAGGTGGGACTGAAGACGGCAATGTCATCCAGGTACGCGGCCGCGTACCCTTCAAGTCCCTTGAGCAGGGTGTTGACCATCCGCTGGAAAGTGGCAGGGGCATTCCTCATCCCGAATGGCATCACCGTGGACTCGTACAGTCCAAATGGGGTAATAAAGGCAGAGCGTTCCCTGGCCTTGCGAGTCAGGGGGATCTGCCAATATCCCCGGCTCAGATCCATGATGGTCAGGTACTGAGCCCCGGCCAACTGATCGAGCAGGTCATCGATGCGTGGCATTGGGTACGCATCGGCGACCGTGACCGCATTGAGCCCCCTGTAGTCCACGCAGAACCGAGTGGTTCGGTCCTTCTTAGGGACGAGGACTACAGGCGAGGCCCAAGCGCTGTTGGATGCCTGGATCACCCCCAGCTTCAGCATCTCGTCAATCTCCTGGCGCATGTGTTGCTGCACCTCCAGGGAGACCCGATATGCTGAACGCCGGATCGGGGGATGATCCCCAGTGTCCACGTGATGGACAGCCAAGTCAGTCCTTCCGGGCTGGTTGGTAAACAACCCCCGGAAGGGGAGGAGGGTGGCCCACAGCTGGGACCGTTGGTCCTCCAAGAGCTGGTGGCCAACCTCCACATCCTCAATGGATCCGCCTGCCCTAACCTGGGCTAGCATATCCAAGAGGGTTTCCGCTTCTCCCTCCTCGGGCAGGTTGCACACGGGGAGCGCACATGCCTCCCGCTCATGATGTGCCTTCATCATGTTCACATGGAAGGGCTTCCGCCTTCCACGGGCAGGGTCCAGGGTGACCAGGTACGTTACAGGGTTGAGCTGCTGGTACACGAGGTATGGGCCTTCCCAGGCTGCCTGAAGCTTGTCCTGTGGTACGGGGACCAGTACCCACACCTCTTGACCCACTTGGTAGGTCCTCTCACAAGCGTTCTGGTCGTACCAACGCTTCTGATCAGCCTGGGCTTGAGCCATATTGTCGTGTACCAGTTGCGTCAAGGCCTGCATTTTGTCCCGGAAGCGCATGACATACTCGATAACCGACACTCCAGGGGTGGCCAAATCCCCTTCCCAAGCCTCTTTCACCAGAGCCAGGGGGCCCCGCACACGTCGCCCGTACAGGAGCTCAAACGGTGAGAATCCTGTTGAGGCCTGTGGAACCTCCCGGTAAGCAAATAACAGGTGTGGGAGATACCGCTCCCAGTCACGCCCATGGGAGTCGACCAACATCTTAAGCATCTGCTTTAAGGTGCCATTGAACCGCTCGCACAGGCCATTAGTCTGTGGATGGTACGGGCTGGCCACCAGATGTCGCACCTGGACTTGCTTACAGAGGGTCTCCATCAGCTGGGACATGAATTGGGTCCCCCGGTCGGTGAGCATTTCCTGGGGAAAACCCACTCGGGAGAAAATCTCCAGCAATGCGGTGGCCACCTTGTCAGCCCGAATGGACGACAAGGCCACTGCTTCTGGGTACCGGGTGGCATAGTCAACTACCGTCAGTATGAAGCGTTTCCCGGAGCTGCTGGGGATGGCCAGCGGGCCGACCAGATCCACAGCCACCCTCCTGAAAGGCTCATCGATGATTGGCAGAGATACTAGTGGGGCTTTGGGGTGTGGCCCCGCCTTCCCCACTCTCTGACAGGTTTCACACGAACGGCAGTAGGCAGCCACATCGGCCCCCATTTTTGGCCAGTAGAAATGCTGGTTTAACCTGGCCTTGGTCTTAGCGATCCCTAGGTGTCCGGCCATCGGAATCTCATGTGCGATCCGCAACAACTCCGTCCGGAACGGATAGGGTACCACCAACTGTCGGTCCCTGGGCCACGCCTCCGGTGAACCCTGCTGGACCGTGGCCCGGTACAGCCGTCCTTGGTCCCAGACCACTCGCTCCGGGTCCGAGTCCGAGGGAGGCTGTGCCGCCTGCTCCTTAAGAGCTTTCAGGCTGTCGTCAGCTTCTAACGCTGCCTGAAACCCCTGACTAGATGTGGCCAGAATCGACGAGGCTGTCACATCTTCGGTCAGTACCCCGGGACCTGTGTCCTGGCCTCCACCTGACTCGGCTGCCACTTGGTCAGAAGGGGAAGAGCTATCGGACCTCCGGGAGGCCCCTTGGCTTCCAGCACTCCCACTGCGGGTGACAGCGGCCACAGCCGCTGCGACCGTGGGTCGTGCCTGCTCCTCCTCCGTTCCTGACCAAGTCGCCGGTTCAGGCAGACCTACCTGGCTTCCTGACACCCCGGTTGTGGGGGAACCCTGCACCGAGATCTTACCTGGGAGCACTTCCGCTCCTGGACCGGCCCCAATCTCACCTGCCTGTTCCCCCCCTGCAGCAACAGAACCCCGCTGTGAAATCTCTGGGGACCCCACATTTGCTGTGGTAGCCCCCACCCCACACACTGGTCCTCCCCCTGCAGCACCCTGCTCTCTGCTTATCCCTGCAGAGGGCAGCAGATCCCAGCTCACAGGCTGGTTACTTGTAGAGGCATTGTCACACCTTTCTCTGACCCCCTCCCCTGTCACAGCTGCAGCTGCGTGTGTGTCTATGGTGTCTGTGCAAGCAGAAATATCAGAGTTCACTCCCTCCTCCCTTACATCATTCATAGATAACACATTAACATTGTCCGGAGGCACGTCAGCACTGGCTGAAGGTTCAGCCTTTGGGGCGGGGCCAAACTGGGAGGTTATTTGCCCCAAATCTGTCCCAAGTAGCACGTTTGCAGGGATCCGATCAGTTACCCCCACCTCCCTCACCCCTCGCCCTGCGCCCCAGTCCACATAAATGTCAGCAACAGGCAGCGCCGGGTCAATGCCTCCAATCCCGGAGACAGCGAGGGTTTTTCCAGGGATCAAGTCTTGGGGGGACACCATCTCAGGCCGCACCAGAGTCACCTCCGAGGCGCTGTCTCGCAGTCCTATGGTCACAGACTGGCCGACGGTGACAGGTTGGAAGCTGTCCAGGGACCTACCACCACCCCCACCCACACAATACACCTTGGGCGGCCCTTGGGACGGGGACGGAGCCGGGGCCTTGGGACGCTGAGGGCACATGGCCTTGAAGTGTCCAGGTAGGTTGCACTGGTGGCACCGTCTTGGTTCTGCCACGGGCCTGGAGAGGGGAGTTGAGGGGGACACCCCCTGCAGTCTAGGGGCAGGTGGGGCAGTCGCAGAGTTCATCTTACCCCCTCTCCAGGTGCTGCTGGTGGCTGCTCTCCTGGCTTCAGGAGCCCGATTGTTGGTGTAGTCATCTGCCAGGGCAGCTGTAGCCGTGGATCCCTTTGGCTTCTGGTCTCGGATGAACTGGCGGAGATCCTCAGGGCAGTTCCACAAGAGTTGCTCCGTGATGAACAAGTCCAGGATCTCCGGTCCGGTGGAAAGCTGCAGGCCTTGGGTCCAGTGGTCGGCAGCTCGGGCAAGTGCCCGCCGGTGGTCAGCCCAGGAGTCCTTTGGTCCCTTCTGCAGCGTCCGGAACTTCTTGCGGTAGGACTCCGGGGTGAGGTTGTACTGTTGGATCAGGGCCCGCTTGATGGTGTCGTAGCCCTGATCCGCCTCAGCAGGCAAGTCCCCAAGGATATCCAGGGCCTTACCCCTTAAACGGGGGGTCAGGTATTTGGCCCACTGGTCCTTGTTCAGATGATGCTGCAAGCAAGTCCGTTCAAAAGCAGTCAAGAAAGAGTCCAAGTCTCCATCCTTCTCCAGCACTGGGAAGTCCTCAACACGGACCTTTGGAAGTTTGGTGTCTGGAAGGTCACGGGTGGCTGATGAGGGCCGGAGCTGAGCTAGCTGCAGCTGGTAGTTACGCTCTGCCTGGCGCTCTTCACGCGCTGCTTGCCGCTCACGCTCGGCCATGAGTTCCTTGTAGCCCTCCCGGTCTCCAGCCTGGCGTAGGGCCATAGCCATTTGAAGAAGGCTATCCGAGCCTCCCAGGCTCGGTGGAATGGCACGTGGTGATCTGCGGCCCGCTGCGGAGCCTGGTGCTTCACTGTCCATTGCAGAGCGGAGGGCTGGCATCTGGCTCGTTGAGGACCCTTGGGCGAGCTGCTCCTCATCTTGTCCAGCAGTGCCCGGTTGTGCAATGTCCTCTGCAGAGCTGTTTTCTGGCGTCGAGCTCCTGGAGGACTCGTGGACAACCTCCTCATCGTCTCTGGCCTTAGCATCGGCCATTCCTTTGGCTTTGCTCCTGGTGCTCTCAGCCATTCTTGCAGACTTTTGGTCACTGACACAGAACTGACACCTGATGCCTCCACACACCTTACAGTATCTGCACTCTGACACTCTAGTGTTGAGCTAGTCTGAAGACCCCAGCAGCCACAGCTGCTGCAGGCAGTCTTTAGTGTCTGGGAGTATGGGTCTCACACTCACACACACTATTATCTCGATCCCACTGCTGCCACCAATATGTCACAAACCACCGGGGGGGTCACTCAGAAATCCCCCGCGCTGGCTACCAGTACGTCACAATCGGGGGGTAGCAAGGGGGGGTCACCCCTCCTTTATACCTCCCGACCGACAGACAGAGCACGTGACGCGCTCTCTAGCGCCCCTCTTATAGTCAGGCCAATTATGGAATTGCCCGACAATAAGCAAGGAGGCCGCTATACTACTTATGCCGATTATTGAAGGGTCCCCGGTGAGAGTAGGGTATATATTCCCCCGACCTCCGCGGGCGGAATATATAAAACCTCCCTGAATCTCACTGGCCTCCCCACAATAATCCTTGGCACAACTCGCTGCCACCAACCGATTTACGGTAACTATTAGCCGAACACACGGACGTGGGATTCAAGATCGAGATAACAGAACAGCTCAAGATTAATTATATACTTTAATCAGCCTAAAGCACACTAGAACTACAATATATACAATAGGGAATCTACAGAATATACATATGTCAGAGTACAGTTACAGATAAAGCATGGGTTACAAACAGGCATACACAGTTCCAGCAGTTACCTTGTTGCGTCTGGCCACAGGGGGGCGCTGTAGACCAGGTTTCCAGGAACTCTCTCACAGGTCTGTCCCAACCAGGCCCCCGAGCAGAAGAACGCTGGAAAATGGCCGAAGTAGGGTTATCAACCTGGGCAGATCCAGGTCCCCTCCTACCTTAGTGACCTCACAGGGAAGCACTGCCACTCCCCCTGCATGGATCAGAATTATCCAGCAAAGGGGATTTTGGCTATAACTTTGCCTGGGAGCGTCGTAGGCAGACGCCAATGCTCTCATTGTGACAGTTATGAATTTAGCTACAGAACGAGGGGACTCATGACCTGTCTGCCAGTTCCCCATTGGCTGATATCACGCCTGGGGCATTTCCCAATGTCCTGTTCCCATAAAAAGGGGGTGCCGGCATCGTCCACATGCGGAGACACCATTTTTATGGTTGCCATATTTATCGGAAATATGGCTTGCGAGATATGAACCATTTTTTACTGGAGTCGTTCTGTCTGGCTATTTCCATAGCCTTGCTAACTAGCTAGCAGCCCCCACTACAGGGTGACGGCAGGGAGTCATCCTGTGTCCATTGTCCCTAAGCCACCTAATTTCCATATCACAGGACATGGCCATGGATTTGTTGCTAAACCAGTTGTGTGAAGGGAAGGGGGTAGTGACACCAGGAGAGGGCTTCCTGACATGACTTGAATGTCATGATTTATCGTCATATCTCCGGATTTACCTCACACCTACACTGCCCCTCTCCATAATACACCCGCTACGCCACCCCTCATCATAATATCTCTCCCACACTGCCCCATATATAATATCCCCCCACACACTGCCTTTCTGTATAATATCCCCCCACACAATGCCCCTGTGTATATCCTCACACACACTGCTCCTCTGTATAATATCTCTCCCACACACTGCTCCTCTGTATGATATCCCCCCACACACTGCTTCTCTGAAATGAGCTTATTACAGAGATCAGAACCGAGATTACTACAGTGATACGAGATCAGAACCAAGATTACTACAGAGATACGAGATCAGAACTGAGCTTACAACAGAGATACGAGATCAGAACTGAGCTTACTACAGAGATACAAGATCAGAACTGAGCTTACTACAGAGATACGGGAGCAGAACTAAGCTTACTGCAGAGATACGGGAGCAGAATTGAGCTTACTACAGAGATATGGGAGCAGAACTGAGCTTACTACAAAGATATGGGAGCAGAACCACACTTACTACAGAGATATAAGATCAGAACTGAGCTTACTACTAGAGATGAGCAATGTTCGAGGTTCGCCAATTTCATGTTCGAGTGATTTTGGGGGGTGTTCGAGTCGTTCGACGAACTCGAACGATTTGCTAAAAGTTCGGCAGCTCAAGTTACGTTCGAGAACGGTTCGAGCACCAAAAGCGTGGCTTTTCACAGTAAGTATGTGTGCACCTTTCGTATCTGCATGCGTCCTGCCTCCCCAGCACAATCCCTCTCTCTTTCCTACTCACCGATCACGGGCGTCTCGCTGTACGGCTGTTACAAATCTCCAGCGGCATTTCCTTTTATGAAAATGGCTGCCGCTTCATTATTCAATTAGTTATTCTGTGCTTTCCCCGCCCACCAGCGTCCATGATTGGTTGCAGTCAGACATGCCCCCACAATGAGTGACAGCTGTCTCACTGCAACCAATCACAGCCGCCGGCGGGCGGCTCTATATCGTGCAGTAAAATAAATAAATAATAATAAAAAAAAAAAAAGAAAGAAAAATGCGGTTCCCAACATATTTGATACCAGCCAGGTAGATACGCATCCATTAGATGCGGCAGTCCCGGGACTCTACCCAGCTCATCCCGAATTGCCCTGGTGTGGTGGCAATCGGGGTAATAAGGAGTTAATCACGGCAGGCGTCTCCCCGAGATACCTTCCATGATTAAACTGTAAGTGAAAGTAAATAAACACACAACGAAAAATCCTTTATTTGGAATAAAAGACAAAAAAAACACCCTCTGTCACCATTTTAAGAAAATCCCCAAATACCCCTCCAGGTCCGAAGTAATCCACACGACACTGTCAGCTCTGCTACATGAAGATGACAGGGAGCACCGTAGAACACGATCACTGTGTCCTCTCCACATAGCACCTGCAGTGAATCGCGCAGTCACTGGACTTCACTCTGCAATGCAGACGTCAAGATTACCAAATCTGCCTATGTTTTTCATTAGAGGCAGTGGCTGAATGGTTAGAGCTCTTGCCTAAGAAGCATTAGTTCGTGAGTTCAAGTCCTGGCTGTCCTGGGAAAGAATTTATTTGAAATTATAATTTATTTATAATTATAATTTAATTTAATTATGCACTGAGGGGAAGATGATGGGGGTTGTAGTGCCTGAGGTGATGATGGTGGTTGTACTGCCTGCATATATGCGGTGATGAGTGCGGTACTACCGGTGTTTGCCCATCCATCCATCCGCCCGCCCATCCATCCATCCTTGCAGCTAAACAATCTGCTTCTAGATTCTCTACTGCAGTATAGAGCTTAAGATTACCAAACCTGCCTATGTTTCTTATTAGAGACAGTGGCTCAATGGTTAGAGCTCTCGCCTAAGAAGCATTAGTTCACGAGTTCAAGCCCCGGTAAAGAATTTAAATTATAATTATTATTTATTTATAATTATAATTTAATTTAATTATGCACTGAGGGGAGGTGCCGGACATCAGCTGTGTGCCGCGGGACACACCTCTAAAATCGGAGCATTTCACGGAATGAGGCAGCATTGCTCTCTTCTCTCTCTCTCTTTCTCTCTCTCTCTTTTCTCTCTTTTTTTCTCTCTCTCCCTCTCCCCCCTCTCTCTCTCTCTTTTTCTCTCTTTTTCTCAGTCTCTCTTTTTCTCTTTTTCCCTCTCTCTCCTCTCTCTTCTCTCTCTCTCCCTCTCTCTTTTCTCTCTCCTCTCTCTCTTCTTTCTCTCTGTTTTCTCTCTCTCTCTCTCCTCTCCTCTCTCTCTCTTCTCACTCTCCTCTTCTCTCTCTTCTCTCTCTTTTTTTCTCTCTCTCCCTCTCCCCTCTCTCTCTCTCTGTTTTTCTCTCTTTTTCTCAGTCTCTCTTTTTCTCTTTTTCCCTCTCTCTCCTCTCTCTTCTCTCTCTCTCCCTCTCTCTTTTCTCTCTCCTCTCTCTTCTTTCTCTCTGTTTTCTCTCTCTCTCTCCTCTCCTCTCTCTCTCCTCTCTCTCTCTTCTCACTCTCCTCTTCTCTCTCTTCTCTCTCTCCTCTTCTCTCTCTCTCTTCTCTCCTCCTCTCTCTCTTTTCTCCCTCTTTTTTCTCTCTCTTCTCTCTCTCTTCTTTCTCTCTCTCTCTCTCAGACCTGGCGATGATCAGCTGATGCGGTCACCTGACACTATAAGTCGAACGGTGAGGCCGGCTTTTTACCGCCCGGCCGGCTAAACTATCAGCTGCTGCTGTCGGACAGGAGTCTGCACTGAAGTGTGTAGTTTTTTTTTGTTTTTTTTTTGCACTGATGCATCAGCTGATTGTATAAAAGCCGTTTATAAAATCAGCTGCTGTGTTATGTGATTCAGGCCCCTGAACCTGACACATCATCTGATCGCTTTGCCTTCCAGCAAACCGATCAGATGATATTGGATCCGGATTGGATGGCGCGGGACCCTTGACCCAGGATTACTGCGGAGAGGGGTTCTTTATTTCAGTCCCTAATTGTGTTGTGTTTTATTTCTAATAAAAATATTTTTCTGTGCGTTGTGTTTTTTTTTATCTCTACTAGAAATTCATGGTGGTCATGTCTAATATTGGCGTGACACCATGAATTTCGGGCTTAGGGCCAGATGATAATATAAAGCTAGCCCTAACCCCATTATTACCCAGTGAGCCACACGTCACCAGGGCAGCTGGAAGAGTTGGATACAGCGCCAGAAGATGGCGCTTCTATGAAATTCATGAAATAATTAAAAAAAAAAAAAGGGGCTTCCCTATATTTTTGGTTTCCAGCCGGGTACAAATAGGCAGCTGGGGGTTGTGGGTAGTCCGCAGCTGCCTGCTGTACCTGGCTAGCATACAAAAACATGGCGAAGCCCACGTAATTTTTTTGGGGGGGGGGTAAAAACTCCTGCATACAGTCCTGGATGGAGTATGCTGAGCCTTGTAGTTCTGCAGCTGCTGTCTGTATGGAGGAGCGCAGACAGCAGCTGCAGAACTACAAGGCTCAGCATGCTCCATTCACTAGTGTATGCAGGAGAGCAGACAGGAGCTGCAGAACTACAAGGCTCAGCATACTCCATCCAGGACTGTATGCAGGAGTTTTTTGCCCACCAAAAAAATGACGTGGGCTTCGCCATATTTTTGTATGCTAGCCAGGTACAGCAGGCAGGTACGGCTGCCCCCAGCTGCCTATTTGTACCCGGCTGGGAACTAAAAAAAATAGGGAAGCCCTTTTTTTTTTATTTATTTCATGAATTTCATGAAATAATTAAAAAAAAATCGACATGGGCTTCGCCCCATTTTTGTGTCCAGCCAGGTACAACAAGGCAGCTGGGGATTGGAATCCGCAGCACACGTTGACCCGAGATTTCTGGGCCCCTCTGCTGCGAATTGCAGTCCGCAGCCGCCCCAGAATCGCCATCATCTGGCACTGTATCCAACTCTTCCAGCAGCCCTGAAGCCGGGTGGCTTGCTGGGTAATAATGAGTTAATACTAGCTTTGTTTTACTAGCTAGTATTAAGCCAGAGATTCTTAATGTCAGGCAAGTTTGACCCGGCCATTAAGAATCTCCAAAAAAGGGTTAAAAAAAAGACGCCACACAGAGAAAAAAATACTTTAATAAAATAAATAGACACAGACACACTTAGAGACTTCATGTTTATCTCATCCCTCCACGATCGATGGTCTTCTTTCTCCTTCAACCCATGCAGCTCTGCTACATCAGACAGCACAGCATGGGAGGAAAAACGCTGCTGCTCCCGTGCAGTCTATTCACTCAGTGAGTGAGCAGAAGCTGCGGGTTGTAAGCAGTGACGTCACTGCTGACAGGCGGGTTGCTATAGCAACGGTGATCTCCGTTATTCACCGGCTGTGGCAACCAGTGCTTGCATGTGAGCTGACTCTGTAAAGAGCGCACACATGCAAGAACGGGGAAGCCGACCATGTGCCAGAGCATTTCGCCGGTACACAGAGATGCTGGAACGATCACCGCGTACCGGAGAGATGCACTGACAGGACCTAGCATGACGTTTAGCCATGTGACCAGTCTGTAGCCAATGAGATAATAAACAAGTGACTGATCACATGCTATTTTGACATCACAATAGGTCCTGATGTGAAGCCCCAGAGGTGTTGTGTCGGTGCATTACCTTCAGGGACTCCACGTGGATGGAACAGTCTGGTCACAGGTAGGGAACCTTCTTTTAGGATTTTCAAGACGCCACTCTCGGTATTGCGGTCAGGGTGACCGCTACTGCAGATTAAGGGTTGCCTGGGGCTGATGGTGGGTGCAGTCAGTTGTAGTGGCCTCCCGAGAGTGAGGCAAGCTCCAGGGCCCTGTGTAAGTGTGTGGAACCACAAGTCGCAGAATGACTCACACGCACAAGCAGAATGTCTTTCAGGGGTTGTACTCACATTAGGTGGCAGGGTGAGTAACCCGGGCGTAGCTGGGATGAACCAGGCTGGAACCAGGAATCCTTCTGGCTGGCTGATGAGGGTGACTACCAACTCGCCTTCCTTAGCACTTTGTGTTTTTGTGGTGACCCCGACTTGAAGTCCCTACGGGGGCCACCCAGGGAAGTTGCTGCTGCTTGTTCTCCCCTCGTTTCGGCCCGTTTGCTTGTAGCCTGGACCAGGTCACTCCGGCTGCTTGCCTCCTGTGAACTAAGGGCCCTCTCTTTGCTACGTGGCTGCAGACTCTGTGGTGTTGTCTTGGAGGTCTGAAGTGCCCCCTCAGGCAGGTTTGGCAGAAGAAAGGTGAATCTCTCTCTGCACTGGGACCTGTTACCCTTACGGGCCTGGTACCTCCCTGGCAGTCCCCTTACTCTGCCACCTCTTTGCTCTCTCTAGCCTTGGGTGGATTTCGGGTGGCACTACCAGGTGACCGAACTCCCCTGTCGGTAGTCACTGCGCAGACGCTGTTAGACTGCAACAGCTCCAGGGTCTGCTCCTCACGTCTGCTCTCCCTGAGCTGCACACTAAACTGGCTCACTCGTGGGTCCTGCACGTCTGCTCTCACTGAGCTCCACTTCCAGACTCCTCTCTCCGCTGTACTTCCTCTCCCCACTGTGCCTGCCTACGCCACCTAGCAACCAGGCTCTCCACCACACCCCTTGAGTGGACATGGAGGCCACGCCCCCTCCTGGAATCCCCAGGGGTCCACTCAAAGGTAGATGTGTGAGACCTGATCACTATGCGCCTGTGTAGTCACACCTCGGTCAGCCTTCTGGATTACCTGTATTGTACTGCCCCCAGCATGGGTGCAGTACTCAGTGGTGCCTGACCAGGTCAGGGGCGCCACATTCCCCCTTAGTTATCACCAACACGTCCTTCGGGCTGCAAGACAACATTTTAAAATGCATAAAACAGTAAAACATTTACAACATTATAAAACCACCAGGTACCATACATCACCACCCTCCACCCACAAGTCCGTTAACCCACCCAAAACCCTCTCAGGAGGCCACCGGTCCTTTTAGCAACCAGGTCTGGGCCATCCGTTCCCCCAGACCTTTCCTCCAATCTTCCTCTCCCGTCGAGCCGCGCCTTCAGCCTCTTCTGGCAGGATGTAGAGGCGGCCTCCACAGTTGGTGCTGACCAGGTACCCTCTTTGTGGTGGAGAGCCAGGCCCCATAAACAGGCGTGCTCCCTGGTCACAGGCGAGCCAGGCCCCTAAAAAGGCTGGCTCTGGTGGTTGTACCTCTGGGGTACCTCTAAACACTGCGAGAGTTTGTGGCTATAGCCAGTTCATAGCCTATGGTCCGTAGAGAAAGTGCACAAAACCTGGTGCAAAGTGTGCTTAGAAAGAGTTCTCACATAAGTTCATGTGGGCACATGCTTGAACTTGTAAACGTTGCAGAACTTTACTTTTACTTGCTATACTTTATTTTATTTCTTCACTCCTCTGTACCAGGGCTTTGGCCTGTAGGGCTGAGGCACCTGGCATTTTCTACATTTCTGTCGTCATCATCATCTGTAGTGGTGTCATCAATTGGTTTCTTGTCTTTGTTGGTGTCTATTTCCAGTTCTTTATCTTGTTCTGTTTCTGTTTCTCTGTCTTGTTCTATTGCTTTTACTGTAGACTTTGGGGTTGGCTGAGTGGAAACTGCTGGGCTACAATATGGATTTTTGGGACATGGCGTTACATCTAATGCATACCATCCATGTTCTCCTTGATGCTTAGTGAATTCCACTAGATCTCCCATCTGCAAGTTTCTTCCTGGATGTCCTCTTGGCAAGTGGGCTCTCACATCTCTCCGGCTGACAAAGATTCCTTCTCTGACACCAGGTGCGACTATGAAGCCGAATCCACTTTTCAAGCTGAACTCCTCTACAACTCCACGGCAAAGAGGGCCTCTGACCTGGGATTTAGCTCTCCTTAAAGACTGCTTCTCCTCCAAGTCTCTGGCTGTTACCTCATACCGGTCTGGAGAATGCTGTGTGGCGGCTGATCTTGCGCGATCGCGGCGCTGAGCTCTGGTTGTGGGGCTCTTTTGTACAGCAGGCTCCCAGGTTATATACATGCTTGGGGCCAGTGCTGTCAGCTCTTCATCAGCAGAGGGTGTTGGGCTCTCTTCATCCCAGCGGGAGTACGGCAGCATATCTGGCTCTGGTCCTCTCCTCCCCCTTAGTGCTCTTGAGCACTCCTCCCGTTGTAGCACTCGGGATGGGTCCTCATCAGCAGGCCAAGGCGGTGGACTTTTTATCGTGGATGTTACTGGAGTCTTCTTGTGGGCATGCGGAGGGAGCAGATACTGGTCCACCATCTCCTTTGGGAAATGAGCCTCCAGATCAGCCTTGAGCCTCAGGAATTTGGGGTCCTCACTCGGTGGGGACGGGAGGTCCAATTCCTTGGGCTGGGGAGCGGCGCCTGCTCTGGCCTTACAGGCCGGAGTAGATGGCCTTGCGGCCTTGTCTTGGCGGGCCGAGCCTGGCGTGGCTGCGACCTGGTCTTTACGGGCCGAGCCTGGCATGGCGGTGGCCTGGTCTTGGTGGGCTACACCTGGCATGGCTGCGGCCTGGGTCGGCGTCGCTCCTGCGGAGTGGATGGGCGTCACTGCTGCGGCGGGGTCTTGGCGGGTCTGGCATGGCGGCGGCCTGAGCTTGGCGGGCCGCACCTGGCGTGGCTGTGGCCTGGTTCAGCGTCGCTCCTGCGGTGTGGATGGGCGTCGCTGCTGCGGCAGGATCTTGGCAGGCTGGGCAGGGCATCGCTGCGGTGGCCTGATCTGTGCGGGCCGAGCCTGGCGGGGCTGCGGCCTGGTTCAGCGTCGCCGCGCCAGGCGTCTCTAGGGATCGCGGGCGTAGCAGCGGGGATCGGGGCACTCGCGCAGGCAGGGGCATCAATTGACTCACCCCTCGGTGGCATCACCGGTGTCTGGACAGCCGCTGCTCCACGTGTTGCTTGCCTCTCCGTCCATTTCTCATGGGCCCAAGCGACTCCAGCCATCTCGCTGAGCTCTGCGCGTGCTTCCCAGATCTGCTGAATCACCTTCGCCTCCAGCCTTTCACACCATTGGTCCAGCTCCCAGTCCCACCAGGCAGCGGAGCCCAGCTCTGGATCGCTGCGTGTGAACGCCATCCTCTCTGCGTCGTCGCTGCTCTCCAGATCTTCTCTCAGCAGCAGGCTTGTCACTTCCTGTAGCTCTTCTCCCAGCAGCAGGCTTGTGGCTTCCTTTCCTTCCCGCCGTCTCTGCACACCTCTGCCCTCATCACTCGCGAGGTCAGGACTCTGCAGGGGTTCTCTGGGTAGCCACACCTCTTCGTGGGTGGTATCTTCTGTTTTCGCGCGCTGTGGTTGTTTCTTGGCACTCTTTTCATGGTGGCAATATGGCGGCGCTTCAAACTTTTTAAGCGGACCGCCCAGGCACATGGTCACCTGTCTGTACAGGTCTAGTCCTTATCCTGTTCGTGACGCCAGATGTGAAGCCCCGCAGGTGTTGTGTCCATGCATTACCTTCAGGGACTCCACGTGGATGGAACAGTGTGGTCACAGGTAGGGAACCTTCTTTTAGGATTTTCGTGACACCACTCTCGGTATTGCGGTCAGGGTGACCGCCACTGCAGATTAAGGGGTGCCTGGGGCTGATGGTGGGTGCAGTCAGTTGTAGTGGCCTCCCGAGAGTGAGGCAAGCCCCAGGGCCCTGTGTAAGTGTGTGGAACCACAAGTCGCAGAATGACTCACGCACAAGCAAAATGTCTTTCAGGGGTTTTACTCACATTAGGTGGCAGGGTGAGTAACCCGGGCGTAGCTGGGATGAACCAGGTTGGAACCAGGAATCCTTCTGGCTGGCTGATGAGGGTGACTACCAACTCGCCTTCCTTAGCCCTTTGTATTTTTGTGGTGACCCCGACTTGAAGTCCCTACGGGGGTCACCCAGGGAAGTTGCTGCTGCTTGTTCTCCCCTCGTTTCGGCCCGTTTGCTTGTAGCCTGGACCAGGTCACTCCGGCTGCTTGCCTCCTGTGAACTATGGGCCCTCTCTTTGCTATGTGGCTGCGGACTCTGTGGTGTTGTCTAGGAGGTCTGAAGTGCCCCCTCAGGCAGGTTTGGCAGAAGAAAGGTGAATCTATCTCTGCACTTGGACCTGTTACCCTTGCGGCCTGGTACCTCCCTGGCAGTCCCCTTACTCTGCCACCTCTTTCTTCTCTCTAGCCTTGGGTGGATTTCGGGTGGCACTACCAGGTGACCGATCTCCCCCGTCGGTAGTCACTGCGCGGACGCTGTTAGACTGCAACAGCTCCAGGGTCTGCTCCTCACGTCTGCTCTCCCTGAGCTGCACACTAAACTGGCTCACTCGTGGGTCCTGCACGTCTGCTCTCACTGAGCTCCACTAGATGTGTGAGACCTGATCACTATGCGCCTGTGCAGTCACACCTCGGTCAGCCTTCTGGATTACCTGTATTGTACTGCCCCCAGCATGGGTGCAGTACTCAGTGGTGCCTGACCAGGTCAGGGGCGCCACATTATCATCAGTGCTTGTTACCGGGAGGACACAGTGATTATCGGAAGGAAAAGCGGCGGGAGACAGAGTGCAGGACGCGTCGCGGGGACCTGTAAGTGTTATGGCAATGTTTATTAACTGTATGTGTACATGTATAATGTGTTTTTATGTGTTTACCTCCCATTGTTTTCAATGGGGTTCGAGTGGTTCGTCGAACGGTTCGTCGAACGTTCGTCAAACGGAGCCTCTGTTCGACAAACCGAACTCAAACGCTAGGGGGTGGCTCATCTCTACTTACTACAGAGATGCCGCACGTATCCATTTTAAGCTATGGTGCTGCCCACAAGTGTGAGTTTTTCGGGCAGAACTAATGAAAAATGCTGCTACAAGTCTATGGATCCGTGAAAAACACAAACAGTACATGGATGGAAGCAGTGTACAGTCCGTGTGATGCAGGTGTTTATCATTTCAAAGTATAGGAGAAACTTTGTAATTTCATTTTCTATATATTCATACCAAAAAACACAGATGGCACACAGTTTTAATAATGTACACAAGAATGGGTGATAAAAATAAACACAGTCAAAACGGAGCAAACCACACATATGTATTTATATATGGATGTGTAAAGGGGCCTAACCCCCACCAGCACCCCAATGTATACAGCACAACACACAGTACACAGGGCAATATGTCCCCAGTATACAGCGCAACACACAGTACACAGGGCAATATGTCCCCACTATACAGCGCAACACACAGTACACAGGGCAATATGTCCCCAGTATACAGCGCAACACACAGTACACAGGGCAATATGTCCCCAGTATACAGCGCAACACACAGTACACAGGGCAATATGTCCCCAGTATACAGCGCAACACACAGTACACAGGGCAATATGTCCCCAGTATACAGTGCAACACACAGTACACAGGGCAATATGTCCCCAGTATACAGCGCAACACACAGTACACAGTGCAATATGTACCCAGTATATAGCGCAACACACAGTATACAGGGCAATATGTCCCCAGTATACAGCGCAACACACAGTACACAGTGCAATATGTACCCAGTATACAGCGCAACACACAGTACACAGCGCAATATATCCCCAGTATATAGCGCAACACACAGTACACAGGGCAATATATCCCCAGTATACAGTGCATATTAACATAGCAATAAACCCCCAGGCCCTAATGATATACACAGCTCAACCCCCCCTCCCAGCTTCTTATAATATACACAGCCCCCTAGCTCCTAATAACATACCGAGGTGCAGAGCCTGTATTAGTCCTCCATCCAGACCACAACAGTACACAGTATAGCAGACCCGGACCCCTATCACCAGCTGTCACCACACATCCATCTTACCAGCCTCTGACTAGCCAGGAACTCCATGTCGAGGAGAGTAGCCATGAATCACAGCATAGGAGGAGGGGGCGGAGCCTGCACTGAGCTCAGCAGGTCCTGTCTGGAAAGCAGAGAAGATGCCGGGATCCTATTCACACAGATGATCTGCCAGGACCTGACCACGCACGGTGTGCTGAGCAGCCACGTCTGAAGTGGCCAGACAGGAAGATTTAAAGGTACAGTGCCGCCTCTGGCCCCTGTGAAAAGGGGGGCGGCCGGGACTTAATAAAGTTATGTAATTACCACAGGCCCTCCCCCTCTTCACTGGGCCCGGTACACCAGTCATGGCTTTAATGCCCCGATGGCGGCCCTGCGTATGACGTCCGTTTTCATACATACCAGAGACTCGGACATACGCAGACCCATTAAAAGCAATGGGTCTGCACACACATCAGTGTTTTCACCAATACTGAGTGTCCGTGTGGAGACAAGTCCAATTTTCTCCGTCAGCACTGATGTCACATGGCCCGCACAATGATATCCTCCGTGTGACATCAGTGTGACACGTACTGGAGAAAACACATTTCTTTGAAATAAAATTATTTTCTATACTCTCCTATGTCCAGCGCTGCTGTCACTTGCTTCATGGCCCACTCATTATGCTCATGCATATTCACTGCACCACGGACCCGGAAGCAGCAGCGCCAGAGACAGCAGTACTATGAACAGGTAAGTATAGAAGGTCATGCTGTCTCTGTGCTATCTGGATGTCACACGGATAGCACAGAGACAGCACGGCACACGGATGGGCCATACACACCATCAACACGGCCATGCAAAACACGATTTTTTTTTTACACACATGTGAAGGAGGTCTAACAGACAACACAATTACATTACTACATAGATGCATGTATCATCTTTACGATTCTTTTTCATTTACCAGTTTTGTCTGGAAAAATAATTTGTCATTGCACAATATTTGGATAAATATCAAGGGAAAAAAGAAAAATCATATTGACAACTGTCTTACCTGTGGCAGGTCCCAGTGATATAAGGTGACTACCGGAGTAATCTTATTTTCAAGAAGAACATTGATTAAATCACTGTAGTATTTTATTCCTTTTTCATTAACACTTTCAGCTAGGGAAACAAATGTGGGGAAATTACTCAATCTCTTCAGTCACAATTGGAACCAATTTAGACATCAGTTTTTTATGTCCCAGTTCTGTCCACATTTTTCCTAGTTATATCCCGTACCCATCATAGCCTATGGGAATGGTCACCTGTCTGTACGTTTCTGTGGACTGAGTGATCTGCATTAGTGATGAGTGAGCATTGCCATGTTCAGGTGCTCGGTACTCGTAACCAGCAGTTGGATGCTTGGATGGGTGAGACTCAAGTACCCGAGTATTATCGGAGGCAGAAGTACAGTTCAGTATCAGAAGATGGAGCATTTCTGGCAACCTGCTGCCGCCACTGGTGCCAGTAATAGCTGATCAGCAGTGATGCAGCATGTCGGACCCTGGACGATCAGACATTGATGACCTACACTAAGCTGCTATTGCCAAGAAAAAGCTTCTACAAACTTATATGTAGTTTGCAGTGCCCACTACAGGGTAAATATAGTATTACATGCTATGCCGTTAAAGGGGTTGTCCAGTACTTTTACATTGATGGCCTATGCTTACGATAGCTCATAAATGTCTGATGGGATAGCGGCCAGTAGTGGCAGCAGGCAGCCGGAAAGGCTCAGTTCCGGCGCTGCTCTGTCTTATGACAGCGGCCGCTGCTGGGTACAGCACATCTGCCTCCTATTGAGTAGAATGGTAGGCGAATGTGCAGTACTTGGCCGCAGCCACTATCAGCAGACGGAGCAACGCCGAAACTGAGCATCTCCAGCTGCCTGCTGCCGCTGCCGGAAACCGCTGATTAGCGGGGGTGCGGGGTTTCGGGCCCCAGCCGATCAGGCATTGATGATCTATCCTAAGGGCGGGCCATTAATGTAAAAGTACCGGATATCCCCTTTAAATACTGTCTGATTCTGTCACACGGGGATTGGCTCTGTCCATCAGCCAATGAGCTTTGTTCCCAAGCAATGGCCAAGTGGATCAGATATAATGATAAATAGTACATGATCAGTGTAGCAAAGACTTTACAGTAGTAACTTAGCATCTTATATAGATTTATTGCATAAATAAATCTGTTATTAGAAAGTAAAGTTTACTGCTGAGTAAATATGAATAAAAGTTAATAAATTGGATAAAAAAAAACTACAATAAAGTAAATTAACTCTCACCTTTGATGCCTGTAGGAATTAGACGGGGCCAAGAAATAGAAAGCCGGTAATGAGAAACTTTCAGTTCCTTCAGTAATTCTATGTCCTCCTGCGATATATAACATACAATGTAAAGGTGTAATGCTGCAATCCTGAAGTCAGTGTTGGACTATTTGCCTGATTAAAGGAGATGTATGGAAAAAAAATCTGCTAAAAAAAATAAAAGCGCCACACCTGCTCATGAGTTATCTGGTACTAACTTCAGCTACGTGAAAGTGAATTGCTCTGAGCTGCAATACCACACACAACCTGAGAACAAGTGTGGCGCTGTTTTCGGAAGAAAGCAGCGATGGTTTTTTTCTTTCAAATAACAATGATGATGCAGCAAAAAGTAGCAGTGAAGTGTTCTCACCTTGACTTTGTAATAACCATCACATGAGGAATCTGCTGTCTGGTTCATGAATGTTTTTCCCTTCTTATGTGTGAAAGCATCCCAGATACTCTGTCCTTTGCCATCCTTGTCCCAGGCACCTTCCGTTTGGTATGCCGAGCTGCCCACTCCCCATGTGAAAGCTGTATGGTAGAGATACACAGTCACAAGGGGACAAGCGAGGGGTGGCTATGTAGGCAGTCACCTAATGCACCGATGAAAGGGGGCACTACAATTTAGGCATTTCCAAAAATGGTCTTCCTCTACATTTCCTTTACCACTCACTTTTCTTATATGAAAGAGAACATTAAAGGGAACCTCAGAGCCACGAGCAGTTCTGGGTGCATATTGCTAATCCCTGCCTAACTGTCCCTGTATACACTAGAATAGATAAAGACAGCTTTAGAAAAAGTATTTCTAAAGATCTTTTCTCTTATGTTAATGAGCGTGCGGACTAGTCCCAAGGGCGTTATATCCCCCGACTAGCCGCCCTCCTTGCATGGTAACACACCCACAGGGGTCTAGTAACATGGTATTCAATGCAGCGTCACCAGCGGTGACAATCATACCTGTGTCCGCGCTTCTGTATGCTCCGCACTTCCAGTCATGTGAAGTAGACCTCTCTGAAGCCGGGACACGTACACCTGACTTCATACTGTGGATGACTGGAAGTGTCAGGCATTCAGAAGTGCGGTCACAGCGAACACAGGTACATGCAACACCGCTAGTGACTCTGCATTGAATAGCATATCCCTGTTGGTGTGCTAACATGCTGAGAGGGGGGACTAGTCTGAGGATGTAACACCCTTGGGACTAGTCCTTGCGCTCATTAGCCTAAGATAAAACATCTTTAGAAATACTTTTTCTAAAGATCTCTTTATCTATGCTACTAGATACATGGACGTTTAGGCAGGGATTAGAAATATGAACCTAGAACTGCTTGTAGTTCTGGGTGCAAACTGCACCTGACAGGTTCCCTTTAAGGGATTTCAATTAACATAACAACAATCATACTGATCTTCAGAGAACTTGTCTGACCAACAGCTTCAGACTGGGGCAGCAGGGGCCCACCAGCAAAATTGACTCTATGGTCCCACTAATCAACTACATGCAAAAATTACATTTCCAAATTTACCTATGCTTCTATCTATATATAGTGGGTAGTTTGCAACATTAATGCCGAGATGCTTCTTTTGTATGTACATAGCGAAACAAGTGTATTGTGCCAACTACTGATCATGTTTAGAGGGTAAGTGACATGGTACTGCAAAGGGCCCACCAGAGGATTCTCCTGCCCTCCTGTGGGCCAGTCCAATCTTGCCGACCCATACTTGTTATATGCTTGCCACAGGTAGCCAATGTATGACTGAACACTTACCGGGTGGAAAAGTGCCATAATAAAAGGATCCCCTTTCTGTCTGTGTCCACTGAAATTCCTCCTGTCCCCAGCTACACTGTGCCAGGAACAACAACTGAGTCACCAGGATAACTGCAGACGTCATTCTGAGAGGAGATGGCCTTCTCACAGGATCTCTTAACAGCAATGTTTTAGTTATTCCATTTCTGTGATATGAAAAGACAGTTCAGGTAAATCACGTAATCTCCACTTTTACGCTCATTTATTCTCCGTAGAATTGGATCAGACATTTATAATAACAAAAAACATCACTTGTACTTTGTCAACTGTAACAACCTTTTAAGAATAATTAGTGAAAAGTTGTTACAGATTTACCTTAATGAAAAGTTCATTGATTAGTATTGAAACTGTTACTAGAAAAGGCAATGAATTTAAAGGGGTCTTAGCAGGACTGACCACCCATCTAATATGTATGGGCCGCCAACTCTCCCCTGAAGAATGATGTCAGGGGACAGAATGTACAATTCAGGCAGAATGAATGAAAACATCTGATCATGTTCTTTCCGCAGGAGACAAGCTAACACATGAGATGTCTGGTTCCGCTTGCTCTCCCCATTAAAAAAAAAAAAAAAATGAAAAATCATGCACACTTGTCTGAGCCCAACATGCTTATGTCTGGGGGAGTCAGGAAAGATAGCTGTTTGCAAGGTAAATATTTATGCACCCGTCTTCTAAGGCTATGTTCACACAGGGCGCTTTTTCTGCAGTAAAACCTCATCTCTTGTCAGGAAATAGTCTGCAGTTTTGGTGAGGTTTTTCTGGGTTTTTCCAGCCTTTTTGCACTTCCTCATTGCTTTATATGGAAGGAAAGAAATGATATGCTACTTGTTTCAAAAAACATTTTTGTACTTACTATGTAACTTAGGTTACTTGAATTTTTTAATTACTTTTTTAGTATGTGTTTTTACCGGGTTTTTAATGCTGCACTGTCTGTCTCTCGTTGGTATGTCAGGTCCCCTATGCTCTACAACCCTGCAGCATTTACAGCTGTAAGCCCAAATTCCCTCCCTAACCAGCCCTGTATAACGCTATTCACTAATATGAATGTTTAAAAAAACAACTTAGAAACCTTGCTGTCCATGTGCTAATTAGGCCTGTGGCTGGTCCATGGAACATTACTTTCCTCAGACTAGTCGGCCCTCTTTCCAGGTTATCACACGCCTGTCAATGTGATAACATGATTTCCACAAGCCGGCATCTCCACCAGCTCTTGGAATTTTCCCGCATGTGCGCAGCTTATTTCAGCCGTGTTAGTGTGTAAGGGGGGTCAGGGATTAGCTCACCCCTGCATTAGTAACCAGCACACGGGCGTTTGAGGTGTAATCTATGTGTGTGATGTAAGCCGCCTCCAGGTGGCACGCTCGCTCAAGTATCGCAGTCCTGGCACCTAGGTTGGTAGTGTAGGGTTAAAAGAAGAGGAGGATATGACTCTATAAATAGGGCAGTGTGAGGAGAAGGTGGAGGAGATAAAAGGAGTAGAGAGAAGAGGCCTAGTTAAAGACTACTGAATTTGGATCTTAAGGGTCACCCCTGGATCGTTGACACGCGGGGTCTTGCACGTTGGAGGACTATTGAACTGCGTCCCAGAAGCGGGTTTAGTCGGTCGGTCGGGAAGGCGTCCATTTCCCTGGAAGTGAAATCCCAACAAATCCCTCTGCGAGACCGAGGGTCAGTTTCGCCCTCAGGTGTAGGGTATGGTTTGTTCCTGGCCTAGGCACGGACGGAGGAGTGCTGTCATATGTGGCTTAACCGATGCGAAAGCAGTCCCTGTGGGTGGGATGGAGCGGCCTAATAGACTTTTTCATTCTGCCCGTGCGAGCGTGACGTCAGACAGAGGGATGAGGGGCCTAGCGATGTCCTATGGAGCCCTGGTGCCAAGTAAGCGGTAGGCCGCAAAATTGTATATTTTGAAGGTGGGTGGAAGGAACCCCAGTGAGACCAGTAACGGTGCCCATAAACCGAATGTTAATGTGAAGGCTGTAGGTGACGAAACTGTGAATGTGGAAGCAAAGCCTGAAATTGAAGTGAAGACAAGAAATAAAATATGGTTGTTCAAAAAGGACTTTGTGAAGACTTATTGTCTTTGGGTGAACGTGGAATGCGAGAACTATCTTGAAGTCGTCCTTTTAGTGGCGTAGACGCGCTGCGGCCTGGTGACCCCAGACTACACGGCTACTATTGCCTGCCCCGTGCTTCCCACAAGTGCATAAAGCAGAGTATACTTGCCCCGTCTTCGTTAGGTGCACAGTACATTACCGAAAGTTCAGAAGACGTGTACGTGAGCCGTCTTCTGAACTTCCGGTCATGCACAGTGCGCCTAGTGAACCCAGAAAGCATCCACCCTGCTTTCAAAGGCACATTGATGCAGCCAAAATGAGCCACGCACATGCAGGAGATTTACAGAAGCTGGTGGTGATGCCATCTCATAGAAATTATGTTATGTCCACCAGGGCTTGATAACATAGATAGAGGGCCGGCTAGTCTGGGGAAACAATGCCCATTTGATTAGTCACAGGACTAAATAGCATAGAGAAAGTGAGGTTTATAATATTTTTGTTTCAACATGTATATTAGTGAATAGCGCTATACAGGGGGCTGGTTAGGGAGGAAATTTCGCAAACATGTATCAATGCTGCTGGGTTGTAGGGCATAAGGGAAATTAAGCTGCATTGTTTTTCACATGTCAAATAAAAAAAAAATAAAAAAAATAAAATCTTTATTTTTATATAGCGCTAACATATTCTGCAGCGCTTTACATACATCAGGAACACTGTCCCCATTGGGGCTCACAATCTAAAGTCCCTAGCTGTATGTTTTTGGAATGTGGGAGGAAACCGGAGTACCCAGAGGAAACCCACGCAAACACGGGGAGAACATACAAACTCCTTGCAGATGGTGTCCTTGGTGGGATTTGAATCCAGGACCCCAGCACTGCAAGACTGCAGTGCTAACCACTGAGCCACCGTGCCGCCCGCACATTTCCTGGTGTTTCGCTTTGACCAAACCTTTGTGATAAAGTCATGTGCGAATTACATGTGTTTTTGATGCTTTTCCGCTATGGAAATGTATTAAAAACGCATAGGTGTTTTTTACCTGTATTTTTCTGCATCTAATACAAGTCTATTGGAAATATCTGCACAGAAAACTCAGCGTACCCGGAAGAGAAATCGACAAGTTGCAAATTTGAAATACACAACGCAGGTGTCATGATCCAGGCTGACATTTCCCTGCTGTCGTTACACCCAGCTCTGGCCTGGTCATGTCAGGGGTTAACTTCCTTTGCCTCGTTCTGGATCCCAGGACACTATATCTTGCCTCTCTACTTATGGATCTGTACCGCCCCCACGTCCGCAGCCGAGCCGCTCGGATCCGGAGCCGCGGTGGCTCGAGGGGTCTCCGGATCCGAGGGGTCCGCGCGGACACTTGAATTAAAAGAAGAAGGGGGTATGTACAAGAGAAATAGAAAGTTTGTGTTGCCACCCATGGTGCGTGGTAATTTGAGGGACCACCGCTGCCGTTGGGGAGCCCGGTGACGGTGGTGTGGCAGCCTGATGTTTAACCCCTCCGTGGGTAGGGGGTTTGTGTCCCGGGGCCTGTTGGATGATTGGCGTTTGGGTGCCGTGGGAGATAGGAACAGGGGTTTTCAGTGTACTCACTCAGTCCAGGAATAACAACACCGACAACTTGTAATCCAGAATTCTGAGCACCACTGCAGCTAGTAAGGAGAATGCCTGGGTCCGTGCCCTTGGTGTCGCTATTAGCCTGTGGCCCTGTTCTTGTCACCTTTGTCACTGTTGGACCCTTGGGTATAAAACTCCTCGGGTCCCGCTCACCTGTATGGCTAATGGAGTGAGCTTACTCTCAGGGTTCACGCGTAGGATTTCTTTGGACTGTATTGGGAATGTCCTATCCCATCAGTGCACTAGTACCCCGATTTTGAAGCGGGTTGGGGATGAATCTTGAAGTCTTCACCCCCATCGGGTAAATTACCGGAATGAGTGACGCTACTTTCCGGCCTAGGGTCCACGTACTCCGTCATGCCCTGGCCCCTGCCCGGTGATAGCTCAAGGCCGCCGGCTGCCCATGCCCCCTGACACTATCCCCTGCGACCGGGGTTCCAGCTCCTACCAGACCCAGACCATCGTCTGCCACCTAGTACTCAGGAGCCCTGCATCTCTTGTGACCTCTCCACACGAGAGTCACTTCCTCCTCCTTTCCTAACTTCAGCTCAACTCTCGCTCAACTTTAGCTCAACTGTCACTTTGCTCACCTTCCCCTCACCAACCCCCCATGTGGGCGGCCCTATTCCCTTCAGGCCCCCCAATGGTGTGTCTGGTGGGTAAAATGTAAAGTGTTCCTAGGATTTTGATTGGCTAAGCTGTTTGCAACACCAAAGGACAAGGACCCTTAACCAAGGAGGGTGGATATTGTGCTGAAGGGCAGATTGCACAATACCCTGTGATGACGTGATAGGCCAGGGCGTCACAGATCAGTGCCAGTGATATTTCTGCCTTGCAGCTTGCATGGACTGGCTCTGGTCAGTGTTCCCGTCTGTCCTGCCTCCCTGCTACTGTGTCCTGACTTGTACCCTTCCCCGTTCATCTGCCTTTCCCAGTTCCTGAGTTCCCGCTCCTGTCTGTTGTTTGTGTTTCCCTTTGCATACCTAATCGCCCGGCTTCCGACTGCTTTCTGACTTGATTGTAATACTCCCCTTGCAGTGACTTGACTTTTCTGGCTAGACCCTGACTGTTTGACTACTCTATTGCCCGCTGGTGGTTCGCCTGTTAACTGCCTGCTGAAGTTTCTCTGCTGTTCCTCAGCTGCCTTTCTGTTACAGTGGGACTTAGTCTCTCCTTCACTACTCTGCTAACATCTAGTGGGGAATACGCTGTACTACGTCTTACTACCCCTTTGTACAGCGTGACAGCAGGTCAGGTGTGGCTGAGCCTGCGAGGTTCTGCAGCAAAGTGCGGGGATTGCAGATAAGTGCTGCATAGTTTAAACACAATCTCATAGTGGTGATAACTGTAATTGTTTAATTTCATTAGGGCATTGTGTGTCTGTTTGTCTGTGATACTGTGAAAAAGCAAAAAAAAAAGTTTGTCTTGTGATTTAATTAGTAGTATCAGCCACACCTGTTTCTAGAAGCTTCTGGGAGCTTCTGGTATTTCTAGTGGAACTATATAAACCAGCCAGAACAAGCAAGGTTGCTGAGCGTGCGAGGTTCTGCAGCAAAATGCGGACATTGCAGATAAGTGCTGCACAGTTTAAACACAATCTCATAGTTTGACACAAGAACATAGTTTGAATTTATCCTTATTCGTTTCCCATTGTTTTTTTTCTTTGTTTTTCTACTTTACTGTTTATCCCCATATAATAGGTGCTCCATGGACAATGCTACCAGGTGTGTATCTTGTCAGATGTATGCATGCCTTGAGCAGCCGTTCGAGGGTGAATATGTCTGCACTCGATGCAAGCATGTTGCATATTTGGAAGCCAAGGTAACTGATCTAAATAAGCAGCTTGCAACACTCAGGGGCATTGCAAACCTGGAGAGGAGTTTAGAGCTCACTGAGCTTTCTCTGGCTGGGGCCAGTGATATGGAGGAGGTTGGAGGTGGGGAAGATCAGGACCCAGAGGTAGGTAGCTGGGTAACAGTTAGAAGAAGAGGTAGGGGGAAAAGTGTCAGAAAGCGTAGTCCTGACCTGGCACAACCTAGTAAATATGCCTGTTTGGCTGATATTAAGAATGAAGGGCCAGGACTAGGGTCACTACAGCAAGATGTTGCTCCTAGCAACCAGGAAAACGACTGGTGTAGGAAGGAGGGAAATAGGAGAGCAGCAAAGCCCAGACAGATGTTTGTGGTAGGGGACTCTATAATTAGGCGGACAGACAGGGTCATCTGTCGCCGAGACCATGAATGCCAAACAGTGTGTTGTTTGCCGGGTGCTCAGGTTCGGCATATTGCGGATCGGATAAAAAGATTGCTGGGTCGTGCTGGGGAAAATCCAGCGGTCATGGTGCACATTGGTACTAATGACAAAGTTAGAGGCAGGTGGAAGGTCCTTAACCCCTTCAGCCCCGGGGCACTTTCCGTTTTTGCGTTTTTGTTTTTTGCTCCCCTTCTTCCGAGAGCCGTAACTTTTTTATTTTTCCGTCAATCTTGCCATATGAGGGCTTGTTTTTTGCGGGACAAGTTGTACTTTTAAATGAAACCATAAGTTTTACCATATGGTGTACTGGAAAGCAGCAAAAAATTTCCAAGTGTGGAAAAATTGCAAAAAAAGTGTGATGGCACAATAGTTTTTGGGATGTTTTATTCACGGTGTTCACTATATGGTAAAACTGATGTGTAGGTATGATGCCTGAGGTCGGTGCAAGTTTGTAGACACCAAACATGTATAGATTTACTTGTATCTAAGGGGTTAAAAAAAATTCACAAGTTTGTCCAATAAAAGTGGCGCACGTTTTGCGCCATTTTCCGAAACACGTAGCGTTCTTATTTTTTGGAATCTATGGCTCAGTGACAGCTTATTTTTTGCGTCTCGAGCTGATGTTTCTAATGGTAGCATTTTTGCGCAGATGCTACGTTTTGATCGCCTGTTATTGCATTTTGCGTAAAACTTGCGGCGACCAAAAAACGTAATTTTGGCGTTTGGAATTTTTTTGCCACTACGCCGTTTACCAATCAGATTAATTGATTTTATATTTTGATAGATTGGGCATTTCTGAACGCGTTGATACCAAATATGTGTATATTTGTTTATTTTTTAACCCTTTAATTTTCAAAGGGGGGTGATTTGAACTTTTAGGTTTTTTGTTTTTTTTTAAATTTTTTAAAACTTTTTTTTACTTTTTTTATTTTATTTTACTAGTCCCCCTAGGGGGCTATAGCGATCAGCAATCCGATTGCTGATCGCTATCTGCTGATCACAGCTATACCGCTGTAAACAGCAGAAATAGTCACTTTCTTTTTTTCCTCTGCTCCGTGCCGAGGAAGAATGAAAGTGAAACATCATAGCAGCAGGCGTCATCACATGACCCTGTGCTACGATGGCAACCACCGAACGTCACGTGATCACTCACGTGACGTCCGGAGGGGGCGGCGGTAAGTAAAAAACATGGCTGCGCGCATATAGATCTCGCTGCCAGACTTTGGCAGCGAGATCTAAGGGGTTAATGTTCCGGGTGGAATGCGATTCCACTCGGAACATGTAGGCACACATGTCAGCTGTTGAAAACAGCTGATATGTGTGCCGATCCACGCCGCCTGCCCGCGGCAGGGGGCGGGGCTTAGCGGGACACGATCCATGACGGAAAGATCCGTCCATGGTTGTGAAGGGGTTAAAAATGATTACAGGGAACTAGGAGAGAAGCTGAAGTCCAGGACCTCCAAGGTGGTGTTTTCAGAAATACTACCGGTGCCACGAGCGTCACTAGAAAGACAGCAGGAGCTGAGGGAGATAAATACGTGGCTTAGAAATTGGTGCAGGAAGGAAGGGTTTGGGTTCATGGGGAACTGGGGAACTGGGCCGACTTCTCAGTCAGCTACAGGCTCTACGGTAGGGACGGGCTGCACCTCAATGGGGAGGGTGCAGCTGTACTGGGGGAGAAAATGGTCAGACGGATGGAGGAGCTTTTAAACTAGGATCTGATGGAGGGAGGGTAGTGGAGCAAATAAGGGGATAGAGCAGATAGAGACAGTGAGACGGTAGGGGTCAATGAAGGATTAGGGCGGATGGGACATGCAAGGAACCCAGGGAGGCTAGGAGTAATAAAGGTGTTAATAGGATTAAATGTCTACTGGCAAATGCAAGAAGTCTTGCAAACAAAATGAATTGGAGACTCTTATGTCAACCATGGATTATGATGTGGTGAGCATTATGAAAACCTGGCTGGATGAAAGCCATGACTGGGTGACAAACATACAGGGTTATACTACATTTAGGAGGGACAGGAAAGACAGAAAAGGTGGTGGGGTGTGTATATTTATCAAATCTAACCTAAAACCTATGTTGAATGATGACATTGGGGGGAACTGCAACAATGTAGAGTCAGTATGGGTAAATGTACATGGGGAGGGGATTAATGGAAAAATTCTAATTGCAGTTTGCTATAAGCCTCCTAACATACCTGAACAAATAGAGGGTGAAATGCTGGAACAAATTGAAAAGGCAGCTAATAATAATAATAATAATAATAATCGGGTTCTTATTATGGGGGATTTCAACTATCCAGACATACAGTGGGACATAGAATCTTCTGGTTGTGCTAAAAGCTGTAAGTTCTTATCTACTATTCAAGACAATTTCCTCTCTCAGATGGTAGATGAACCAACCAAGGGAGATAATTTTCTAGATCTGGTCCTGTCAAATAGACCGGATACAATTTCAGATCTACTGGTGCGGGAGCACTTGGGCACCAGCGATCATAATATGGTAAGCTTCAAAGTAATATTCAATTGAACATTTCAAAGGGGAAATGCTAAAACCTGGAATTTTAGGAAAGCTGATTTTAACAAATTAAGGGAAGAGCTTAAATGTGTAGATTGGGACAAAGTCATGGTAACTGGGATACCGAACATAAATGGGGTAAGTTTAAGGATATACTACTAGAGTCCTGTAAAAAACTTATACCTTCTCATAATAAAATGTCCAGGAATAAAAAGAAACCGCTATGGATAAATAAGACTGTAGAAAGTATAATAAAACAAAAACAAAGGGCGTTTAAAATTTTAAAGGCTGAGGATACAGAAATAGGATTTCAGAAGTATAAAGATATCAATAGGAAATGCAAAAAAGAAATCAAACAAGCAAAACTAGCTACTGAAACAAAAATCATCAATGACATTAAAATAAATCCTAAAATCTTTTATAAACACATTAATGCCAAAAGGAAAGCAAAGGATAGTGTCGGCCCCTTAAAATATAATAACAAGTTAGTTATAGAGGAAAAACAAAAGACTGAGATATTAAATAAGCATTTCTTCGGCGCTCCATTGGGAGACCCAGACGATTGGGTGTATAGCACTGCCTCCGGAGGCCACACAAAGCATTACACTTAAAAGTGTAAGGCCCCTCCCCTTCTGGCTATACACCCCCAGTGGGATCACTGGCTCACCAGTTTTCTGCTTTGTGCGAAGGAGGTCAGACATCCACGCATAGCTCCACTGTTTAGTCAGCAGTAGCTGCTGACTATGTCGGATGGAAGAAAAGAGGGCCCATATAGGGCCCCCAGCATGCTCCCTTCTTACCCCACTTGTGGTTTGTAAGGTTGAGGTACCCATTGCGGGTACGGAGGCTGGAGCCCACATGCTGCTTTCCTTCCCCATCCCCCTGAGGGGCTCTGAGGAAGTGGGATCTTACCGGCCCCCAAGCCCTGAGGCCGGGCTCCATCCACAGACCCAGTGGAACCTGATGGATACGGAGCTGTGTACCGTTCAGGGACAAGGCCCTGCAACTTTCAGGTACTCTGTGTCCCCGTACAGGCGGGCACGCACACACCAGACTTGCTGGGTGTGTTAGTGCGCCGGGGACAGTAGCGCTGTACGCTGGGGTTTGAGTCACAGCAGCTTAGCTGGGTGACTTCATGTGATGGGAACTACCGCGCCGGCCACTCTCGGAGCGGCGGCGCGGCTGGGACTTGTAGTGCGCCGGGGACTTAGCGCCGACCGCGCTTTTACGGCGGCGGCGCTTATAAATTTAGCCCCCGGCTTTTGCGGCCTAGCTCCGCTTCGTTCCCGCCCCCTCCCTGTCAGTCAGGGAAGGGGAGAGACGCTGTACGATTACTCAGCGCCGAGGGCTGGAGCCTTATTTACATGCTCCAGCCCTCTCACTAGGCACAGTGGGAAGCAGGTTTCCCGCTTTTAGTCTGGCACGCCCAGGGCCCGCCCCCCCCCCTCCACAGGACGCCGGCAGCCATTCCTGCATGCAGTCTGGCTGGAGGACGGACACAGGCTCTGGGAGACCCAGACTAGGGATTTCTGGCGACCACACACCCGCGTTTAGCGGGCGGTAAGCAGCACATTAGTGCTGGCCCCACTAGTGCCACAGTGTGTATTGGTGTACTTTTTCCTGTACCAGATATATATATATATATACTGCACTGTAAGGTCGCTTCTTGGCTGTATACCCTATATTGCTCTGGGAAGACAACAACATGTCATCCACAAAACGCAAGGGTGCCAAGGCACGGGCTGTATTCACTGCTTGTACAGCATGTGGGGCTAATCTACCAGCAGGTTCCAACGACTCTCATTGTGTGCAATGTTCAGTCCCAGTGGCACTTCGTCAGCCAGAGCCTATGGTGGTGGTAGCCCAGGCAGAGACGCCTGTGAACCCTGCCCCGGTGACGGGGACAGAATTTGCAGTCTTTGCTGATAAAATGTCTGTGACTATGACAAAAATCCTGGAGACCTTGCAGTCCAGGCCAGTTGCTCAGACCATGGACACTGCTGTGCCTATGTTCCCCGGTCCCCCTCAGTTGGAACTAATCCGTACTTCAAGGGGGTCCCAGGCATCACAGGCTGAGGGCTCTGACTCCGATGACAGTCCCAGTCCGCCTAAGCGAGCTCGCTGGGAGAGACCCTCCACGTCATCACGCGGGTCAGGGTCTCAGCGAGAAGGGTCTCTATATGATGAGACAGAGGTGGGTGATCAGGAGTCTAGTCCTGACACCGCACTCAATTTGGATACGCCAGATGGTGACGCCATGGTAAATGACCTTATAGCGGCCATCAATAGGCTGTTGGATATTTCTCCCCCAGCCCCTTCAGCAGAGGAGGCAGCTGCCCAGCAGGAGAAATTCCATTTCTTGTATCCCAAGCGTAAATTGAGCACTTTTCTGGACCACTCTGACTTCAGAGCATCAATCCAGAAACACAATACTTATCCGGACAAGCGTTTTTCCAAACGCCTTAAGGATACACGTTATCCCTTTCCCCCTGACGTGGTCAAACGCTGGACCCAGTGTCCAAAAGTGGACCCTCCAATATCCAGACTTGCAGCTAGATCCATAGTTGCAGTGGAGGATGGGGCTTCACTTAAAGATGCCAATGACAGACAGATGGACCTTTGGTTGAAATCTGTCTATGAAGCTATTGGCGCGTCGTTTGCTCCAGCATTCGCGTCCGTGTGGGCGCTCCAAGCTATTTCAGCTGGTTTGGCACAGGTGGACTCTTTCATGCGTCCAGCAGTGCCACAAGTGGCGTCCTTAACTACGCAAATGTCTGCGTTTGCGACCTACGCTATTAATGCGGTACTGGAATCTACGAGCCGTACCGCAATGGCATCCGCCAACTCTGTAGTTTTGCGCAGAGCCTTGTGGTTAAAAGAATGGAAAGCAGATTCTGCTTCTAAAAAATGTTTAACCAGCTTGCCATTATCTGGAGACAGACTGTTTGGTGAGCAATTGGCGGAAATTATTAAACAGTCCAAAGGTAAGGACTCTTCCTTACCCCAGCCCAGATCAAGCAAACCTCAACAGAGGAAGTGGCAGTCAAAGTTTCGGTCCTTTCGAGGCTCGGGCAAGCCCCAATTCTCCTCGTCCAAAGGGACTCAGAAAGAGCAAAGGAGCTCTGATTCCTGGCGGGCTCACTCACGCCCCAAGAAAGCAACCGGAGGTACCGCTTCCAAGACGGCTGCCTCATGACTCTCGGCCGCCTCCCTCCGCATCCTCGGTCGGTGGCAGGCTCTCCCGCTTTTGCGACATTTGGCTGCCACAGGTCAAAGACCGGTGGGTAACAGACATTTTGTCTCACGGGTACAGGATAGAGTTCAGTTCTCGTCCTCCGCCTCGGTTCTTCAGAACCTCCCCACATCCCGACCGAGCAGATGCCCTTCTGCAGGCGGTGAATTCTCTAAGAGCAGAAGGAGTGGTGGTCCCTGTTCCTCTTCAGGAACAAGGACAAGGTTTTTACTCCAATCTCTTTGTGGTGCCAAAAAAGGACGGCTCATTCCGTCCTGTTCTGGACCTAAAACTGCTCAACAAGCATGTGAACGCCAGGCGGTTCCGGATGGAATCTCTCCGCTCAGTCATTGCCTCAATGTCTCAAGGAGATTTCCTAGCATCAATAGACATCAGAGATGCTTATCTCCACGTGCCGATTGCTACAGAGCACCAACGCTTTCTACGCTTCGTGATAGGAGACGACCATCTTCAGTTCGTAGCTCTGCCATTTGGTCTGGCGACAGCCCCACGGGTGTTCACCAAGGTCATGGCGGCAGTGGTAGCAGTCTTGCACTCTCAGGGACACTCTGTGATCCCTTACTTGGACGATCTTCTTGTCAAGGCACCCTCTCAGGAGGCATGCCAACTCAGCCTGAATGTTGCACTGGAGACTCTCCAGACGTTCGGGTGGATCATCAACTTCTCAAAGTCAAACCTGTCACCGACCCAATCTCTAACGTATCTTGGCATGGAGTTTCATACTCTCTCAGCGATAGTGAAGCTTCCGCTGGACAAGCAGAGGTCACTACAGACTGGGGTGCAGGCTCTCCTTCAAAGTCAGTCGCACTCCTTAAGACGCCTCATGCACTTCCTCGGGAAGATGGTGGCGGCAATGGAGGCGGTTCCGTTTGCGCAGTTTCATCTGCGCCCACTTCAATGGGACATTCTCCGCCAATGGGACGGGAAGTCAACATCCCTGGACAGGAAAGTCTCCCTTTCCCAGACGGCCAAAGACTCTCTGCAGTGGTGGCTTCTTCCCACCTCATTATCACAGGGAAGATCCTTCCTACCACCGTCCTGGGCGGTGGTCACGACAGACGCGAGTCTGTCAGGGTGGGGAGCAGTTTTTCTCCACCACAGGGCTCAGGGTACGTGGACTCAGCAGGAGTCCACCCTTCAGATCAATGTTCTGGAGATCAGAGCAGTGTATCTTGCCCTACTAGCCTTCCAGCAGTGGCTGGAAGGAAAGCAGATCCGAATTCAGTCGGACAACTCCACAGCGGTGGCATACATCAACCACCAAGGGGGGACACGCAGTCGGCAAGCCTTCCAGGAAGTCCGGCGGATTCTGATGTGGGTGGAAGCCACGGCCTCCACCATATCCGCAGTTCACATCCCCGGCGTAGAAAACTGGGAAGCAGACTTCCTCAGTCGCCAGGGCATGGACGCAGGGGAATGGTCACTTCACCCGGACGTGTTTCAGGAAATCTGTCGCCGCTGGGGAAGGCCGGACGTCGACCTAATGGCGTCCCGGCACAACAACAAGGTCCCAACCTTCATGGCACGGTCTCGCGATCACAGAGCTCTGGCGGCAGACGCCTTAGTGCAAGATTGGTCGCAGTTCCGGCTCCCTTATGTGTTTCCACCTCTGGCACTCTTGCCCAGAGTGCTACGCAAGATCAGATCCGACTGCAGCCGCGTCATACTCGTCGCCCCAGACTGGCCAAGGAGGGCGTGGTATCCGGATCTGTGGCATCTCACGGTCGGCCAACCGTGGGCACTGCCAGACCGACCAGACTTACTGTCCCAAGGGCCGTTTTTCCATCGGAATTCTGCGGCCCTGAACCTGACTGTGTGGCCATTGAGTCCTGGATCCTAGCGTCTTCAGGATTGTCCCAAGGGGTCGTTGCTACCATGAGACAGGCTAGGAAGCCCACGTCCGCTAAGATCTACCACAGAACGTGGAGGATATTCTTATCCTGGTGCTCTGCTCAGGGAGTGTCTCCCTGGCCATTTGCATTGCCTACCTTTCTTTCTTTCCTGCAATCTGGGTTAGAAAAAGGTTTGTCGCTCGGCTCCCTTAAAGGGCAAGTATCGGCGCTATCCGTCTTTTTTCAGAAGCGTCTAGCACGACTCTCTAAGGTGCGCACGTTCCTGCAGGGGGTTTGTCATATCGTACCCCCGTACAAGCGACCGTTAGATCCATGGGATCTGAACAGGGTGCTAGTTGCCCTACAGAAGCCGCCCTTCGAGCCTCTGAGGGAGGTTTCACTTTCTAGACTGTCACAGAAAGTGGCTTTTCTGGTAGCGATCACATCTCTTCGGAGAGTGTCTGAGCTAGCAGCTCTGTCATCCAAGGCTCCCTTCCTGGTCTTCCACCAGGACAAGGTAGTGCTGCGCCCCATTCAGGAGTTTCTCCCGAAGGTGGTATCCTCTTTTCATCTTAATCAGGATATCTCTTTGCCTTCTTTTTGTCCTCATGCAGTTCATCGGTATGAGAAGGATTTACATTTGTTAGATCTGGTGCGAGCACTCAGAATCTACATTTCCCGAACGGCGCCCCTGCGCCGTTCGGATGCACTCTTTGTCCTTGTCGCTGGTAAGCGCAAGGGGTCGCAGGCTTCTAAGGCCACCCTGGCTCGATGGATCAAAGAACCAATTCTTGAGGCCTACCGTTCTGCTGGGCTTCCGGTTCCATCAGGGCTAAAGGCCCATTCTACCAGAGCCGTGGGTGCGTCCTGGGCATTGCGTCACCAGGCTACGGCTCAACAGGTGTGCCAGGCAGCTACCTGGTCGAGTCTGCACACTTTCACCAAACATTATCAGGTGCATACCTATGCTTCGGCGGACGCCAGCCTAGGTAGAAGAGTCCTGCAGGCGGCAGTTGCCTCCCCGTAGGGGAGGGCTGTCTTCGCAGCTCTAACATGAGGTATTCTTTACCCACCCAGGGACAGCTTTTGGACGTCCCAATCGTCTGGGTCTCCCAATGGAGCGCCGAAGAAGAAGGGAATTTTGTTACTTACCGTAAATTCCTTTTCTTCTAGCTCCTATTGGGAGACCCAGCACCCGCCCTGTTGTC
This sequence comes from Anomaloglossus baeobatrachus, assembly GCF_048569485.1. Taxonomy (NCBI): domain Eukaryota; kingdom Metazoa; phylum Chordata; class Amphibia; order Anura; family Aromobatidae; genus Anomaloglossus; species Anomaloglossus baeobatrachus. Next base: position 569,829,334 of record NC_134356.1, read on the forward strand.
CTTCGGGATTTTTGGTTGTTTTTCGGGTACACATGTTGTTCATGTTGAACGGTTTTCAGTTCTCCGACGTTACTTCGGAGTGAATTTGTTTAAACCAGTTATTGGCTTTCCTCCTTCTTGCTTTTGCACTAAAACTGGTGAGCCAGTGATCCCACTGGGGGTGTATAGCCAGAAGGGGAGGGGCCTTACACTTTTAAGTGTAATGCTTTGTGTGGCCTCCGGAGGCAGTGCTATACACCCAATCGTCTGGGTCTCCCAATAGGAGCTAGAAGAAAAGGAATTTACGGTAAGTAACAAAATTCCCTTCTTCTCATCTGTGTTCACCAAGGAACTGACTGTACCAGGGATCATTCAACAAGTGAAAAATCAAAGTTCACCACCCAATATAATTAATTTAACACAAGAAGAAGTACGCCTACGTCTGAGTAAATTAAACATTGACAAATCCCCAGGGCTAGATAGCAGTCATCCACGAATTTTGAGGGAATTGAGCTCCGTAATCAACAGACCGCTGTATCTCATCTTTTTAGACTCGCTTGTAACAGGGTTGGTGCCTCAGGATTGGAGGATTGCTGATCTGGTGCCGATATTTAAGAAAGGTAAGAGGGTTTATCCGGGCAACTACCGTTCAGTAAGCCTGACATCAGTAGTATGCAAAGTTTATGAGGGCATTTTAAGGGATGACATGCAAAAATATATTGCAGAAAATAATATAATAACTGACAGACAGCATGGATTCATGAAAGATAAGTCGTGTCTAACCAACCTGTTGGGAGTTCTATGAGGGGGTAAGTGCAAACCTGGATATTGGTAATGCAGCTGATGTGATTTATTTGGACTTTGCAAAGGCATTTGATACTGTACCACATAATAGCCTTATACTAAAGCTCCAGAAGCAAGGACTAGGGGAAACTATATGCAAATGGGTAAGGAATTTGCTAAAAGATAGGAAACAAAAGCGGGCTTTACACGCTGCGACATCGCTAGCAATTGCTAGCGATGTCGAGCACGATAGCACCCGCACCCGTCTATGGCCGATATGTGGTGATCGCTGCCGTAGCGAACAATATCGCTACGGCAGCGTCACACGCACATACCTGCCCTGCGACGTCGCTCTGGAGGGCAAATCGCCTCCTTTCTAAGGGGGGTGGGTCATGCGGCGTCACAGCGACGGCAGCCGTCCAATAAAAGCGGAGATGAGTGGGACGTAAACATCATTCTTCCTTCCGCATTGCTGGTGGAGGCAGATAAGGAGATGTTCGTCGCTCCTGCGGTGTCACACACAGCGATGTGTGGTGCCGCAGGAATGACGAACAACATCGCTAACATGCAGAGAACAATTTTTTGTTTCAGGATGACCTTTCTGCGGCAAAGGATTTTGCCCGCTTTTGCGATCGTTTAAGGTCGCTGAAACGTGTCACACACTGTGATATCATTAATGACGCCAGATGTGCGTCACTATCAACGTGACCCCGACGATAATTCATTAACGATATTGCAGCGTGTAAAGCCCCCTAAAGGGTAGTCATTAATGGTACATTCACTAAATGGGCTTGTCACGAAACGGGGGGTAGGAAGTGGACGTTACAGCCCCCCTTTCCACCACCCGACAGACCGAGCATGTGACGCGCTCTCTAGTGCCCCTCTTATAGTCAGGCCAATTATGGAATTACCCGACAATAAGCAATGAGGCTGCTATTCTACTATGCCAATGATTGAAGGGTTCCCGGTGAGAGTAAGGTATATATTCCCCCGAGCTCTGCGGACGGAATATATCTAAACCTCCCCCAGATCTCACTGGTTGCCCCACAATGATCCTTGGCATAAACTCGCTGCCACCAATCGATTACGATTATAACGCCGAGCACACAGACGTGGAATTCAGGATCGAGATAACAGAACAGCCCAAGATTAAATTATATATTTTAATCGGCCTGAGGCACACTAGAAACTACAATATATACAATATGGAATTTACAGAATATATATATATATAGGTCAGAGTACATTTACAGGTAAGTTATGGATCACAAGCAGACATACAGCTCAAGCAGTTACCTTATGCGTCTGGCCACAGGGGGGCGCCGTTCGACCAGTGTTCCAGGGACTTTCTCACAGGTGTATAGTACACATGACCCCCGAGTAAAGACAAAAACAAAATGTGTCCACACTGTCTTTATCAAACTGGCTACAGTCCATGTCCCCTCCTACCTAGTGACCCCACAGGGGAGTACTGCCCCACCCCTGTCTTGAGTCTAAAATAATATGCCAAAGTGATTATTGGCCATAACTTTGCCTGGGAATGTCTTAGGCGGACCACAATGCTTTCATATTTACAGTTATGATTTTATCTTCCCAATGATAGGACACATGATTAGTTTGCTGGTACCCCACTGGCCAATATCAAGTTTTGGATACCTACAGAGGTCCCACACCTATATAAAATATGTGCTAGAATCATCAGCATGCCTGGATGCGATATTTCTGCTTGACATGTTTATAGGAAGCACGGCTTATGAGATATTAAACATTTGTTCCTGGTGCCTGTCTGTATCAGGTGTACAAGATGCCCCTAATTAGTTTGTAACTTCCTCTACAGTGTCACAGAGGGGGGTCTTCCTTCCCTTTATTGTTCTCAAGGCCTAACAGCTCATCTAATTTCCATATCATAGGAGATTGACTTTGGTCTCCCCACTGCTAACAGACAATTTCCCAAGTTAATTAGCATACTGATTGAAGCCTCCTTAGGCCTTAAGGCCCAGTCACACACAAGGAGACATGGTAGCACCTTGACAAGATGGCGGCCATAGGAACACTGCTCAATAGCTCAGAATATATTATTATTTCCTCACAGGGCTATAGTCAGCAGTGGGGTGCCGCAGGGATCTGTGCTAGGACCGATTCTTTTTATTCTCTTTATTAATGACCTTGTGGATGGGATTGATAGTAAAGTGTCAGTCTTTGCTGATGACACCAAACTATGTAGGATATTAAAAACTGACCTTGATAGTACAATATTACAAAAAGATCTAGATAAGATGTCAGAATAGGCAGATACTTGGCAAATGAGATTTAATGTTGATATATGTAAAGTAATGCACCTAGGACGGAGTAATCCTATAACTGCGTATACATTCAATGGAAGTAAACTCAGGACTACAGACAGGAAAATGACTGGTATTCTTATTACAAATAAGCTGAGCAACAGTACTCAATGTCAAGCAGGAGCTGCTAAAGCAAACAAGATTTTAGGGTGTATTAAAAGAGAGATTATATCCTGTGATCCCAACGTATTGTTACCCCTCTATAAATCACTTGTAAGGCCACATCTGGAATATGGGATCCAGGTTTGGGCTCCACATTTTAAAAAGGACATTCAGAAGTTACAGTCAGTTCAAAGGCGGGCAACTAGACTACTACATAAGGAATGGAAGGCCTCCCATATGATGAGAGGTTGAAAAAGTTAGATATGTTTAGCTTAGAAAAAAGACGTCTCAGAGGAGATCTCATTTATTTGTAGAAATACATGTGTGGTCAATATAAAGGACTGGCACATGACTTATTTCTTCCAAAGACAATACTAAGGACCAAGGGGCATACACTGCGAGTGGAAGAAAGGCGATTCCGGGAGCTAAATAAGAAAGGGTTCTTTACAGTTAGAGCAGTCAGACTGTGGAATACCCTATCACAAAAGGTAGTAATGGCAGATACTATAACAGCTTTTAAAAAAGGGCTGGATGATTTCCTCAGTACACAAAACATTGTTGGTTATAAATGACTAAGTGACTAAATGTAGAACTGGTGGAGGAAGGTTGAACTAGACGGACCTAGGTCTTTTTTCAACCTAAGTAACTATGTAACTATGTAAAGGATTACACTGAGTGAAAAACTAGTACAGAGGGCCAGAAATTTCTATAAATCCCATCCATTTTGCTGGAACTGTAAGACACTGCGTTTATAACTCAGTGAAAATACACCACATCAAAAACTCATCATGGGCACAAGTTTTAGGTTATAAACAATTACAAGAAAAATGATTTGTAGGGGATCAATATAAGGCCTCTTTCACACGTCAGTGATTCTGGTACATATATGCTAGTTTTTATACGTACCAGAATCATGGCCATACGCAGACCCATAAAAATTCAATGGGTCTGCGCAAAAATAAGTAATTTTTCATTGACGTGTTTCCATGCGGCGTACACGTGTGTCCGTGATTGCCGCACGGAGACATGTCCATGTTTTCCTGGTATCACTGATGTCCCACGGACCACACTATGGTGTGATCCGTGAAACATGTACCAGAAAAACACATACATTGAAAATAAAAAGCTTGTTATACTCACCTTCTCCAGCGATGCTGTGTTCAGCTGCTTCTCTCTGCTGTTTCCAGCCCGGCTCATTATGGTTATGCATATGCATTTAGGCACGGCATCGCGACCCAGAAGTAGCTGCAGCAGGGGTCAGCGGTGACCGGAAACACAGCAGAGCCGAAGAGTTCAGCACCACGGACAGCAGGAGCAGGGACAGGTGAGTTTATCTCCATGTGCTATCACGAATTACGGATAGAACATGGATAACCCACAAGTGCCTTAAATCATGGCACACGGAGAGACATATGCGTTTTTAACACGTCAGTGAAAACCGTCTGTGTTTTTCACTGACGTGTGAAACAGGCCTAAGAAAGAGGGAACAAATCTTTTAAATCCAGTGTTTCTAAAGCCCACTTTACACGCTGCAATATATCTTACAATGTGTCAGCGGGGTCACGTCGTAAGTGACGCACATCCAGCATTGTAAGGTACATTGCAGTGTGTGACAGGTACGTGCAATTGCGATTGAATGGTAAAACGTTCATCGCATACACATCGTACCTTTCTCTAGAATTGCACGTCAGATTGTTCATCGTATCCGGGGTAGCACACATCGCAGCGTGTGACACCCCGGGAACGATGAACAGATCTTACCTGCCTCCTGCGGCTCCCGGCCAGCTATGCGGAAGGAAGGAGGTGGGCGGGATATTTACGCCCCTGCCCAGCTCCGCCCCTCCGCATCTATTGGCCGGCTGCCACGTGACGTCGCTGTGACGCCGAACGTCCCTCCCACTCCAGAAAGTGGACGTTCGCCGCCCACATCGAAGTCTGTTATGATCCGGAACCATGGAAGACCACCATAAATCATTGGTAAAAGGTGACAAGAGCATTGGCAACTAATCTGGCCGCCATCCCCTTACTAACCATCACAACTAGAAGTAGCCGAGGGGTGAACTAACATCCTGTGCACCGCGAACCCAGCCGGAGAACTAGCTATCCTAAAGGAAGGAAAGATGAATAACTTTTTGCCTCAGAAAATAGATAAAGAATAGCAAGCCCCCCACATTCAAAGACTGCGGTGATATAGGAAAACACAATACACAGATAGATGATAGGATTAGCAAAGGTGAGGCCCCCACTGACTAAAATAGGAAAGAACAGGAAAAGGGCTGATGGTGGCCAGAGGAAAACCCTACAAAATTCCAAATTCCTGATAGTACAAAAAGGCCCTCGCACGATCTGCACTCCGTCCTATACCAGGGGCTCTTGTCATACCAATGAACAGAAAACAGGAATCATTACAAATTCAAAAAGCCACAAACACATGGACTTATAGGAGCAATACTCCAAACATAACTGCAGGGAGTTTCCCAGCTAAGCAACTGAGAGGGAAGATTCCTGCATGCAAATAAACTGAAAACAACCACAGCAAATGACAAACTCAGATAAGAGGAAAAGAACCAAACAACAAATAAAGAGCAAAGCACTTATCTGGGGTAGATGTGGTATGGAGCAGGATGAAGCAGGCTGGTGAACAAAGAACAACTGACATCCGGCATAGCCTGCTATCAGACCAGGATTTAAATAAGCAGAGAGTTAGCAATGGAAACGCCCATTGCTCAACACACCTGGTCTATGTCCAAACCATTCCTGGCCACAAGAGGGAGCCTCCCAGCAGCCAAAGCATAACTGACATTCACAACAGTACCCCCCCTTGAGGAGGGGTCACCGAACCCTCACCAACGCCACCGGGTCGCTCGGGATGAGCATGATGGAAGGTGCGAACCAACCTGTCCGCATGAAAGTCAGAAGCCACAACCCAAGAGTTATCCTCCTGCCCATAACCCTTCCATTTCACAAGGTACTGAAGCTGACGCCTACGGCGACGGGAATCCAGAATTTTTTCAACCTCATACTCCAGATCCCCTTGTACCAAAACAGGGTCAGGAGGCGCTGCTGTAGGAACCATTGGCTCCACATGTTTCTTCAACAAGGACTTGTGGAAGACATTGTGAATCTTAAATGACCCAGGCAGAGTCAAACGGAAAGATACAGGGTTGATAATCTCCGAAATCTTATAAGGTCCAATAAATCTGGGCTTAAATTTAGGAGGAGATGGAACTCTCATAGGAATATTTTTAGAGGACAACCACACCATGTTCCCCACCTTAAACCGGGGACCAACAGTCCGACGCCGGTTGGCAAACTTTTGGGCAGTTTCTTGGGACTGAAACAATTTATCCACTATCTGCCCCCAAATCTGCTGCATTCTGTTTACCACCGAATCCACCCCTAGACAGTCAGACACCTCAAGCTGCCGCGAGAGGAACCTGGGGTGATACCCAAAATTGCAGAAAAAGGGGGACACCAATGTGGTAGAGCTAGCTCTGTTGCTAAGGGCAAATTCAGCCAAAGGCAAAAACGAAACCCAGTCATCCTGATCTGCAGAAACAAAACACCGTAAATAGGTCTCCAGGGTCTGGTTAGCCCTTTCAGTCTGACCGTTAGTCTGAGGATGAAACGCCGAGGAGAAAGATAGCTGAACACCCAATTTGGAGCAAAAAATCCTCCAAAACCTGGATACAAACTGCACCCCTCTGTCAGAAACAATGTTTTCGGGAATACCATGCAAACGAACAGCATGTTAGAAAAACAAAGGCATCAACTCTGATGAAGACGGCAACTTAGATAGGGGAACCAAGTGGACCATCTTGGAGAATCTATCACAGATCACCCAAATCACAGTCATTTTCTGAGAGACGGGAAGCTCTGAAATAAAATCCATAGAGATGTGCGTTCACGGTTTCTTAGGTACCGGCAAAGGCAATAATAGCCCACTAGAACGTGAACAACAGGGCTGGGACCTAGAACAAACTTCACACGACTGCACAAAACAACGGACATCCCAGGACAGGGAAGGCCACCAAAAAGAGCGTCTAACAAATTAACCTCAGAGACAACTCGGTCTCTCCATTGGTCCGGGACAAACAGTTTCCCTGTAGGACATCTCTCAGGTTTATTCCCCTGAAATTCCGCCAGTGCCAACCGCAAATCAGGCGAAATGGCCGAGAAAACTACACCATCATTCAGGATAGTAGACGGCTCGACAACCTCCAAAGAGTCAGCACAGAAACTCCTGGAAAGGGCATCGGCCTTAACATTCTTGGTGCCCGGCAAAAAAGAGACCACAAAATTAAACCGAGTAAAAAACAAAGCCCACCTGGCCTGCCGAGGATTCAACCGCTTGGCCGATTCCAGATAGGTAAGATTCTTGTGGTCTGTAAGCACCACAACTTGATGTCTAGCCCCCTCCAACCAATGTCTCCACTCTTCAAATGCCCACTTCATAGCCAATAATTCCCGGTTCCCCACATCATAATTCCGTTCAGAAGGCACAAACTTCCGAGAGAAAAAGGCACAGGGCTTAAGTTTACCCGAAGTAGCGTCTCATTGAGACAGAACAGCTCCAGCTCCGATCTCTGAGGCATCGATTTCAACTTGAAATGGGCGAGACACATCAGGTTGCTGCAGGACTGGGGCAGACAGAGATATTATGAGAAGCGTCTCCACAATAGAAGCACAGTCTATTCTTCTGTCTGAACCCCTACCGACTAGCATTAGAAAGGACCCTATCACACTCCATAGACTCCAAAGGCTGTTCCACAGGCACAAAACCAGCAGGTATCTTCCTGCGCTCACGTAACCGCCTATCAATCTGAATGGCCAAGGTCATAGAGACATCAAGACCAGAAGGGACGGGAAATCCTACCATTACATCCTTCACAGTATCAGCAATACCCTTCTGAAAAAGAGCCGCAAGCGCATCATCATTCCATTTGGTAAGGACCGCCCACTTTCGAAATTTCGGACAAAACGTTTCTGCAGAATCCAAACCCTGAGTTAAGGACAACAATACCTTTTCTGCTTGGTCCACATTATTGGGTTCGTCATATAATAAACCCAAGGCCTGAAAAAAGGAGTCCACATCACTGAGAATCGGATCATCAGACGCTAAAGAGAAGGCCCAGTCCTGAGGGTCACCATGCAGAAGGGAGCTGACAATCATAACCTGCTGTACAGGATTCCCTGAGGACTTAGGGCGCAGGTCAAAAAATAATTTACAATTATTTTTGAAACTCAAAAATCTCGACCTATCTCCCGAAAAAAATTCAGGAACGGGAATCTTAGGCTCTGCAAGGGGAGTCAGTGCAAGATAAGCCTCTATATGACGAACCTTAGCATTAAGATGAGCAACACGCTCACCCAATTCATCCATGCTAGAAAAAAGAAATCTTCCACGGAACACAAAGAAGAAGAGGAAAAACACCAAAAAAAAAATTCAGCAGACCTCTTTTTTTTTTCTCCTTTTTTTTTTTCTTCCTTCTTAAGAGTACCCTTTAAATTTGTTGGCCGGATTTACTGTTATGATCCGGAACCATGGAAGACCACCATAAATCATTGGTAAAAGGTGACAAGAGCATTGGCAACTAATCTGGCCGGCATCCCCTTACTAACAACTAGAAGTAGCCGAGGGGTGAACTAACATCCTGTGCACCGCGAACCCAGCCGGAGAACTAGCTACCCTAAAGGAAGGAAAGATGAATAACTTTCTGCCTCAGAAAATAGATAAAGAATAGCAAGCCCCCCACATTCAAAGACTGCGGTGATATAGGAAAATACAATACACAGATAGATGATAGGATTAGCAAAGGTGAGACCCCCACTGACTAAAATAGGAAAGGACAGGAAAGGGGCTGATGGTGGCCAGAGAAAAACCCTACAAAATTCCAAATTCCTGATAGTACAAAAAGGCCCTCAGATCGCACGATCTGCACTCCGTCCTATACCAGGCGCTCTTGTCATACCAATGAACAAAAAACAGGAATCATTACAATTCAAAAAGCCACAAACACATGGACTTATAGGAGCAACACTCCAAACATAACTGCTGGGAGTTTCCCAGCTAAGCAACTGAGAGGGAAGATTCCTGCATGCAAATAAACTGAAAACAACCACAGCAAATGACAAACTCAAATAAGAGGAAAAGAACCAAACAACAAATAAAGAGCAAAGCACTTATCTGGGGTAGATGTGGTATAGAGCAGGATGAAGCAGGCTGGTGAACAAAGAACAACTGACATCCGGCATAGCCTGCTATCAGACCAGGATTTAAATAAGCAGAGAGTTAGCAATGGAAACGCCCATTGCTCAACACACCTGGTCTATGCCCAAACCATTCCTGGCCACAAGAGGGAGCCTCACAGCAGCCAAAGCATAACTGACATTCACAACAGAGGTCATATGGACGGGTAAGTACGTGTGAAGGGGGTTAATCGTTTGTGCGACACGTTCAACAAATTGAACGTGCCGCAGATACGATGGGGGCATTGCAAATCGCATACGAGATTGTATGCGAAATTGCAATGTGTAAAGCAGGCTTTAGTTTAATAAGTTTGAGGCCTATTCTTACCTTACTGATATCCATGAGATTCCAAAGCCCTTATTACATGTATCCACCTGAGCTCCTGCGGATAATATATGCAGCCTGAAATACAGAAATGTCAGGGAATTTTTAATCTCTCACAGGATTATCACGGGTAATGGAATAATTAATCTTTTTAGAGACTTTTGCCAAGAGCTCATTTCCTAATAAAGAATTGGGTTAAGATGTCAGGAGGACTTCTAAACTGAACTACTGTTCCATGAAAGCATTTGATGTAAGAAAAACGGGTTGATGATTTAAGGAAATCCAATGTAAATGATATTACTACATGTATAAACTGAAGGTAACATTGGGAATAGTGGCTTGAAAATGAATTTCTTTGATGCCATTATTATAGGCATGCAGTGAGACTTTGCACTCTTTGGGAAGGCCTTTTATTTTGCACTTTTTTTTTAATAATAGTTTTCAAATAATTAAGGCTATGTCCACACAGTGCATCTTTTCTAACCACAAAGATACAGCATTTTTGGCCCAAAAAAACGCACCCGCGGCAAAAACGCATAAAAAACACATGCGTTTTGCCGCATTTTGTCCAATGTTTAGACACATTGGGCAAAATGCGGTAAAAACGCGTAAAAACTACTGACTGGAAGGGCTCAAAAATGCTAGAAAAATGCAAAAAAAGAATAGACATGTTGTATTTTCAAAAACGCAGCCAAGATGCAACCAAAAAGAGATGCACAGTGTAGACAGCAAAATAGAATTCTCATAGACTTTGCTGGGAGAAGAAAATACATGCATTTAGGTGCATCTTTGTGACCTCAAAAACGCAGTAAAATATGCAGTGTGTGAAGATAGCTAAATGGTCCTATGTGTATACTCATAGAACATCAACAAACACTATGACCATAGGCTGTATGACAGATTGTAGGGTGTAAAAATAATTCTATCTCACACAATGGTGCAGGATACCCACTTATGTATACATACAAACAGTAAAACACAAATGATGTCCAGATACTGTGGTCACTTGATTGACCAAAATGTGATCCACCTCTAGTGCCTACTTTCCTTAAGGCCCCGTCACACACACAGATAAATCTTTGGCAGATCTGTGGTTGCAGTGAAATCATGACATATATTTCCATTTGTACACAGCCACAAACCTGGCACTGATTGTCCACAATTTCAATGCAACCACAGATCTGCCGCAGATTTATCTCTGTGTGTGACAGGGCCTTTAGACATGAACAGTAGCCACATTTGGGACATATAAAATTCTTACCTCTAGATATCCTCCTTTACCAACTAGTTAATAAATGGGCAGGTTATTTAAGCAGGCTTTATCACATATGATAGACATCAGCATCCCTCTTACTATTGAGTTTTGACAGTCCACCCCCAAAGGCCTCCCGATAAACCTTATTGTGGAGGGGAAAAGCATTGGGGGTCGCCACTATGGACACTTATATACCAAGATCCTGGTGATTGGTTCCCTTTAAGCTTTCCCTTACAGACTAGATAGCTTTATTGTTCGGCTGACCGCGATCTCCCTCCAACTCCTCTAGTGAAAGCTTACCCCAGAGAACAAAAGCAAGTAAAAATCCAATGTGTCAGATCCTTCTCTCTCCCAACATTGTTTGTCATGGAGAGGGTCAAGAGGGACCCAAAAAAAATTAGACTGTTGGCCAATCCCTGCAATATCAGCGAGTTCAACAGACTTTGTTCTAATGTGTATGAGGGTCTTTAGGCTGAAAACAGACTATATGCTAGTGGTGATATGTGACGCCCTGGCAAAACCAGGTAGTCACAGTTAGGCCTCTGCACAACACCTTCCCTCATTAGGAAACACACAGCCAACCAGAAAACCCTAGTCACCCCCCCCTTAGGGACAAACAGACTCACCAGTGGGCATGACCAGGCGGTTGGAACACGCCCACCCAGGGGTCCAGACAGCCTGGGGTGGGAAAAGCAGTCAGTTCAGTCTGAAGTTCAGTTTGGAGAGGAGTGTGGGCTGGAGCTAGGGGTAGCTCCAGCAGTCATGTCCAAGTTGAATGGTGCCAGGGTAGGAACCCTGGTGCCTTGGCTAGGAGGCAGACGGTGGTCTCCGTCAGCAGGAGATGGGAAGACGGCTCAGTGGAACTGAGGTGGACCGGGCCAGGGTTGTAGCCCGCCGCTACCGACACGGGGAACCGATCCGGAAACCGTAGCACAAAAGGGGAGTACTCGGACCCTGAAGCCAGGACCAGAACCTACTGGAGCTGGTTAATTAACCGATTGAGGCCAGAACTAGAGGTCCTGTCCCACCCAAAGTCCCTCATAGAAGACAACAGACCACCGATTAGGGATAAGAGGTCACCGCCAGGGCCCATAGATCCCACGGGCCAGCGTCTGTGGGCACGGCTCCTTAGGCCACATCCAGCCGGGAGCGGACTCCTACGTTTCAAACTGGGAAGTTATTTCTACTTAAAGCAGTGCAGGAAAAGGATAGAGACCACCAGCCGGGTGGAGGACCATAACGCAACCAGACGCTGCACCGGCCACCATCATCTTGGTTTACCAGAGACTTGTGTGTTTTACTAACTGTGAATACACCAGCACCCCCTGAGGTCGCCATCCCCTGCACGCGCCAACCGAGTCCCGGGGCCACCATCCCTGCCCTCGGAGGGGTTAACAACTTGCTGCACAACATCTCCCCCGGGTGCCCCGTAACAGCAGCGGTGGTGTCCCACCTCACCACACACCGTGGGTGGCGTCACAAACTTATTACGGCCTAGCCCGTACATCTATGTCCCCCATTTTATTCGGCCTGTCCGCGAGACCCCCGGGTCCGGAGACCCTCGAGCCACCACCCCTGAAGGTCCGGATCCGAGCAGCGTCGGCTGCTGGCATGGGGGCGGCACAGATACAGGCTCATCTACTACGTGTGAACAAGTAGCTGAGCTAAATAAATTATTATTTGTTTTTAATTATTATTATAGCGCCATTTATTCCATGGCGCTTTACATGTGAAAAGGGGTACACATAGTAAATCAGATAACAATCTCCATGTGATTATATGTTGTAAAAAACAGAAACACTAATTTGTCATAATAAATGTCACTCAAATTTCACATCTTTGTAGTACATGTAAATGGAAGGACTATGGGAAGAAGGCAAGATGGGGAATGTATTATGATGCTGGCAACCTTGGGTCCTGGCATTTAGGCCTCATTCAGACGTCCATGTTACACGTATATGTCTTCTATCTATGTTTTTCACAGATATATGTTTACATTATAGTCTAAGGGGCTGTTTGCATGTTCGTGTTTTTTTCAAAGACCATGTGTTAGTCCAAAACCCATATAGATATGTCATTTTTTTCCAGCAGCACAGATGAAAAATACCAATACGAGTCTATGGGTCATTGAAAAACACATAAAGCACATAGATGGCATCAGTATCCTGTTAGTGTTTAAGATTTTTAATGCATTTATCCATACATGAAAAACACTGATGACACATGATTCCACAAGCACTGATGACGCCAAAACATACGTGAAAAACACGGAGGTCTGAGTAAAGTCTTATGTGGACTCTACTTCTACACATACAAATACCTAAACATTGTACAGACCAATTATTCCCCTTCATATGAATATTTTCTATAGGCAGAGGCCTCTTTCACCAGCATGCTGTGTCCTATCACACTGTCTTAAGGCTACTTTACACACTGCGATATCGGTCCCGATATCGCTAGTGTGGGTAGCCGCCCCCATCTGTTGCGCGACACGGGCAAATCGCTGCCCGTGCCGCACAACATCGCCCAGACCGGTCACACATACATACCTGTCTGGCGACGTCGCTGTGACGGGCGAACCGCCTCCTTTCTAAGGGGGCGGTCCGTGCGGCGTCACAGCGACGTCACTGAACCGCCGCCCAATAGCAGCGGAGGGGCGGAGCTGAGCGGGACGTAACATCCCCCCCACCTCCTTCCTTCCTCATAGCGGCCGGGAGGCAGGTAAGGGGAGCTTCCTCGACCTGCGGCGTCACACGCAGCGATGTGTGCTGCCGCAGGAACGAGGAACAACCTCGTTACTGCTGCAGTAACGAGATTTGAGAATGGACCCCCGTGTCGCCGATTAGCGATTTTGCACGTTTTTGCAACGATGCAAAATCGCTTATCGGTGTTACACGCAACGGCATCGCTAATGCGGCCGGATGTGCGTCACCAATTCCGTGACCCCAACGAGTTCGCATTAGCGATGTCGCAGCGTGTAAAGCCCGCTTAACTGTTCAGACATGGTTTGAGGAACATGTCAAAAGTTTGAGCTGATGACTTGGCCTCCAAATTTTCCAAATCTCAATCCAAACAAGCATCTGTGGCATGAGCTCAAAAAGAAAAATGTCAGCCAGACCCAGTATGGACTAATGTTACAACATAAAGGATCTACTGTACAATATGCCACAGAACACCTCCGGAGGTCGTGAAGACTCCTTGTCCCTATGCCTATGAGCAAGGCGGCACAAGAATAACCTACAGTATTAAGCAGGTGGTTTTGATGACTTACCATAATTTGTTTTGTGGATCAGCTAGTAGATACCAATTACATTCAACATCTGAAGTATAAATATCCCCAGACCAAAACTTGTGTCATGTTAAAGGGGTTGTCCATTTCAGAAAACTTTTCCTTTTAGGCACAGTTCATTGTAAAAAACACATTATACTTCACTTACTTTCCTCAGGACCTAAGTTGTGTTTCCACCACTGCACGATCTCCGTTGCTTTTCTGTAGTTATGATATCAAATTGACATCGCTGCAGCCAATCGCTGAGCTTTACGGCAGTGTTATGAATGGGGACAATCCCTTTAAATGTACGATAGCTCTTTAATGCTTAGCGTGGCTTCCAAATGGGCAGTTCTTATAACAACAGCTTAGTAAATTAAGTCATGGCATGTGCTGAATAGCCACTTACCTTCAATCTTCAGTGATGTCTCCATGCAGTTGTTACCATAAAATCACAGGAAATAAATTGCACCCAAAGCAAACAGTACCACTTCTGCTCTAACTAGCAAAATCCCATAGAAGGGTCTCGTCCCTCAGCTGCAGCAAAACCTCAAACAAAACAGAACTATCCAGGCTGGATGAATCAGCTGAAGCCCACAGAATGTAATGCGGAGGATGCTGGGAGGGGTCCATGGACAGTGTAACTACAGTAATGGGGTCTCATAATGTCATATCCAAGGTGTTTAGTCCTTTATTCTAAAGACAGGGGTTTGAACTTGGAAAATGTAAATTTCACTATTGTTTTACCAATACAGTACACAGTTTGAAGGGGTTATCCAGGGCATATAACATTTTATTAAAGGGAAAAAAACATACAGAAGCAGTAATAGCATCACTGATCCCCCACCACTCCTGTTTCAAGGCTTACACAGTTGTATCACAATGATCCCAGAAAGTAGAGACCGGCAGAAATCAAAGAAACATTTTTAACAAGAGCTGTGGGGGATATCAGTAAGGATGAAGATTCCTTCTTTAATTACTTTTAACCAGTCCAAGTCATTTTTTTAACTGCAATGGACAACCCCTTTAAGCCAGTTAATGCTCCCCGTGTATAAAGGAAGTCAGTCTCTGAATTCCTGTAAACTGCAGGATGATATCCTCATCAACTGATCACAACAAATTCCTCCTGACGGCTGTCGGTCACCTTTCCTTCTCACTCAGCTGCATCTGCCATGTCTCTATGTCTCCCATGCCGCTGAAGATATAGTTTCTGCTTCATCTAAGAATGGAATGATATATGAGTTCATATGACAATTAGCTGCAGAGTTATATAACTCCCATGACACACACTATTGTCTATGCTGTCTGTGTGTTGTGCACAGAAACTCCAGTCTGCCCCTCTGCCTCCTGCTTGGCAGAGTTAGCTGAGAGAAAGCTATCACAAGCAGGAGGCGGGGAGACAGTGAGAAACTCTATCACATAGCATGCACTAAAACTCTCAGCGTGAGAGGTGACAGCAATTCCATCCATCAGTGGTACCATTAGATAGCTATTCAAAGATTTATTTAATGGAGTAAATAAAATAAATCCCTTTCGGCGCTTCCGGAGGATAAATGGGATATCAGTGCAAGTTTGCAAAAACTTCAAGAACAAAGGTTTATTATTAGGTTCGATTAACAAACGGACAATTATCCATTTGTTAATTGAACCTAATAATAAACCTTTGTTCTTGAAGTTTTTGCAAACTTGCACTGATATCCCACTTATCCTCCGGAAGCGCCAAAAGGGATTTATTTTATTTACTCCATTACCCACGTGGGAGCACCTTTTCAGGACTCCCATTGTTTTCCCCAAGGATTCATGCTGCATACTGGAGGATTAATAAAAGAGGTCATCCACTACACGGATCATACAAGCGAAAACAGAAGAAATCTGCACGGTGAGTGTAAAATTCGTACGATCATTGCAATCTGTGTTCACATACATCTACACTTAGATTTGGCGCCCCGTTGTCTTCCTCTTTTTTTTTCTTTTCTTTTATTCTAAGATTTATTTAATATAATATTTATTTATTTTACTTGCTTATATAGTGCCAAAAATTTCACAGTGCTTTACAGATATCATATAACTGGAAAATCCCTTTAACTCTTTAAGGAGTTTGACATTTTTGAGTTTTCATTTTTTTAAGGACTTGTTTTTTGCAGGGCAAGTAGTGTAGTATTGAACCACCACCCATTTTACCATATATTGTACTGATAAATGGAAAAAAAATCCAAGGGGAGTAAAATGGTTAAAAAAATGCAATTCTGCAATTGTTTTTTCCAGCATTCATTCTATGGTAAAAAAAATACATGTTACCATAATTTTTAAAGGTCAATACAATTCTGACAATATCAAACACAAGGTCTTTTTTATATTTTAGTGGTTAAAAAAATGTAAAACCTTGTAAACAATTCTTTGTGTCACTATTTTCTGAGAACAGAGCTGGATGAGGACTGAGCTGTAGAATTTATTGATGCAGCTTTGGGATACATACATTTTGATTGCTTATTATTGTTTTTTCTTTAGAGAAGTGCCACCACTGAAATCTGCAATTCTGGCATTTTGTATTTTTATATTTCTTGTTGTAAAAGACAGGACAAAGAAAACAAAGAAAGGGTTAAACAAAACCACACTGCCACGAAAATGGAATCCAGACCAAATCTTGTTAAAAAGAGTGATTTAATTTGACTACGTGTTTCGGAGTTAAGTCTCCTTCTTCAGGACAAAACTCACATCATAGGCAGGTACAAACAGTCAGGGGTATATATACACTAGAGGTAGCTGGTTTGAAAAAAGGCGCAATGTATAGCGGCCGTTAGATTTACACATGGAACCAACTACATTAATAAAATAATTTGAATGTACCTGTTGGTACCTAAGATGTGACTTTCATCCTGAAGAAAGAGACTAATCTTCGAAACACTTAGACGGATAAAACTATTCTTTTTAATAAGATTTAGACAGGATTCCACTTTTGTGGCAGCGTGATGTTGTTTAACCCTTTCCTTGTCCTGCCTTTTACATCATACATCGGGTTACTGCAGCAGCCGCTACATGAGCTTACAGTGCTTGAGACTCTCACAACCCCCACAGGTGAGCCTCCATCATCTCATTTTACCCACTGCTCCACTTGGGTAAGACCCTATCTGCGCTTTTATTTCCCATTTCTATGATTTATATTTCCTTTTGGGCATTTAATGTGCAGCTTAACTAACTTTAAAATTTGATAGATTGGACTTTTCCAGACACGACGATACTAAATGTGTTTTTTTTTGTTATTGTTTTTTTTTTAACTTCCTTATTTTTGAATGGGTAAAAAAGGGGTGATTGACACTTTTATATAGTTATTACTTTTTGAAAAGCATTTTTTTTTATAGCCTTCAACCTGTGAAAAGGATGGTTTAAACTATTATATTTTCTTAAATATTTTTTCAAGCTTTGCTTTATATTTTTACTACACAGTATTCTTAGTGACCTTAGAGCAGTGATGTCAAACTCAAATATAGATAGGGCCAAAATTAAAAACTTGGACAAAATCATTAGTCTTCCATACAGAACATTGGGCCCCACATAATTCTCCATACAGATTAATGGGCCCAAACAGTCCTCCATACAGAGTAATGTAACCCACATAATCCTCCATACAGATTAATTGGTCCCAAACAGGTCTCCATACAGAATAATGTAACCCACATAGCCCATCATACAGAATAGTAGACCCCACGTTGCCTTCCATACAGAATAATGGGCCCCATATAGTATTTAATACAATAATGATTGACAGCAGCATTTAAATGGCTAACAGCAGTGATCAGAGGACAGGCCCAGCTTCTGCAATGTATGAAGTGTGTTCAGCTAAATAGATCGTGCAGCAGCCTGTGACAAAAATGTACATCACAGCTTATTTAGGAATTAAAAGCTGTCAGATCAGATCTGAATAACGGTAGAGCATACTAGGACTAGTTCAGGATGCTAATTATACTCCTATCCTGATTAACCTTTACTTATATAGGCAATCCTGACCTGCCAAGATCCCTTTAAGGGCTCGTGCGCACGTTGCGTAACAGTATGCATTTACGCTGCGTTTAGCACTGCAGCGTAAATACATGCGTCCTGCGTCCCCAGCACAATCTATGTAGATTGTGCATAATCTGTGCGCACGTTGCTTTTTTGAACGCAGCGATTTGGATGTGAAAATTTTTACCCAAATCCGTGCGTTCAAAAAAGCAGCATGTCAATTAATTTGTGCGCTTTGGATGCAGCTCCCACTCTGTCTATGGTGGGGGCAGCATCCTGAGCGCATGAAATTGGCATGTAATCTGCTGAAACACTGCACCCATTACGCAGTGTTTCTGCAGCGATTTGAAATGCACATGCTGTCAAATCGCTGCAGAAATTTCAGCATTTACGTGCGAACAAGCCCTGAATCTGTCCTGGTCAAAGCAAGACGAGCATGCACACTAAGCTGTCAAGTTAGGCTATGTGCTCAAGCTGTGTTTTTTACCGTGTTTTTGCACATTTTTGTGGTGCGTTTTTGTGCGTTTTTGGGCTCAAACTTCATGCGTTGTGCTTCCCCAGCAAAGTCTATGACTTTTCATTTTTGCTGTCCGCACACAGCTTTTTTTTTTGGCTGCGTTTTTGAGCAGTGACAAAAAAAATGGACATGTCAATTCTTTTGCTGCGTTTTGCTGCGTTTTTCCACCCATCCAATGCTTTGGAAAAACGTAGCAAAACGCAGTGATCAAAAACGCAGCAAAAACGCACAAAACGCAATAAAAAACACTACGTTTTTACCGCTGCGTTTTTGCCGCGGGTGTTTTTTTATGTGTTTTTTGCGGCCAAAAACGCACAAAAACGCAGTGTCAAAAAAACGCAGCGTGCGCACATAGCCTTATACAGCCAATCAAACTTTGTATTGAGAAGGAGAGAGGAGCTCTCAGCACACAGAGAGACCAGGCAGGCACAGGCAGATCATGCTGCAGCTATCAGCAAATTTATTTCACTTCAGTGCTGGATTCCCAGTCACACAGCTCAGTCCATGTTCTCTATGCTGAAGCTTCTGTCTGCTACTGAGAAAGAAGAACAGAAATTCACATTTCTCTGTGTTCTATGTATGGAACAATTCATAGTAGCAAGTCTCAACCCAATAGCTCAGGGAAAACTACAAGTTGAAGATAGAACTTACAGATTCAAAAGCTGGTTAAAAAAGCAGAACATAGGACACAAGTCATAATGGTCAGAAATAGTGTTATTCCTCGTGTACACATGACAGCTTATTCTGAAAAGGTACCTAAAATGACAGTCTCACTTTAAGTAGCCCATGTACCATGTGACTCACAATCAGACTCATTAAATTGATTAGGGTCAACATAGTCACTGTCTCTATTATTATTGGGAGACTCAAAACATAGCTGTCAAAGCAATAAATACAGAAAGTGACTTCTTCACATAGGGCCCCAAGCAATTTAGAGTCTGTATCTGACATGGTATGCCAAAGGTTAGAAACAAGCTAGGTATGTTGTAACGCCTTTACCAGCGCCCCCACACTGTCCTGCTCCCCTCTCACCTTCCTGGCAGCTTAGCGGTCGCTGCTGCATCTCTGATCTCTGCCGTTGTCTCCCGTGGCCTGGGCATTCCGCACAGGCCTCTAGGAAGGACTATTTCGGCGCACACGCACCTTACCTTAAAAAGCCAGTATGCCCTAACCTGAAAGTGCCTCTCAGCCATCAGGTATTTAAGACACCCTCCCCTTAAGAGAGGTGCCTGGGAAACGTGGTCTATACATTGCTAGTTCTCCCTAAGTGCTGCTGCTGTATATTGCTGTGTTCCACATTGCTAATACAGTTCTGTGTTCCAGTAACTGCTGCCTTGTACCCTTTTGGCCGAGTCTGCTATACCGGTTGCTGCATCGTTCCATATCGGCCGAGCCTGCCACATCAGCCATCTCGGCTGCACCTACATTTCAATAACTGTCCCTCTCTATAACCCTGGGGCCAGCTGTTTGAGCACCAGTCTGTGCTGCTGCTGTATATTGCTGTGTTCCACATTGCTAATACAGTTCTGTGTTCCAGTATCTGCTGCATTGTACCCTTTTCGCCGAGTCTGCTATACCGGCTGCTGCATCGTTCCATATCGGCCGAGCCTGCCACATCAGCCATCTCGGCTACACCTACATTTCAATAACTGTCCCTCTCTATAACCCTGTGGCCAGCTGTTTGAGCACCAGTCCTCCTGAGTGGGACCTGGTTGCTACCTGCAGTGCAACACCCTTCACTTTTAGAGGCTATTGTGAAAACCTGGTGAGAAAACATAGTCAAGTGTCGCGGGCGGTGGGGACACGCTCACCACACTCGGGTCCGGAGCTTCTGCTGCTGTTGCTCAGTGGCTCGAACGGTAGACCGGACGCGGAGACTCGAGCAGCGCTCCTCGCCCGTGAGTGAAAAGGGATGGTTTGGTTAGGGAGATTGTTCGTGACGCCACCCACAGGACGTGGTGATGATGGCACCACCGCTGCTGGTAACGGGGATCCCGGGAGAGATGGTAGGGTGCAGCTAGGATGTTGTCCCGTCCGTGATTTGGTGATCCCGGGGCCCGGTAGTGTAACGGGGAGGCCGGATGGCTGGGGTGCAGGGACTGTGCAGCGCAGTGCCGGACGGCACTGGTGTACTCACTCAGACAATCACTGACAGAGTCGTTGGTAAACCAAAACGGCCGGATGGACGGGTCCCGCAGCCGGCTGCAGTGTTGTTGTGCTCTCCCCGGACGGCTGATGGTGGCTGTCTTTCCCTGCACCTTTTAGAAATGTTCTGACTCCTGTGGTTGCCCACCGGTAGTCCGCTCCCCGGCGTATAGGTGCCGTAGGAGCCCATTTTGCCCGCAGGCGCTGGCCCTTGGATCTCTAGCCTGTGGTGGTGGCTGTATATCCTCTCTGGGTGGACGGTTGCCTTCAATCGGGACTTGGTTGTCAGGAAACCCCTGGGGTTCCTGTCACACTCGGATTTGACTATTGACGGCGTCTCCAAGCCTGGTCGGGGTCCAATGGCCCTGCCTGTGTGCTTAGTTTCACTCCGTTCCCCGGTCCGGTACCGGAGGGCCGACGCCCGACCCCGGTCCTTATGGCTCTGCGGAGTTCCACCAACTCCTGCAGACAGACACCACCGTCTGCCAACCTTGCTGTCAGTGCCTGGGCTCCTACCCAGACACCTCAAGTATTTACTCCTCTCACTTTCACCTCCTAAACTGATCTGACACTTTTCCCTCCTCCAGGCCTGTGAACTCCTCGGTGGGTGGGCCCAAATGCCTGGCTCCGCCCCACCTGGTGTGGAGATCAGGCCCTGGAGGGAGGCAACAAGGATTTTTGTCTGACTGTTGTAACTGCCTAGGCTGGGGGTGTGTATGTTGGTATATATGTGACTACCTGGTTAGTCCAGGGCATCACACAAGCCTCTCTAGGTTTTCTGTGTGCTGTAGCCCCATGATTCCACTTCCTGCTCGTACTCGTGAGCATTACATATGTGTAATAAGTGTGGCAGAGCCTAATGTGATCTGGGGCGATCTGGGATCAGAAGATCACAGTGCATTGTGGATTCCAGATCCGCTTTAGTGTCGCTAGTCACTTACCTTGAGTTGGAACATTTTTAATTCCATCTGGTGCTGACATGGTTAAAGGTTTATTTCTATCCTGCAGTGGTTCAACTGGTAGTTGTAACCTCAGCTGCAGCCACTGCTATAAATTTCTGCTGCTTACTCCTCCCTATGCCCTGGCTATAGCTTAAACTTAAGCTGACCATGTTGAAGAAGCTTGTCACTGCTTAGCTGTGGTGTTGTTTCTATTGCAGCTGCAAAGTTCCTTACTGAAGAAACCTTGTGTCTTTCCCTCCCCCTTTGTTTTGCATACCTCGTGTTGTCTTATTGTAGTAGACCTAGCCCTCACTGGCCAGGGTGAATTTAGGGTCAGCAATGGCCTAGGCACATGATTGGCGCATGGGTGAAGGACCTGTCAAGGGACGTTAGGCAATGCAGGATTCAGCCTTAGGTGAGTGCTAGGAGGTTACCCCCCCCTCCATAGCGCAAGGACCTACCATTGTACTGTTTTCCTGGTGTACCCTGTGTGTAGCATCACTCTCCAGGAATCCTCCCCTCCCCTGGCGTGACACAACCCTGGTGTACCCATTGTGTGGTGCAGCTTGCCGCGAGTACTCCCATGACTAGGCGTGATACCTGCCGTCACAGAGTGACAGTATGAAAATTGATAGCGGAAAATAACAAATCTCCATTACGTGTACTACAAGCAGGCTATGCAATAAAATATTTCCTGGGCGTGTTTTTTTAAGTATAGTAGTGTTCTTAAAGTTTGAAGTTAACATGTGGCTTAAATCTCATGTAAAATGTCCCTGCAATTGTTATCCCTGGGGGACCTGACTGGTGTATGCTGAAATGTAACATTACACACTGCCAACTGAAATCACTTTGTAGGAGATAGGAAAAAAGCGTTTTTTTGTGCGCGCTGCTGTCAGTAAGATGGATTGATGCAACTTAGTAGACAAAAGTGGTTTATTCGATCAACACCTTTCAAAGTCTCTGACGTCTTCCTCAGGATCTTAGCCACATTTCATGAATTATTGTCTTACTATATGTGTACCCATTAAATGAGAACAATTCTGCTTTATTCAACTGGTTTCTCAAGAATTTCATATTATAAAGAAAGCATAAAATAATTGAAAATCAAATTTAGACTCCTAAAAAGCAAAATTAGGACATGAAAAAATCTCTGCAACATAACACTATCAGAGATAATCCATAACCATGAACCATTAACTATAGAAGAGCTAAAATCCATCTTTAACCCAATAGATTTAAAAGATAAAGACCTAGCCATCATTAGAGACCTAGCTTCATATCACATCCCAGATATTTCCCCTTCAAACCCGTCCCCCCAACAAGAATTTCTACTACATGCTCAAGACAAGAATAGGCTAATCTCAAAAATATACAAGCTACTATATAACACTTCGGAAAAATCTTCTTACATTAACAAATGGGAAATTGAACTAAACACCACCTTCAACCCTAGTGAAATTCAAATGATCTTCAACAACGCCCACAACCTTTCCACCTCATCTAGATATCAAGAACTCAACTATAAAATTATCTCACGGTGGTATAAAACCCCGGACATTCTCTACAAAATTGACAACCCTTTGTCGCCACACTGCTGGAGATGTAATCAAACGACTGGCACTCCTTCACACATTTGGTATCATTGCCCAAAAATAGCTACATATTTTGGCTTCCATTACAATTCACATAGAAAATGCTCTCATGACCAAACTCACTATCAACCCAAACTTCATTATTCTCAATCTAGATCCACATAAGGAACACCTCAACAAACTCTCAATAATACCTCATCTCAGAAATGCAGAAAAACTTCTAATAGCCAGACACTGGAAAGAAGGCGATGCACCGAGTCTAACCGAGTGGTTCAATGGATCAAATCGAAAAAGCCCCATTGCATTACACTAGGAAAAATGCGAAGCTTTTAGAATCTTGGGATAAATAGGACAGATACCAAAAGCTAACTAAAATCTCTTGACAAATTTGTTCATCCAAAGATAACACATTAGCTCCGAAACCAAATAGACAGTTAAGCAAAACAAACACGTTGCTCATGCACACCTCTGAAAACAAAGCCTTTTCATACTTTCATATATATAAATCCTAGTAACCAGACACCTTTTTGGAAATAGGTGGGAATCTCACCTTTTTCCCCTTCCCCTACCCCCTCTACATTCCCAACCCTGTGTCCTCTCTTTACTTTATACCAACCTCACGTCCCCATCTCTCCCTCTTTCCTTTCCTTTTCTTTTTCCTTTCATCTGAAAAATACATGTTATGCTTATTTGTTGTTGCTATTTCATTTCTGTAATATTAAGAAACATTTTAAATAAAGAATTTACAAAAAAAAATTGAAAATCTCTTCACATATATTCACTGCTCTCTATATATGTAACAATTTTAACAAAATAATCATTTCGACATCAGATGGCGCTCACAATATGGCTTGTACCATCCTTAGATCAAAGTCTCATCAAGCATAAGTCACTATTTGGAAGTCAAAGGCTATGTTCATGTGACGCCTCAGGTCGTCACAGGGTATTGTGCAATCTGCCCTTCAGCACAGTGTCCCCCCTCCTTGGTTACGGGGTCCTGGTCCTTTGGTGTTGCTAACAGCTGAGCCAATCAAAACATTAGAAACACTTTACACTGTACTCACCAGACACACCATTGGGGGCCTGAAGGGAATAGGGCCTCCTACATGGGGGGTTGGTAGGGGAGAGTGGAAAAGTTAGAGACGTGGAGTGGTAGTGGAAGGCGAAGGAGGTGAAGTGACTCTCGTGAGGAGAGGTCACAGGAGGAGCAGGGCTCCTGAGTACTAGGTGGCAGACGTTGGTCTGGGCCTGGTAGGAGCTGGAACCCCGGTCGCAGGGGATAGTGTCAGGGGGCACGAACTGCCGAGATAAAATGTTAAGACTGGGCCAAGAAATATCTTAAGACTGATTTTTCAAAGGTTTTATAGACTGATGAAATGAGAGTGACTCTTGGTGGGCCAGATGGATGGGCCAGAGGCTGGATCAGTAAAGGGCAGAGAGATCCATTCCAACTCAGACGCCAGCAAGGTGGAGGTGGAGTACTGGTATGGGCTGGTATCATCAAAGATGAACTTGTGGGACCTTTTCGGGTTGAGGATGGCCCCTTGTTCACCTGATCTAAACCCCATAGAGAACCTGTGGTCCCTCATAAAATGTGAGATCTACAGGGAGGGAAAACAGTACACCTCTCGGAACAGTGTCTGGAGGCTGTGGTGGCTGCTGCAAGCAATGTTGATCATAAACACATCAAGCAACTGACAGACTCTGTGGATGGTAGACTGTTGAGTCATTTTTGGGGGTTTTGTTTTTGCAGAAATGTTTATTTCTAAATGTTGTGCAGTTATATTGATTTACCTGGTGAAAATAAACAAGTGAGATGGGAATAGATTTGTTTTTATTAAGTTGCCCACACAGTAATAGTCACCTACACAAACAGATATCCTCTTAAGATAGCCAAATCTAAAAAAAAACCCACTTCAACTTCCAAAAATATTAAGCTTTGATATTTATGAGTCTTTTGGGTTGATTGAGAACATAGTTGTTGATCAATAATAAAAAACATCCTCTAAAATACAACTTGCATGGACTCAGTAAAAAGGACAGGACCGCTGAGAGTGCGGGGATACAAGCCCCCCTCCCTACCTTTATAATTAAAACTTTCCTGTCCTAGAGCTCATGTTGTTGGTGGAAACAGATCCAATTAGGGGCCCTTGGAAGCTGGAATACAGAAAATGCCCATGTCCTGGCTTTTGAGAATAGAACTAATGAGTACTGCTGTGCCATGCTGACCCATGTTAACTGCTTTGAAACAGAGGAAATGTAAGATTTTAACCATGTCTTACAACTATTCTCTCTTTTTTTTTTAAATGTATTGGCTCATCTTTAAGGGCTTCTGCAACCTTATAGATACAGTTTGGGCACCCCTATTAGGCTGCTTTCACACATCCGGCTTGAGCTCTGTGGCTCAATCCGGCTGTGCAAGCTATGCAACGGATGCGGTGAAAACACCGCATCCTTTGCATAAGTTTTTCCCTTGCGGCCCGTCCGTTTTTTTCCGCTTGCGGCATGCTACTGAGCATGCGCAGTGGCAAAAACCGCCTGCGGCGGCCGGATGCGGTTTTTGCCGCATCGCGCCACATCCGGCCGCCATAGGCATGCATTGAAAAATGCTCCGCATCGGCCGAATGTGGCGCGATGCAGATTTTTTTGCCGCACGAAAAAACGTGCTAGGCAACGTTCCATCCAGCCACCGCATCGGCTAAATCTGCCGCATGCGGCAAAAACCGGATGGAACGCAAGGCCATGCGGCACAATGCGGCACTAATTAAAGTCTATGCAGAAAAACGCAACCGGCAGCAAAAAAAAACGGTTGCGATTTTCCTGCAAAGTGCCGGAGTGTGCCGCATTGCAGAAACCGGAGGTGTGAAAGCAGCCTTAATGTTAACCTTTTTTCTTTATAACAATTTGGGATTTTGCAACAGCTGTTTCAGTTTCATATACCTAATAACTGATGGACTGAGTAATATTTCTGGATTGAAATGAGGTTTATTGTACTAACAGAAAATGTGCAATCCGCATTTAAACAAAATTTGACCGGTGCAAAAGTATGGGCACCTCAACATAAAAGTGACATTAATATTTTGTAGATCCTCCTTTTGCAAAAATAACAGCCTCTAATCGCTTCCTGTAGCTTTTAATGAGTTCCTGGATCCTGGATGAAGGTATATTTGACCATTCCTGTTTACAAAACAATTCCAGTTCAGTTAAGTTTGATGGTCGCCGAGCATGGACAGCCCGCTTCAAATCATCCCACAGATTTTCAATGATATTCAGGTCTGGGGACTGGGATGGCCATTCCAGAACATTGTAATTGTTCCTCTGCATGAATGCCTGAGTAGATTTGGAGCGGTGTTTTGGATCATTGTCTTGCTGAAATATCCATCCCCTGCGTAACTTCAACTTCGTCACTGATTCTTGCACATTAATGTCAAGAATCTGCTGATACTGAGTTGAATCCATGCGACCCTCAACTTTAACAAGATTCCCGGTGCCGGCATTGGCCACACAGCCCCAAAGCGTGATGGAACCTCCACCAAATTTTACTGTGGGTAGCAAGTGCTTTTCTTGGAATGCCGTGTTTTTTTGCCTCCATGCATAACGCCTTTTTGTATGACCAAACAACTCAATCTTTGTTTCATCAGTCCACAGGACCTTCTTCCAAAATGTAACTGGCTTGTCCAAATGTGCTTTTGCATACCTCAGGCAACTCTGTTTGTGGCGTGCTTGCAGAAACGGCTTCTTTCGCATCACTCTCCCATACAGCTTCTCCTTGTGCAACGTGCGCTGTATTGTTGACCGATGCACATTGACACCATCTGCAGCAAGATGATGCTGCAGGTCTTTGGAGGTGGTCTGTGGATTGTCCTTGACTGTTCTCACCATTCTTCTTCTCTGCCTTTCTGATGTTTTCCTTGGTCTGCCACTTCTGGGCTTAACAAGAACTGTACCTGTGTTCTTCCATTTCCTTACTATGTTCCTCACAGTGGAAACTGACAGTTTAAATCTCTGAGACAACTTTTTGCATCCTTCCCCTGGACAACTATGTTGAATACTCTTTGTTTTCAGATAATTTGAGAGTTGTTTTGAGGAGCCCATGATGCCACTCTTCATAGGAGATTCAAATAGGAGAACAACTTGCAAGTGGCCACCTTAAATACCTTTTCTCATGATTGGATACACCTGCCTATGAAGTTCAAAGCTCAATGAGGTTACAAAACCAATTTAGTGCTCTAATAAGTCAGTAAAAAGTAGTTAGGAGTGTTCAAATCAAGAAATTGATAAGGGTGCCCATACTTTTGCACCGGTCAAAGTTTATTTAAATGCGGATTGCTTATTTTCTGTTAGTACAATAAACCTCATTTCAGTCCAGAAATATTACTCAGTCCATCAGTTATTAGATATATGAAACTGAAATAGCTGTTGCAAAAACCTAAATTGTTATAAAGAAAAAAGGTTAACATTAATAGGGGTGCCCAAACTTTTTCATATGACTGTACATGTATGTTGTGTGTTAATGCACTGTGGAAAAATGCTGAAATGCCTTTAACCCTTGTACGCGCAACCATAGAAATCTACAATAGAAAACAAGTAACCTAGCAGGCCTGCGAGGCCCCAGGTATGCGTTCTAGGGTTAAAGGTACGCTCACACGAGTGTATGACTCAGACGAGTGCAATGCGAGAAAATCCCGCATTGCACTTGGACAAAATGTTATTCAATGAGTGAGAGCAGATGGCCAGTTTTTTTCCTATCCAGATTCTGGATGAGAGAAGTCACAGCATGCTGCGATTGTCAGCAAGAGACGTATCACTCACTCCCATACAAGTCTATGGGTGTGAGTGAAAAATTGGACTGCACTCGGATGACATCTAAGTGAAATGCAATAATTGTATCAGCTGACAATGGAGGAGATGGAGAGATTAATCCCTCCTTCTCCTCCGCATCTCCTGCCCTCTATTCCGCAGCTGTGATTCGATCACAGGATCAGATCACAGTTGTATGACATTCGGCTCATGCTCATAGCACAGTGGGAGCTGAGGGTCAGTAGCATATTGCACTCTCATCGGATGCCATACCATCGTGTGAATCCAGCCTAATTGTGGTAATCCTCCAGTATTGCAGGTAGCCCCTGACAAATAGAGGAGAGGATGGAGAAACAACTGTCTCAACATTATTGTGTTAGTTGGTGTTACCAATAATGACATTCACTATGGTGTCTTGCAGGAGGAGAAGGTGTAGATGTATAAAGCAGAGCGTTTTTATAGATGCATTTTTTTTTACTTGACGGTTGATATTGCAGCATTGGAAGCACTGCGGCCCAATATGTCGCGCCCAGGGATATGGGGTACTCAGTCCCAGACAGTGTATATCTTGGGAATAGTAAAAGAATCTGTGGATATAAAAAGTGCATATAGGGTCTTACCAGGATAACAACAGTAAGGGTTAATGAAAACCACTCACCTGAGGTGGTTGTGTGACACTCAACCAGTATTAAAGCATGTATCAGCTGCTGCAAACTCCACGTGCCAAAGGCAGAAGCAAGAAAAAAACAAGGATAAAAAGTGGAAAACCGTTTGCGCTCCTGTGCCAATAAAGAGTTAATTCCAAATAAGAGCAATGCAGGGTGTTTTATTCTACACGTTTCGGAGATAACCCCTCTCCTTCATCAGGAAATCCACCAAAATGGTAAAACAGAGGTAATGGTGCATTTATATTGGAAAAAAACAATCACATGATAAGGTCAAAGTTCAAAAGGAAACGTGCTTGTCCATGTGGCATTGCTTCAAAATGCTAAACCATTCAGTTTATTAAAACAGAAACAAAAACCATTGAATTAAAATTCAATAACAAAGTATTCAGAGAACGAAAATTGAAAAATGGAAACAAAAGAAAAAAAAATAGTAAAAAATGAAAAATGTAGTAGAACCAGCCTCCATGCGGTAGGATTATTTACACAAATGGAGCACTACCACAATGAGCTACAATCCTAAGGAGTATTCTACTAGTTGTTAATGTGTGGTATGTTGTCACACAGTAAAGACATTGAAAAAAATCTAAAGGGAGTAGAAAAGGAATTGAACTTGTCACATAGTAAAGGTACTATGGTCATAGGTAAATTGTAACATTGAGCCACATCCCACAATGTATTATTTTAAGTTTAATTAGTGTGTCAGAACTAAGAAAAAATGTATATATATTTTTTTTCAACTTTGAGTAGGTTTGCTATGACAAAAATAAAAAGTTATTAAAGAACAGGACATAGTAATAGATTGTACAGTCAATATTTGAGATATGTGAATTGAAAAATATATAAATATATATATATATATATATATATATACACACAGTATATAAAATATATAATATATATTTTTCAATTCACATATCTCCTCAAATATTTATTGTACAATCTATTACTATGTCCTGTTCTTCAATAACTTTTTTTATTTTTGTCATAGCAAACCTACTCAAAGTTCCTACCCTCCTGGGCAGCAGGTTACTGTCAACTCCTTGTCAGTGCGTCTCCTCACGATCACCTTCACTGCTCAACTCCGACTGACTGACTGTCCACTGTCTGCCCCTCCCACCTGGTCAGCTTGTGGACTGGACTGGCTCCACCTCCAGGCGGCCATCCATTAGTCCGACCCTATCTTTGCTCCATTGTATGGGGGATTGTTGGGGAAAGCTGGGATTACCTGGTGTGTTTGTGTGTGATCAACACTGGTCTTCCAGGGCCCTGGGAGGTAGGCCCTGCATCCTTGAGCGGATGCAGAACCTTGTAGCTCCCTGATGGCTTCAGGGGCGCTACATATACATCACAGGAGACGCTGGGGCATATACATCACAGGAGCCGTTGGGGCATATACATCACAGGAGGGGCTGAGACCATATACATCACAAGAGAGGCTGAGGGCATATACATCATTGGAGGGGCTGAGGACATATACATTACTGGGAGGCTAGATATGGCTTTGCGGCACAGACAGCATTTGGAGGGCACATACATCACTGGGGGCACGCACATCACTAGGGGGGCACGCACATCACTAGGGGGCATGCACATCACTGGGGGGCACGCACATCACTAGGGGGCACACACATCACTAGGGGGCACGCACATCACTAGGGGGGTACGCACAGCACTAGGGGGGCACGGACAGCACTAGGGGGGCACGGACAGCACTAGGGGGGCACGGACAGCACTACGGGGCACTGGGGGAAACGGACAACACTTGCGGAGCACAGATTCCGCAGCGTATTAAAGTAATGGCATTGTGGATAAAATTTTACAATTGCGAGGTACTGGATTTGCCAAATACAGTGTGAACATTGCAGAATTTATGCAGCAACATCTGCATAAAATTTCAATTTGTGGCCATATTGGGCCTCATTGCAATATCTATACAGAGGCACACCACTTAATAGGGAAATATGTAGAGAATTAATTTAGTCAGCATCATCATGTTTAAAAGCAAAACTAGAAAGCGCATGCCTCAATCAAAAATCAGTGTGACAATGCTATGCCTGATTGCTCTCAGTGAGAGAAGCAAAATTAAAATTTTGTAGTTGTGATACCTTTTAATGGCTAACTAAAAATAAAATATGATGTTATAAAGCAAACTTTCGAGATGCTATGCCTTATATGGCCCAGCAGAGGGTGCTGTGAATCAACCAGCAAGCAGACGCAATTCAGGCATAGCGAAAAAAGCAAAGTATGGTCAAGATTCCTACATTTAATGCACATTTTTGTTTACCATTTTTTAATATTTATATACATCTAAAGGCCCCTTCACACACACACAGATAAATCTTAGGCAGATCTGTGATTGCAGTGAAATCATGGACATATTGTTCCATTTGTACACAGCCACAAACCTGGCACTGATTGTCCACAATTTCACTGCAAAAACAGATCTACCACAGATCTACCACAGATCTACCACAGATCTACCACAGATCTACCACAGATCTACCACAGATCTACCACAGATCTACCACAGATCTACCACAGATCTACCACAGATCTACCACAGATCTATCTCTGTTTGTGACAGGGCCTTAACTCTTCAACATTGAAATTGGAACACCAAAAAGGAAAAGTTGTAGAATTATGAAAATCACAGGATGGATAGACATGTTATTGATATGCAAATATTGAAAAAAAGGAAACAAAATTTTCAAAACACTTTGATTTATTCAATATCAAGTATGAATCCTCTCACACGCCTTGGCTCCTATCAATAAGGTTATTAATGTTTGTGTGAGGAATGTTGTGCTACGCTGACAGCACTTGGGCAAATCATCAAGATGCACTGCTGGCAGCTGCCTTTAGAATTGTTGACCAATGACGTCCCAAATGTGCTCTATGGATGACAAGTCCAGAGATGCTGCAGGAAATGGTAGTTAGTTCAGGCCATGCAGACTGTTCACAGTAGCCTGATTAACATACGCCCTGGCATTGTCATGTTGAAAATGACTCCTGGGATACTTTGAAGAACTTGCCATGGAATGAAGAATAGAGGGGTCCAGCTACCGTACATTATATCACTGCACACGATATTCCTAGGAGAAGGACCGGTGTGACATTCCCTTGTGAAGTCCTCTGCATGGCATTGCCCACATCGTCTCCATACCAATATCTGGTTATCATTGCGTTCAAGACAAAAGCGGGACTAGTTGCTGAAGACACCAACCTCCATTGCCATGTTGCTCTGCACCATAACCTTTGAAAGCAGTGACGTGGGGTCAATGGAACTCCGGTACCTGGACATCTGGCTTGCAGACTAAGGTCATGCAAATACTTTTCTGATAGTTTACAGTGAGAAGCAAAAGGGTAACAATGTTTTGACTTTCAGGCTCCATATCGCATCATTAACTATAGCTTTGCGCATGCGACTACCTTCATGTTATCATCTTTGCTATCTCATAGATAAATTTGACTTACAAGTATATAATTCTTTTCATACTGATAGTACTCGAGTATACAAAGTATCTTGTTTTGCAGGATACTTACATCTAGCTCAGCATTGAGACTACGATTGATGGTCAAGTATCCAATGATTTTGACTGTGAAACACCCCATATTATCAGGATTCCTCACTGAACTTGACAATTCCTTCAATGTCCCAATAAGTTGCAGCTTTTTCCCCTTGTTTCTTCCAGACCTATTTGCCCCTATCTGAGCCTAGTCTATTGATATACAGGTGATTGCTGTAAATCACCTGTTTCCAATCTTCTACTGTCCACTTTTTTTTACTTCTTTGCAAACTTGAGTCGATGCTTCTTATCATATTGAAGTCAAGGCTTCTTCACCTTTTTTCAAGCCACCATTCCAGACTTGTGTAAGATGTGTCGCACGGACGTCTGTGATCTCACTATTACAAAGCATGTGAGCCACCTCCACTGCCGTTTTTGTCACTCCAGAACTGATAGCCCTTGTGATGAACCGACTTGTTGACTCTGATATTTTGCCTGGACATCCAACTCTTGGCTGTTGAATGGATGGATGGCGTTTATTTTGTATTCTTCCCACTGTCATGATGCATTTTTGCAATTTTCTTGGATGATGCTGTTTCTCTTTTCTTGGGAAATCGTCTTCATGGCTGCGGTTCGATTTGAACCTTTTGCTTGGGAATCAACCTAATAACACACTGAGCTATTAGGGAATGTGGGAAAAGGTTGTAATTTGTAGTATACGATAAGAAAAAAAAATATCAAGCAGAAGGAGAAAAATAGTAATAATGCAGTACCATGGCAAGCATCTGCATAACTAATCATATGTTAAATAGTTGCAAGTCAAATTTATGTATGAGATAGCCAAGATGAGTCAAAAGTTCAAAACATTGTTACTCATTTGCCTGTAATATAATTTCACTTCCTGTACAGAAAGGTACTTTCTTCTAATCGGATGATCTGTCCATGCTGTCATAGTAGTTTGTTGTTGCTGTTCTCCCCTGGGAAAAGCAACATTGTACGGTACTGACATCTCAGTGTGTAGCAATTTGCTGAAGTAGTGATGAACCAAGGTCTCTCATTTCAAGGATTCTGTCCTTCTCAGTTTGCAACAAAAGCCGGTAACTGGTACATCGATGAACCCGCAAGACTTCATCCAATTTTTTTTGTTTCATGTTGTTTCACATTGCTTTCAATCAGTCTTTTACATCCCTCCTAGAAGCCACAGATTGGGTCTACAGCAAAGGTCTCAGACACGCGGTCCGTGTGTGGCCCCTGAGGCTGCTTCTTGCGGCCCACAGGCCCGTAAACCCCGTGATGATCGCGGCCCTATGCAGGGGGACCATTACATCAGTGATTTACTTCCCTTGAATCATTTGCTGTGCCGCACAGAAGAGCTCTCTGCACTCTACCAATGGTAGTTGGTGTATGACATCACTTGCTTGCCTCTGATTGGCCGGCGGCTGCCATTGGTATAGTGCAGAGAGCTCCTCTGCGTGGCACTGCAAATAATTCAAGGGAAGTAAATAACTTTCCCCTCTAAGAGGACTCCTCTTAAAGGGCTGGTGCTTTATTTCCAGGAAATGCCTCTCAGTCTGTGGTTGAGAGGCCATATGTGCTTAAGGCCCGTTTCACATGTCAGTGAAAAACACTGACGTTTTTCACTGGCGTGTAAAACACACACATGTCCCTCCGTGTGCCGTGAATTACGGCACACGTGGGTTGTCTAAGTGAAATCCAGGCTCCGTTCTCCGTGGCCCGTGATTGCACTCAGAGATTAACTCACCTGTGCGCGCTCCCGCTCTCCATGGTGCTGATCGCTCCCGCGGTGCAGCATCCGGCCGGCGCTGACCCCCGCAGCAGCTGCTTCCGGGTCGGCTGTGTCGTGCATCATGAATATGCGCGACAGTAATGAGCCGGCTCAGAAGCAGCAGGCTGCACGGGCTGCAGAGGACATCGCTGGAGCCGGGTGAGTAAAAATTATTTTTATTTTAAAAGCACGTTTTTTTCTGGCACGTGTTTCACGGACCACACCACTGCGTGGTCCGTGGGACATCAGTGATGCCAGAAAAAAATGGACATGTCTCCGTGCGGCAATCACGGAGACACGTGCAGTGAAAAATCACTGATGTGTGAGCAGACCCATTCATTATAATGGGTCTGCGTATGTCAGTGATTCTGGTATGATTAAAAAAAAGCACAAACGTACCAGAATCACTGACGTGTGAAAGGGGCCTAAGATATCTTCCCATTAGGGAAGGTGCCTGCAAAACACTCCTTGTTAGTCAGTGTCTCAGACTGCTAGCCGGTTGTCAGGTCCTGTTACCTCTGTATTTGTCACCTATACTGGCCTTCCCATACCTTTCTGTTCCTGCCATGCCCACCATATCTGTCCGTACACGCCTGCCTCTCTCATTCCACC
The DNA here is from genome assembly GCF_048569485.1 of Anomaloglossus baeobatrachus. NCBI lineage: Eukaryota > Metazoa > Chordata > Amphibia > Anura > Aromobatidae > Anomaloglossus > Anomaloglossus baeobatrachus. Next base: position 569,864,203 of record NC_134356.1, read on the forward strand.
TGCAACTGCCCCATCTGTGTCCATACCCGAGTCTGTCTCCTGTGGTGGGGGTCAATTACCATAATCCCGGTTAGTGCTCTGAGAGTGGTATCTGGCGTTCGTCTTGTGGTTGGCACTTAGTTAAGCCCCTCCTACTAAAGGGTAACCTCGGTCCCCCCTGTTATCCAGTGGGTCCACTAACCCTGCTTGCTGCCATTACACCGGCCACGAGCGTTACACCTCTCCTCTCTGCCAATCTGTTCACTTGCTTCCTATTGCCCAGGGATTCTGTTTCAAAACACTAATGATGTATGTAAAACGCTATGGCATTGTCACGGGTGACAGACAGCCGCATGGTTTCTGGCAATAGAAGGTCACAGTGTTTCGCTGCGCAAAATGCTCCCTGACTTTCTATTGTTCCTGCTGTCAGTATTCATTGTAATAGGTAGCTTTCCTGCTGGGTTTTCATCTTTTCCAGTTTAAGACCCAGCGGAGCCCTCCTTCCATCCAGCTGCTCATTGTCAGTATTCTCCATGTGTTTACATACTCCCATCTTCCTTGGAGTTGTGCTGGTGATATTATTCAGTTCATCCAACCTCTGGCTGCAAGCAGGTGGCTTGTACTTCTCTGTGATATCGTTGCTGAACTTCACCTGAGTCATCTGTGAATAAGTAGTTCATGCATTTTTCCCCACTTGTCCTCCTTGTATTTTCTCTTGTGTTTAGCGGGATTAACGAAGAGCTCATCCCATGAGTTCCCTATTTAGGGTCCTGCATTATGGATACCTAGGGTCAGGTATCCAGCTCGGCGCATAGGTGCGGAAGCTATCTAGGGTGGTGAGGGACCCCAGAGACCAGCGGTAGGTTTGGTCAGGGGTCACCATTTCCCCCTTCCTTAGACACAAGGTTTCCCTTTCGCCATTCGCTTGGTACGTCCCCGTATCTAGTGTGATAGGCATTAATGGTGCTATGTAAGTAAGCATGTACAGTTAGGTCCAGAAATATTTGGACAGTGACACAATTTTCGCGAGTTGGGCTCTGCATGCCACCACATTGGATTTGAAATGAAATCTCTACAACAGAATTCAAGTGCAGATTGTAACGTTTAATTTGAAGGTTTGAACAAAAATATCTGATAGAAATTGTAGGAATTGTACACATTTCTTTACAAACACTCCATATTTTAGGAGGTCAAAAGTAATTGGACAAATAAACCAAACCCAAACAAAATATTTTTATTTTCAATATTTTGTTGCAAATTCTTTGGAGGCAATCACTGCCTTAAGTCTGGAACCCATGGACATCACCAAACGCTGGGTTTCCTCCTTCTTAATGCTTTGCCAGGCCTTTACAGCCGCAGCCTTCAGGTCTTGCTTGTTTGTGGGTCTTTCCGTCTTAAGTCTGGATTTGAGCAAGTGAAATGCATGCTCAATTGGGTTAAGATCTGGTGATTGACTTGGCCATTGCAGAATGTTCCACTTTTTTGCACTCATGAACTCCTGGGTAGCTTTGGCTGTATGCTTGGGGTCATTGTCCATCTGTACTATGAAGCGCCGTCCGATCAACTTTGCGGCATTTGGCTGAATCTGGGCTGAAAGTATATCCCGGTACACTTCAGAATTCATCCGGCTACTCTTGTCTGCTGTTATGTCATCAACAAACACAAGTGACCCAGCGCCATTGAAAGCCATGCATGCCCATGCCATCACGTTGCCTCCACCATGTTTTACAGAGGATGTGGTGTGCCTTGGATCATGTGCCGTTCCCTTTCTTCTCCAAACTTTTTTCTTCCCATCATTCTGGTACAGGTTGATCTTTGTCTCATGTGTCCATAGAATACTTTTCCAAAACTTAGCTGGCTTCATGAGGTGTTTTTCAGCAAATTTAACTCTGGCCTGTCTATTTTTGGAATTGATGAATGGTTTGCATCTAGATGTGAACCCTTTGTATTTACTTTCATGGAGTCTTCTCTTTACAGTTGACTTAGAGACAGATACACCTACTTCACTGTTCTGGACTTCAGTTGATGTTGTGAACGGGTTCTTCTTCACCAAAGAAAGTATGCGGCGATCATCCACCACTGTTGTCATCCGTGGACGCCCAGGCCTTTTTGAGTTTCCAAGCACACCAGTCAATTCCTTTTTTCTCAGAATGTACCCGACTGTTGATTTTGCTACTCCAAGCATGTCTGCTATCTCTCTGATGGATTTTTTCTTTTTTTTCAGCCTCAGGATGTTCTGCTTCACCTCAATTGAGAGTTCCTTAGACCACATGTTGTCTGGTCACAGCAACAGCTTTCAAATGCAAAACCACACACCTGTAATCAACCCCAGACCTTTTAACTACTTCATTGATTACAGGTTAACGAGGGAGACGGCTTCAGAGTTAATTGCAGCCCTTAGAGTCCCTTGTCCAATTACTTTTGGTCCCTTGAAAAAGAGGTGGCTATGCATTACAGAGCTATGATTCCTAAACCCTTTCTCCGATTTGGATGTGAAAACTCTCATATTGCAGCTGGGAGTGTGCACTTTCAGCCCATATTATATATATAATTGTATTTCTGAACATGTTTTTGTAAACAGCTAAAATAACAAAACTTGTGTCACTGTCCAAATATTTCTGGCCCTGACTGTATAATGGGGGGGGGGATCCATTTTGCTGTGAGGCACCTTATCTTCTGTAAGCTCCACTTTCTGAAATGTTGCACTAAAAAACTAAAATAATTGTCCAAAGTAGTCAGATGAACCACAATAGATGGCTCCATTCTTAGGAGGCAACATAAGTCTGGTAGACAAAGGTGCAGCCAACCCAAGGGTCAATTGTTTCCTACATGCGAGGGGTCCACTTTTACATGTATGATGACGCTGTCACCACTGAAAATAAATCATCCCATTAACTACTTCACAATTGCTACTTTCAATTAGAATTAGAAAATGTATATTTCTACAACGGTCAACGTGGTCAGATCCAGCATGAGCTCAGTGCTCTGGCACAGCCGTCGGTGCCAAAATGACAGAAATTCCTGCCATTTCCTATGGAACTGAGCGTCCCATTCAGAACTCGAGATTACATCATCCCAACCACTGCACCTGGGGAGCGGAGGTGAACAGGCCAAAAACCTGGGGTGGAAGGATTTAAGGTGCACTGCCAAAATCCAGTTTGCCACCGCTGTCCGCAAAAAGTAAAAAAGGAGGCCTTGGATTAAACTCCACATATTTAGAGCACCTGGATGCATAAATTCCTACCCCCTAACAGGTATATACATCAATAGGAAAAGTCCGAAAACTTAGAAGAACCACTGCAGCATAGAACAGTCATCAGTACAGAAAATGAAGTTCACCACCCCGGCCAGTCACAGCAATGCTTTGTTTTTTACGCTGACCCTTTTCCATTGCACTCTGTGGAATTCTCTGGCAGTGTACGGAGAGAGCAAGATTGCTGGGATTGTGCACAGAAACCAAAGTGAAATGATTTGGATCAGCAGAACAATGGCGACATTCAGTGATGAGGCAGGTTACAGGAGCAGAATCAGCGTCTTCTGAACATCTCAAACATCAAAAGAAGGAGAAGTCTTCTGAGCCAAACCAAATCCCTCCCTCCCTTCTACCCCCCAGGAACTCCTCTGCTTTCTGTCACGGTCACAGCCACAGGCAGTTCCAGCTCCATCTATTTCTGATTATTTCTTCTGGTTATTTAACCTGCCTGGAATGCAGCCTGTGAAATCACATTAAACTCTGCTTCTCTTCAGAGGTCTTAGGGCCTGGCGGTGCTTGCTGGAATCTGCAACCCTTCTTACTCAGCTACTGCCCAACTTAAGATTCCTGCTCTGGGATATGAACAAAAGTGACAGCAAAACAGAATTGTGTGCTCTTCCCTTTCACGATTTAGAGCAGAGTGAAAGAGAAAAATGTTAATAATCTCTGTTTGGAAGATCAAATTTCCTTACTGTTCTTCAAACACTGTGGATTCAACAAGGGCATGCTCCGAGGCTAGTCCAGACAGCGCTAGGGATGGGAAAACAGGGGCTTATGGCAAATATAACCCTCCGTGTATCACCAGACTAATGTGACAACAGGAACAGAGTGTATGCTAAGACTCAGGATAATAAACACCATATGACGTACAAAGGAACTTGTAGAAATCCTGCTCAGGGGGCCCCATGAATCCAGGATTGTATCACAATAGACATTTCTGGCCTACACCATCCTTAGCCCAAACATGTGGAGTAAAGGGGGCTTTACACGCTGCGACATCGCTAACGATATATCGTCGGGGTCTTGTCGTTAGTGACGCACATCCGGCGCCGTTAGCGACATCGCAGCGTGTGACACCAAGGAGCGACGATTAACGAGCGCAAAAACGTGAAAAATCGTTGCTCGTTGACACGTTGCTCCTTTTCCAAATATCGTTGCTGCTGCAGGTATGATGTTGTTCGTTGTTCCTGCGACATCACACATCGCTATGTGTGACACCGCAGGAACGACGAACATCTCCTTACCTGCGTCCACCGGCAATGAGGAAGGAAGGAGGTGGGCGCCATGTTCCGGCCGCTCATCTCCACACTTCCTCTGCTATTGGACGGCTGCCGTGTGACGTCGCTGTGATGCCGCACTAACCGCCCCCTTAGAAAGGGGACGTCGCAGGGAAGGTAAGTCCATGTGACGGGTGTAAGCGATGTTGTGCGCCACGGGCAGCGATTTGACCGTGACGCACAACCCATGGAGGCGGGTACGCTCGCTAGCGATATCGGTACCGATATCGCAGTGTGTAAAGTACCCTTAAGGCTAAGTTCAAATGTCCAGTAACCATCCGTTACAACGGATCCAGCAGCAATCCACTGGCAAAAATGTTGTGCACACAACTTTTTTGGTCGTTTTTATATTGATTTCCGCTGGATCTGTTTTTTGGGGGGTCTATGGAAAGATCTGTTATCTGATTGCTATTTAGCCATCCCTTTTTCTTTCATTTGTAAAAGATCAAGTGTCTGCACCACGGATTGCTGCTGGATCTGTTCTAACGGATGATTACTTGACATATCAACTCAGCCTAAGAAGATAGAAATGTTAAGGTATGTTGCCATGATCAGTGTTTGTTCAGTTTTTGACATTGCAGAATTTCTGAACCAATTACGCACCTTAGTTTACTTGCGTTTGTGTGTGTTTTTTGTTACATGCTCTTTTGATGTGTTTTTGTCTCAATAAAGTTGGTGTTTTACCAACCCTCACACCCGGAGGTACCCTTGAAGGTAGGGAGGTCCGGGCCCCCGACCTGACCCTGACTCCTGTCCTAGCCCTGCTGTAATTCCCCTCCCCCACCTCCACCCAAGGTGTGAGCCGAGACCGTAAACAACAACTCCAACCCCACAACCAGAAACGGAAGGGGAAAATTATAACCTATTCACACAGCAAGCACACATAAATGAGCCACTGAAAGTGCACAAGGGGAAATGTTGTGTCCCATGAATGGGAACAACCTATTGTATATAATTCTTGCATTGCATATTTTTCCTCCTATCAGGAAATTCCTTATTGTTACTAGGTAGATTAGACTGTATGAAGTTTGTCCCTATGTACCTCCCTTAGTTGGCCTCTGTATAGAAAGCTCCTCCCTTCTCCTTCAGTTTAGTCTAGAGGAACCATTGCTGAAGAGACATGTCTGCAACCCTGTACAGATTATTCCTTTTCCCCTGCCTTTACTTTGTACTTAATACAAGATTCTAGAAGAAAACTGCAGCGTTTCTCCTGGTCTTTCTACAAGTCATTGTTGGGCTGAGTTAACACTATCTGTGGAAGCCGGTAGAGTGAGTAAAATCATACAGTTATCTAAGGGACTGATAATTAGAGCGGTTGGATTCATTGCTACCAGGAAGAGACAGAATAGTGAAAAGGACTAGCTGTGACCGGGATTAGTATTCATATATCAGTAAAGAACCTGTTTCCAGGAGTGCTATACTGCATACAATCCGGAGAAAGGATTACCCCAAGGGGCTGATAAGCCACAGCATAAAACTTTATAGCAGCTTCAGACAAAGTGCCCTGTAAAGTATTAACCTGTTATCAGAACTGTGTGCAGCTATAAACCTAGAATCCCCCATAAGCTAATTGTAAGCTGCAGCAGAGACTCTGCAAATACATCCTACAAACACAGACTGCTGGCTGCAGAGATTGCAACATTGTACTGATCTCCCTGACAACCAGTGCAGAGCAGCATTCACCCTTCCTGATGGAGGTAAAGAGAACCCTTTCACTACCTGCTTTAAAGCAACAAGAGGAAGACAGGGACTCACACTTAAATTACAGTGAAAGATCTAAGCGGTCGATCAAACCAACATGGAAGGTTAAAGAGAACCTAGAAACAGCCAGAAGTGAACTGTTTACCCAGACAGCATTATTGTGGCAAAGAGTGCAAAAACAAGTGACTGTTTTATCTGCGCCCGGTGCTCATGAGCTACCACCAGAGGGAGCCCTGGAACAACTGTACTCAGCATACCAGTCTTACAAAGAGATTTGTAAAAAATATTCCTCTACCCTGCTGAGAGCAAATACGTCTGAGTCTCATAAAGAACTACAGGACTTCCGACAGCTTAATGCTGAACGAGACCGCACCGTGCGCGACATTGTGAGCGAGACTGAAGCAAAAATTGCGCAAATGTCAGGAGCGGCATCTTACAAATCCAGGTCCACTAAGAGCTCAAGGCACTCACTCAAATAAGGCTCATCAAGGTACTCAACCCTCAGCGAGCAGCTCATAAAGGCGCGCGCTGAAGCAGAAACAACAAAAGTACACGCCATCTTCGACCAGAGAGAAGCAGAGATGAAAGCAGAATTTTCACGCAAGGAAGCAGAGATGAAAGCAGAATCTGCATGCAAGGAAGCAGAGATGAAAGCAGAATCTGCACGCAAAGAAGCAGAGATGAAAGCAGAATCTGCACGCAAAGAAGCAGAGATGAAAGCAGAATCTGCATGCAGAGAAGCAGAGATCAAAGCAGAATCTGCATGCAAAGAAGCAGAGATGAAAGCAGAATCTGCACGCAAGGAAGCAGAGATGAAAGCAGAATCTGCACGCAAGGAAGCAGAGATGAAAGCAGAATCTGCATGCAAGGAAGCAGAAATTGAAGCCCTACAGAAGGAATGTGAACATGTGGCGGCCATGGCAAGGCTAAAAGTCTTTGAGCAAGCTCTGGGTGGGAGCCAAGAAGGCAGCGCCAGTTTGTGTGATCTCGACACAGAAGACTCACTTAAGCGTACAAGAGATTACGTGCTGAGCCAAGCCGACGAACTGCCAACTACCATCAACATTCCCGTCAGTGCTAACACTTCTCCAGAGCCTCAAGACACTGATCCACCTACAGCTTCCAGCCTTCCAGGTCAGTCCAATGCACCTCAGACTTTCAAGCCTGAACCTGCTTCATATTCCAATGCACAGCCACACCCTGCGCATCAGCAACCTCCGTATGCCCATGTCTACATGCAACCTAACATGCCGGCAAGGCGCTACACTCCCAACAACTGTGTAGTTCCAGCCCCGTATACAACAGAGATTGTACACACCAAACCGATCACTGGTCTAAACGCCTACGCCACTCCATACTTTCCCATGTTACCGAACCAAGAAGCTACGAATCACGCAACCAGCACCACGCAGCCAGCAAATGTGCCCCCAACGTCGGAAAGATCAGACATGTCCGACTTTGCGAGGTACATGATCCGCCGAGAACTCACCAACACCGGTCTCACAAAGTTCGACGACCAGGCTGAAAACTACAGAGGGTGGAAGTGTGCCTTCAAAACCGCAACGCGTGACCTCGGCATTACGGCTGCCGAAGAGCTGGACTTGCTAATCAGGTGGCTAGGGCCACGGTCTACTGAGAGAATCAAGAAACTCAGATCCGTCTACATCAGCGACCCAACAACTGGTCTCGCAACCGCATGGGACAGACTAGAGAAAGGCTTCGGCAGTCCTGAAGCAATTGAAGATGCATTGCTGAAACAACTATACGACCTTCCCAAAATATCTGGCAAGGATGCTTCAAAGTACCAGGAACTCAGCGACCTGCTGTCTGAGCTCCAGCTGGCCAAAACAGACACACACCTACCTGGCCTCAGCTACCTGGACACCGCTCGTGGGGTGAAACCCATAGTCGCCAAGTTACCTTACAACTTGCAGGAAAGGTGGACCACGGTAGGAACAAACTATAAAAAAGAGCACCAAGTGTCCTTCCCTCCATTCTCCTACTTCTGCGAGTTCATCAACGGCATCGCGGAACGTAAGGCAGACCCCAGCTTCACCTGTGGAGAACCCACCGACTCCACTTCACCGGCTCCCAAATATGAGAGCCCTCATCAAAATGACAGGAAATGTAGGGGCCCAGTATCAGTCAAGAAGACCGATGTTCTACCACCTACACCGTCAGCACCAGACAATGGCACTGAAGGCGGGAAGGCGGAAAATCCGAACCGCCAATGTCCTATTCACAAACTGCCACACCCCCTGAAGAAGTGCATTGGCTTCAGGAAGAAACCCCTTCAAGAACGAAAGGAACTCTTGAAAAGGTTTGGGGTATGTTTCAGGTGTTGTGCCTCTACAGAACACCTTGCCAAGGACTGTAAGGTTACAATTAAGTGCATGGAGTGTGACAGCACAGATAACGCACAAGCGCTGCACCCATCTCAGCCTGATCCTGCACCTACACCTTCTCCTACCACAAGTCATGGCGGGGGAGTACAGGCCAAGCTGCAAACCACCTCACAGTATCCTCCTCGTGCACCGCAGTCTGCGGAGAAGATCTCTGGGACAAGTCTTGCGCGAAAATATGCCTAGTAAGGGTATATCCCAAAGGTCACCCAGAAAGGGCCGTGAAGGTGTACAGCATCCTGGACGACCAGAGTAACAGGTCACTTGCCAGGTCTGAACTCTTTGACTTGTTCGGCTTAAAAGGAAATGCCTACCCTTATACACTAGGTACTTGCAGCGGCATCTCAGAAGCTTGCGGAAGAAGCCAGTGGTCTCGTGGTAACATCTCTTGAAAATACCGTAGAGATACCTCTACCAACACTCGTCGAGTGCAACCAGATACCGGCTAACCGGGAAGAGATTCCAACACCAGAGGCAGCTCTTCACCACCCTCACCTGAGAACTATCGCCAGCAAGATCCTACCTCTTGATTATAGTGCAAAAATCCTGATTCTGATTGGAAGGGACATCCTCCGGCTACACAAAGTACGCCAACACATCAACGGGCCACACGATGCGCCATTCACTCAGCGCTACGACTTAGGCTGGGTGATCATAGGAAACGTCTGCGTAGGCAAAATGAAGAGTCCTGACGTGATCTCCTCCTACAAGACGCACATCCTCCCAAACGGTTGCGGCACTCACTTTCAACCATGTCCGCATCACTACGGGGTGAAAGAGAGGCTGAGCGACACCAGGTGGCGACAGCAGCCTCCCGACTGCGCGGACGCATATCATCTCTGGGATGACGACTTCGGGTCAACAGCGTTCGAGTCTACAAACAAAGACAACAAATTGGCTCCAATGAGAGAAGACAAAGAATTCATAAAGATTATGGATAAAGAGTTCTCTCAAAATGACTCTAACAGTTGGGTAGCCCCATTACCCTTTCGGTCTCCAAGGCCAAGGTTGCCAAACAACTCCCAGCAAGCAACCGCAAGGTCCTCCTCTCTAAAACTCACTTTGGAAAGACAACCAGAGATGGAGAAATGCTTTGTCGAGATTACGCAAAATATCCTCAACAGAGATCATGCTGAACAGTGGCACCACATTCCCACCGAACAAAACCCAGCCGACCAAGGAACGAGACTCACTGCTGCGTCCAAACTCGGCGACAACATGTGGCTGACACCTCCAAGTATCTTATACGAGGAAACCTGCGATAACTACGTCGGCAACATGTACGAGCTGGTAGAACCAGAATCCGACAAGGAAATTAGACCGGTCGTCTCCGCCCGCTACACTTCAGTGACATCAGAACAGAAGTTGAGACCTCATCGCTTCGAGCGCTTCTCAAGTTGGTCATCTGAGGTACGAATCGTAGCTTGTCTTATTCACATTGCTCACTGTTTCACCGACTACAAGTCTTCAACGTGCCACAGCTGGTACATGTGTGTGATTCGTCCAGTCACCGAACTCGTGCTACTTTTACCAAAGGAGGACGTTACATGAACTAACTTTGTCGTTGGACACTGCCACATCGGGGAGCGTACCTTTCCTTTCCCCTGCTGTACGGAGACACAACTGTCCGTGTCCAATTGAACCTTGAACTTTTCCTTTGGATTAAAACTTTACCGTTGGATTATTAGGTTGGAGGAGGAGTTGGCATGTTTGCGGCTTCCCCAATCTGAAGATGGGTTTGTTGAACTTGGATTCATTTTTTACATTTTTCTACTTTTACATTTTTATGCAAGGACAATGCGTCATCAACCAAGCATGGACTTGAATTCAGTGCATTACTGTTGCATTTTTTGTGTTCGTCTCTTTTCTCGTTACAGGTTTCGTGACATCGAGGGACAGGATCGACTCCTTACGTCGTAGAAGGACTTGTGAAATCATATGATTTCAGACGGGGAGTGTTGTGTCCCATGAATGGGAACAACCTGTTGTATATAATTCTTGCTTTGCATATTTTTCCTCCTATCAGGAAATTCCTTATTGTTACTAGGTAGATTAGACTGTATGAAGTTTGTCCCTATGTACCTCCCTTAGTTGGCTTCTGTATAGAAAGCTCCGCCCTTCTCCTTTAGTTTAGTCTAGAGGAACCATTGCTGAAGAGACATGTCTGCAACCCTGTACAGATTATTCCTTTTCACCTGCTTTTACTTTGTACTTAATACAAGATTCTAGAAGAAAACTGCAGCGTTTCTCCTGGTCTTTCTACAAGTCATCGTTGGGCTGAGTTAACACTATCTGTGGAAGCCGGTAGAGTGAGTAAAATCATACAGTTATCTAAGGGACTGATAATTAGAGCGGTTGGATTCATTGCTACCAGGAAGAGACAGAATAGGAAACAACATAAAAGGTGGGGGGAGAAAACAGACTACTGGAAAACTTCCATACTGTATAACCAACACACCATAAACTGCTGCAGCCCAAAAAGTAAAACAAAGAGAAGGTTTGTTCCACTCCTTTCTCCTCCTGGCCAAGCTTCTAAATGAATGAAAATAACCGTCACCCTCTTGTCGAAGTAGAGGGTATATATAGGACCTGGGAGTGGTCCAAACCGGAAGCACATGACCAGGAGTCAGAAGCTGCTGGAAGGTAAACTGATATTAACCCTCTCCTCCCAAAAGGAAAGGGAATTCATTTAAGGCTGGTGTCACACTTACAAGTCTTGCATTGCATCACCCGGCACGGACTCACACTCTCCTCACAGGAGCGGGTCGGTTGCATGCATCTCTATGCAGCTGAGACACTCCTGTCCGGAGAGTGTGTAGCCGTGCCGGGTGATGCAACGCACGAGAAACATTCGAGGCACTCGCAATTGTCACACCGGCCTAATCAAGAGAGTCTCATAAGGTAAAGTGAGACTAAAGCGGGCTTTACGCGCTGCGATCTCGCCCCTGTCGGTTGTGCGACATGGGCAAATCGCTGCCCGTGCCGTACAACCTCGCTTAACCCCGTCATACGCACTTACCTGCCCTGCAACGTCGCTCTGGCCGGTGATTTGCCTCCTTTCTAAGGGGGCGGTTCGTGCAGCGTCACAGCGACGTCACACGGCATGCGTCCAATATAAACGGAGGGGCGGAGATGTGCGGGCAGAATATCCTGCCCACCTCCTTCCTTCCGCATTGCCGGTGGAGGCAGGTAAGGAGATGTTCGTCGCTCCTGCGGTGTCACACACAGCGATGTGTGGTGCCGCAGGAACGAGGAACAACATCGCTAATAAGCTGAAAACTATTTTTTGTTTCAGGACGACCTCTCCATGGCAAACGATTTTGACCGCTTTTGCGATCGTTTAAGCTCGCTCATAAGTGTCACACACTGCGATATCGTAAATGACGCCGGATGTGCGTCACAAACATCGTGACCCCAACGATAATTCATTAACGGTATCGTAGCGTGTAAAGCCTGCTTTAGACCCAGAATCTATCACTAAACTCTACAACAAAAAGATGACAGTGACAGTTGGTTAGAATAGTTAGCATAGCAAGCAGGAAGTTGCCCAAAGCAAAGAAACAAGTCTATTATTACATATAGTGGTATAAAATCATGCATAATTATAACCTTCATCATCTCATAATAAACACTATAACCACCCACATCCCAATACACACAAACACACATATACAAACACAAAAAAATATAAAAGTTATAGCTAAGTTTGCTTTGCCTTTGTTGGTTAACAAAAATAGGGGGGACCCCACATTGATTTTTTTTTATTTACTTATTTATTAGGTTAAAATAGGCTAAACGCCCTTTGGTGCCACATGAGAGGCACTAAGAGATACAAGTGTAATATATAGAGGGGTTGTGACATCATATAGCTGCAGGATATCTCTCTCCTAAATATGTAAGTACCCCATATGTGGTTGAAAACTACTTTTGAGGAAGGAGCGCCATATTGGACTTCAGATGTTGCTGGATTGGTTTGTGGGTGCCATGTCAGAGCCTTTCAGGTACTACAACCCCTGGCAAAAATTATGGAATCACCTGTCTCTGAGGATGTTCATTCAGTTGTTTACTTTTGTTTAAAAAAGCAGATCACAGACATGGAACAAAACTAAAAAAATCATGAAAACATAATGTGGTAGCCAGTGACGGTTACTTTTCAAGACCAAACAGGGGCAAAAATTATGGAATCACTCAATTATGAGGAAAAGATTATGGAATCACGCTGTAAATTTTAATTCCCAAAGCTAACATCTGCATCAAATAAGATCTGCTCGTTAGTCTGCGTCTAAAAAGGAGTGATCACACCTTGAAGAGCTGTTGCACTAAGTGGACTAACATGAATCGTGGCTCCAACAGGAGAGATGTCAATTGAAACAAAGGAGAGGATTATTGCAAAAGATGTTGATTGTTCACAGTAAGCTGTCTAAAATCTGGACCAAATACAAACAACATGGGAAGGTTGTTAAAGGCAAACATAATGGTAGACCAAGGAAGACATCAAAGCGTCAAGACAGGAAACTTAAAGCAATATGTCTCCAAAATGGGAAATTCACAACAAAACAAATGAGGAACGAATGGGAAGAAACTGGAGTCAATGTCTGTGACGGAACTGTAAGAAACCGCCTAAAGGAAATGGGATTTACATACAAAAAAATCTAAACAATAAAAAGATGACTGCCTGAAGATAACATGTAAATTTCCACAGTCATTGATGATATGGGGTTGCATGTCAGGTAAAGACACTGGAGAGATGATGAGAGATGGCTGTCATTACATCTTTAGTGAATGCCCAAGTTTACATTGAAATTTTGAAATTACCCCCTTAACGACCCATGACGTACTGGGTACGTCATGGATCGTGTGCCGGTAAGCCCCGCACCCTGCCGCCGGCAAGTGGCGGCGATCCGCGCACATATCAGCTGTTATCAACAGCTGACATGTATGCCTGCTAGCCGCGGGTGGAATCGCTTCCACCCGCGGCCATTAACCCCTTACATTTCGCTGCCAAAATCTGGCAGCGATATGTATATGGGCGCCGCCATGACAGTCACTTACCCTGCCCCCACCGGAAGTCACGTGACATGATTACGTGACTTTCGGTGGTTGCCATGGTAGCACAGGGTCATGTGATGATGCCTGTATCTAACATGACTCACTTCCTCTCAATGCCGGAATACAGCCATTGAAAGTAAAGCAGCAAATCTGCAGTTCTCAGCTCTGTAGCTGAGATCTGCAGATAGTGCAGAGCGATCGGATTGCTGATCGCTATAGCCCCCTAGGGGGACTAGTAAAATAAAAAAAAGTAAAAAAAAAGTTTTAAAAAATTAAAAAAAAAAATAAAAAACCTAAAAGTTCAAATCACCCCCCTTTCACCCCATTGAAAATTAAAGGGTTAAAAAAATAACAAATACACACATATTTGGTATCGCCGCGTTCAGAAATGCCCGATCTATCAAAATATAAAATCAATTAATCTAATCAGTAAACGGCGTAGTGGCAAAAAAATTCCAAACGCCAAAATTACGTTTTTTGGTTGCCGCAAATTTTGCGCAAAATGCAATAACAGGCGATCAAAACGTAGCATCTGCGCAAAAATGGTACCGTTAAAAACATCAGGTCGAGACGCAAAAAATAAGCCATCACTGAGCCTCAGATCCCGAAAAATGAGAATGCTACGGGTTTCGGAAAATGGCGCAAAACGTGCGCCACTTTTTTTGGACAAGCTTGTGAATTTTTTAACCCCTTAGATACAAGTAAACCTATATATGTTTGGTGTCTACAAACTCGCACTGACCTGAGGCATCACATAGATACCTCAGTTTTACCATATAGTGAATACAGTGAATAAAATATCCCAAAAACTATTGTACGATCACACTTTTTTTGCAATTTTTCCGCACTTGGAATTTTTTGCCGTTTTCTAGTACACTATATGGTAAAACTTATGGTTTAATTTAAAAGTACAACTCGTCCCGCAAAAAAGAAGCCCTCATATGGCAAGATTGATGGAAAAATAAAAAAGTTACGCCTCTCGGAAGAAGGGGAGCAAAAAACAAAAACGCAAAAACGGAAAGTGCCCGGGGGCTGAAGGGGTTAAAATGCCTAGTACATTGTTCACCAAGTACTTCGTAGTGCCCATATGTTGTGCCTAGCTCGTACTCTTGAGACACGCACCCCGTAAATTAAGCGGGCTTCCTCACTACAGAAATGACAAAAATGTGGACTCTATATGGGGTTTAGGAACACTGTAAGGCTCAGAAGGGAGGGGGGCAGTTGGATTTGGAAGCACAGATTTTACTGGTTTCTTTTTTTTGGGGGGGTCTCCATAGCGCTTTTCCAGTGCCTTTGTGCTACCAGTAACATGGAAGCTTTCTATATTTACGTTTGCAGATTATGGACCAGAGTTAAAGACTCGTTTTTTTATGTGAAGCTTTTATTGGGCACATTTTACATAAAATTTTGGATCACATTTATTTTGTCCTCTACGCTGAGCACTTACATTGGGGTTTCCATCTAAATCTCCAAATGATGGGATTCAGATGACACCCCCGAGGG
This sequence comes from Anomaloglossus baeobatrachus, assembly GCF_048569485.1. Lineage (NCBI taxonomy): Eukaryota > Metazoa > Chordata > Amphibia > Anura > Aromobatidae > Anomaloglossus > Anomaloglossus baeobatrachus. Next base: position 569,879,367 of record NC_134356.1, read on the forward strand.
ATCCATTCACTATAATGGGGCAGAAGTTACTCTAGACCAGGGGTCTCAAACTCGGCTGGGTGTATGGGCCGCACACAGGAAAAAAAAAATTTGAGGGGCCGCATTCCTTTCAGGACAAAGTGACATTGGTAGTGGTACCATTTTTTCTTTCTATACACCCCTGAATCACTGTTTTTGAACATTTTTCATTTGTCCATTATAACAAATGTGTAGTGTGTGTGTGTGTGTAATATATATATATATATATATATATATATATATATACACACACACACACACACACACACACACTTTTTTTTTTTTACATTTTTTCCCATTTTTGTAAGTAATACAGTTTTACAATAACCACCGCATAGTAATTTGGCCAACATCTTATATTAATGTGCCCTATCTTGTTTCCCATTCTGTAAAAATGTGTGCATCCTTGTCCCCTTGTAGCATTGTGCCCCAGCCTCAGCTAACACACACACACACACACACACACACACACCCACCCACCCTGTGCAGCCTCAGCTAACACCCCCCCACCCTGTGCAGCCTCAGCTAACACACACACACACACACCCCCTGTGCAGCCTCAGCTCACACACACACACACACACACACGCACCCCCCCTGTGCAGCCTCAGCTAACACACACACACCCACCCTGTGCAGCCTCAGCTCACACACACACACACACACACACACACACACCCACCCTGTGCAGCCTCAGCTCACACACACACACACCCCCACCCCCACCCTGTGCAGCCTCAGCTAACACACACACACACCCCCACCCACCCTCTGCAGCCTCAGCTAACACACACACCCCCACCCTGTGCAGCCTCAGCTCCCCCCCCCACACCCTGTGCAGCCTCAGCTCACACACACACACACACACCCCCACCCTGTGCAGCCTCAGCTAACACACACCCCCACACACACCCCCACCCTGTGCAGCCTCAGCTAACACACCCCCCCACCATGTGCAGCCTCAGCTAACACACACACACACCCCCACCCTGTGCAGCCTCAGCTAACACACACCCCCCCACCCTGTGCAGCCTCAGCTAACACACACCCCCCCACCCTGTGCAGCCTCAGCTAACACACACACCCCCCCACCCTGTGCAGCCTCAGCTAACACACACACACACACACACCCACCCTGTGCAGCCTCAGCTAACACACACACACACCCCCCCACCCTGTGCAGCCTCAGCTAACACACACACACACCCCCACCCTGTGCAGCCTCAGCTAACACCCCCCCCACCACCCTGTGCAGCCTCAGCTAACACACACACCCCCACCCTGTGCAGCCTCAGCTAACACACCCCCCCCCCACCCTGTGCAGCCTCAGCTAACACCCCCCCCACACTGTGCAGCCTCAGCTAACACACCCCCCCACCCTGTGCAGCCTCAGCTGACACACACCCCCCCACCCTGTGCAGCCTCAGCTAACACACACCCCCCCATCCTGTGCAGCCTCAGCTAACATACACCCCCCACCCTGTGCAGCCTCAGCTAACACACACACACACACACTCTGTGCAGCCTCAGCCAGCAACAGAAACACACACACCACACACACGAAAACATTCTTCTCACCTGCTGTCAGCGGCATGCAGGCACGTGGACTCGGTGAAGCCTCAGCTACCACACACACACACACACACACACACACACACAGTGCAGCCTCAGCCAGCAACAGAACCACACACACACACACACACACACACACACAGTGCAGCCTCAGCCAGCAACACAGAACCCCACACACACGAAAACATTCTTCTCACCTGCTATCAGCGGCACGCAGGCACGTGGACCCGGTAATGATCACAGCTGCTGTCATCGCTGAACTTTCGGCCGGCGCGTGCAGAGCAGTTCTCACTGCACAACAGCCACTGGCCAATCACAGGCAATCATCTGAGGTCATATGCAGCAGGTGCTTGCCTCTGATTGGCAGGCGGCTGTTATTGCGTTCAGCAGCGAGAACTTCACTGTGCGCGGCAAAGACAAAACTGTAGGCTGAAATAAATAACTGGCAGCTGCGGCCCCTGCACCGGTCGCCATCTTTACCAGGTCCACGGGCCTGCGGGCCGCAAGAAGCCACCTGAAGGGCCGCATGCGGCCCGCGGGCCGCGTGTTTGAGACCCCTGCTCTAGACTGTCTGGCCTCTGTTCAGTGTTGTCCTTTTCAGAAGTGCACAAAACTGAGGTCAACTTCGCTTTTATGCACCACTGAAAAGACAGACACCGAAAAATCATACTACAGACTCCACAGTGACTTTATCTGCCTCATTATAGAGAATCTTCCGTCAGAGGTTCCACCTGAATCATGTATTTCAGAGATTTACAAGGAAACCTGATGTAAGCCATCAGCTTAGAGCGCAGGAGAAATGTGAGTTGAGCTGTACTGCGATCTTTGGGAAAAATAAGCAATAAATCAACAGCAGGTCAAGAATTGCATTTATTTATTTTTTATGCTGTTCACCGTGCAGTATAAGTGATTTGGCAGCTTTATTCTTTGGGTTGGTGTGATTACAGCGATACCAGATTTACATATTTTTTTATGTTTTGCTATTATTGCACACTAAAAAACGTTTGCTTGGTTTTTTTAACCTCAAAAAGTTTTTTTATTGCCACATTTTGAGAGCTCTAATTATACTGTATTTCTTCTGACACAGTGATGTGAGGGGCTTGTTTTTTGTATGATGAATTGACGTTTTTATTGGTCCCATTTTTGGCACATAATGTTTTTTTATTGATTTTTAGTCCGGTTTTTGGGAGGCAGAATGAACATAAAACTGCAATTCAGGATTTATTTTTTTTTGTTATGATGTTCACCGAAGACAGCGTTATTCTTTGTGTGAGTACAATTACAGCAATACCACATTTTTGTCTTTTTTTATGTTTTGCCGCTTTTATGCAATAAAAACAATTTGATAGAAAAAAGAATTATTTTTGCATAACTATATTCTGAGAGCTATAGCTTTTTTTTATTTTTCTGCAGATGGAGCTGAATGGGAGCTTATTTTTTGTGGGACAAGATGAAATTTTCAGCTATACCATTGTTATTTACAGTACATGCAACTTTTTGATCGTGTTTTATTCCACTTTTGGTATGATAAAATTGCATAGTTTTTTGTTGTGCTTTTTATTTTTTTACGGTGTTCACTGAAGGGGTTAACTATTGTGACAGTTTTATAGAGCAGGATGTTCTGAACACGGGGACACCAAATATGTGTACTTTTTTATTTTTGTATAAATATATGTATTTATAGGTAGAATTTATTTCATGTTTTTGTTCTTTATTTTGTGATTTATTTATTTTTTTTATATTTTTATAATTTTTTTTAAACTTTTCTTTTTAAACTTTTTTTTTTTTTAATTCTAGGACGGGACATCAACTTTCTCTGCCCTGATCGCTGATCTAACGCCCTGAAATGGTTGGACATTGCAGGTAACAGTGGCGGGCACACAGGCAGGAGTCGTGTCAGGTCCTGCTCAAGGCAGGACCTCAAAGGCCTCTGTACCTGGGTGACCCTGCTGCCATTATTTGGCCGCGGTAACCATGGAGATCATCGGCACAATGCAACTGCAATTGGTTATACCAATCTTCCTTCCTTTGCTATTCTGATCGATGTTGCTGTCATTACTGACAGCAGCCTCAGAGGGGTTAAATGCCCGTGACCACTGCTGAAACCCATGGGCGTTACAGCAGTGTATCAGCTATGAGTCATATCTGATACCGCTGGCGATCTTGTCGGTGCCGCACGTGATCCATCGCGATCGTACTGACGGCATTTTTTGGGACTGCACCTGCGGTGACTCCATCCATGTACGACAGATGTTGTGAAGGGAATAAAAAAAATGTAAGGTGTGAGTGATTCTATTAAAGCTGTAGAAAATTATATATCTTATTTGGACAGTAATTATCATCATTTTGCAGTTCACAGTGAATGCAGCTCATGTCTTAATATCAGAGTTATATGCTGTAGACATTATCTCTCATAATCATAAAGATTTATTATAGTTTTCCAATGTGTCCATAAAAAATATTGTATGGCGTGACTTCTTCATAAACGGTCCAGAAAAAATAAAAAGTCAAGTTCACAACCCTGGACTGCAGACCTAGATATAGTGAACCCTAAAACTAGTTTAGTGGATTAAGTATATACTGTATATCAGTAGGGTGGTTGATTCGGCCAGTACTGTGATAATTTATTAAACTGGTTGTTTGACATTGCAAAATTGCAGTCACTGAGACAGTCACCTTCCATCACCCCAGTGGATTCAGTGAAGGCTGCTCCGAAGGTCGGATGCAGAAGTGATGACTTGATGACTGCGTCGTCCGCACGTCACAGAAGAGCGCGTCATCAGTAAAACATCCAAAGACCAAGGATGCAGCCAATCACAGCGGATCTTTGTCAAACGGCCAGATCAATGGGTGATGGGAGGGGAAATTCTTCCATTTTTTATTTTGAAAAGATCCAGCAAAAATATTTAACATTGGATAAACTCTAGACATATTCATTAATGAAATTCTGGGATAGGTGACAACTTTATGATCGTCTTGGTCCAAGTGCTGGGCCCCTAATAGACCATGTGAACATGTCTCCAAACCCCAGAGTATAGGGCATGGAGTAGAGGTGAGCATGCTCCAATCCATTCATTGTCTTTGGGACTGTTGAAAAAAGCCAAGTGCTGCACTCGGGAGCACAATGGCCAATGAATGGTGCAGAGGTCCAACATGCAGGGGCGGTCATATCATTTGGTGCATCCTCTGCAGTCACACAGGGGCCTAAGAGGTAAGGGGCCCATTTCTACATCCAAAGCAGGAACAATGTTGCATTTTGATGAGCTCTTGGGCTACAAAGGGCCCATAAACTGTTCTTGCACAGGGGACGTCTTTGTCTGTGCCCACCAGTGCCAACATGTGCACCTCCCCTCCATTCAAGATGAGAGAACCCTGTTCTGGGGGTCCCAGCATTCAGACCCGCAGTAATCAGCATGTGACCCCATAGGGGATAACTATATACAGGGACAATATGTGTGTTGGGGACATCCCCTTTAATAAGAGATTGCGGGTCCCTTTTCCACATAAACACTAGGATTATAAATGTCACAGGTTACACTTTGTGGTTCAGGAGCTTCAAATTACCCCTTGTAATTTACACATATAATGCCCACATGAACGGCACAAAACATTGGCACCAGAGCATTTGTGAGCATGAATTAAATATATATATATATATATATGTACAGTGCAGACCTAAAGTTTGGACACACCTTCTCATCTCTAGAACAACTGTTAAGAGGAGACTTTGTGCAGCAGGCCTTCATGGTAAAATAGCTGCTAGGAAATCACTGCTAAGGACAGACAACAAGCAGAAGAGACTTGTTTGGGCTAAAGAACACAAAGAATGGACATTAGACCAGTGGAAATCTGTGCTTTGGTCTGATGAGTCCAAATTTGAGATCTTTGGATCCAACCACCGTGTCTTTGTAGAAAAGATGAACGGATGGACTCTACATGCCTGGTTCCCACCGTGAAGCATGGAGGAGGAGGTGTGATGGTGTGGGGGTGCTTTGCTGCTTACACTGTTGGGGTTTTATTCAAAATTGAAGGCATACTGAACCAGCATAGCTACCACAGCATCTTGCAGCGGCATGCTATTCCATCTGGTTTGCGTTTAGTTGGACCATAATTTATTTTTAAACAGGACATTGACCCCAAACATACCTCCAGGCTGTGTAAGGGGTATTTGACTAAGAAGGAGAGTGATGGGGTGCTACGCCAGATGACCTGGCCTCCACAGTCACCAGACCTGAACCCAATCGAGATGGTTTGGGGTGAGCTGGACCGCAGAGTGAAGCCAAAAGGGCCAACATGTGCTAATCATCTCTGGGAACTCCTTCAAGACTGTTGGAAAACCATTTCCAGTGACTACCTCTTGAAGCTCATCAAGAGAATGCCAAGAGTGTGCAAAGTAGTAATGAAAGCAAAAGGTGGCTACTTTGAAGAACCTAGAATATAAGACATATTTTCAGTTGTTTCACACTTTTTTAAGTATTTCATTCCACATGTTTTAATTCATAGTTTTGATGCCTTCAATGTGAATCTACAATTTTTAGAGTCATGAAAATAAAGAAAACTCTTTGAATGAGGTGTGTCCAAACATTTGGTCTGTACTGTATATATATATTATATATATTATATATATATATATATATATATATTCACAGGGGCATAACAACCACGGTCGCAGAGGTCGCCACTGCGACCGGGCCCGCAGGGTTATAGGGGCCCCGCTGCCGCTCTGCAGAGCCGGCTCCTAAGAGAGGACATGTGCTGTGTAGTGGCCGACAACGCGACCGCCAGGGGGCCGGCCTGTGAGTCAGGGGGGCCCGGTGTCAGTAGAGGGGCCCCTGACCTGGAGAGGCCCACCAGGCATTTCTGAGCTACGGCAGAGCAGAAGTGCTCCTGCACAGAAGACGGAATCCATCCTGCCATGACACATAGAGGCCCTGAGGGGGCTGGCTGCGTGACCCATGGAGGCCCTGGGGGGGCTGGCTGCATGATACTTGGAGGCCCTGGGGGGGCTGGCTGCATGATACATGGGGGCTGGCTGCGTGACACATGGAGGCCCTGGGGGGGCTGGCTGCATGACACATGGAGGCCCTGGGGGGGCTGGCTGCATGATACATGGAGACCCTGGGGGGGGCTGGCTGCATGACACATGGAAGCCCTTGGGGGGCTGGCTGCATGATACATGAAGGCCCTGGGGGGGCTGGCTGCATGATACATGACGGCCCTGGGGGGGGGCTGGCTGCATGATACATGGAGGCCCTGAGGGGGCTGCCTGCATGATACATGGAGGCCCTGGGGGGGCTGGCTGCATGATACATGGAGGTCTATGGGACTGCATAATAAACATGAAGGACACCTTATACATGGACTAGGGGTGCATTATACATGGAGGAGTATGAGGCTGCATAATACAATATGAAGATTTATGGGGCTGCAATATAATACATATAGGACTATCGGGGCTACATTATAATATATGGAGGACTATGTGGTGCAGTATAAAATATGGAGAACTATGGGGTGAATTATAATACATGGAGGACTATGGGAAATTCATTATAATACATGGAGGACTATGGGGGTGCATTCTAATATATGAAGGGTTATGTGGGACCCTTTATACTATATGGAAGGCTATGTGGGGGCCATTATAGTATTTGGAGAACTATATACTAGGGGGGACAAAGATACAAGCATGGGATGGAAATGTTTTGTACTGAGGGAAAAAGGCTCTTTCCGTCAGCACCCAGCTTTCCCATGCTCTGCTGTACATCTTCTCTCAGCACCTTGCTTTCCCATGCTCTAATATGGGAAAGCTGGATGCTGAGGCTAAGATGTATGGCAGAGCATGGGAAAGCTGGGTGCTGAGGGAAAGATGTATGGCAGAGCATGGGAAAGCTGGGTGCCGAGGACAAGATGGATATCAGATCATGGGAAAGCTGGGTGCTGATAGAGAGATTTCAGATCATGGGAAACCTGATTACTGTGGGTAAAAGCCAAGTGTCAGCGTCATGATCCTGTACCCCGAGTGAGCATTTGCACCATTTTAGTCAGGATGAGGACATTTCCCTTCCCTGGCACAACCTGTACAGGAGCCCCCTTGTATTTTTTGCATCTTGGAGACAGAACATGACAGGAGAAAAGAAAAGGAAAACAAGCAGTCGGTGTGGAGAGAGCAGTGCCAGCAATAACAGCACAGGCATGGCACAGCCTGGCAGTGAGCAGGTTAATGAGGCTGGCGCCTGGTTGCCCTCTTCAGAGGGACACAGGAATTCCCGAGACTGCGGAGTTATCAGTGTGTGGGAGCAGCCTGGAGACATGTTCCCGAGATAAGCAGCGGCCTCCCCTCATGGTGTGGGCGAGAAGCCAGCGCCTCCTCCCGCGCCACCTCTGCCTGACTGGAGACGCTGCACAGACGCCACCGACACCGGGGGCAAAGCGGCCGGCACCGTCTGCAGAGAGCGGCCACTGCCGGCCCTGGCTGCTGCCCTCACGAGTCATTACACCACAATATTAGTTATTATATAGTTATTGTGCCCCTGCAAATAAAAGTCTATAGAAAGCAGTTTTACTAACATATAAGTCAGTGACTATTCCGTCAGTACACTACGTGTGAGCCCTATCAGGGTTTGTCCACACTTTATATCCAGCCTGAAAAATTCACACAGGGCGTTTTTGTTGCAATTTTTTTTTGCATGTTTTTTTCCATTGGTTTTATGCAATTCCATGCTAATAAAAAGCTTCTTTATATAGCACCAGCAAAAGCTATGCGATTCCAGAAATGTAACAATCACAAACACAAACTGTCTTAGGCCCTGTGCGCACGCTGCAAATTTACCGTGGATTTTACCACGGATTTGCTGCAGAAAATGTGTCTAACATTGCTGCAGTCATTCCCCAGCAAAACCTATGGGTATAAAAAAATGCTGTGCGCACACTGCGTTTTTTTTATACCTGCGGATTTACCCGCTGAATTTCCGCTGCGGAATTAATGCGCATGTCACTTCTTTTCTGCAGGTACCTGCATTTTTTTGCCATAGATAATGGTGAAAAAACGCAGGGACCAACCCACAGAGAACCGTGGCAAATCCGCGTCAAAACTGCGTCAAATCATGGCAAAAACCGCACCCGCGGATGCAGTATTCTGCCAGAGAGTGCGGATTTTTCTTAAGAGAAGTCCATTTTCTAGTGCGCACATAGCCTCAGTTTTTTTTCCTCAGGAAAATAAATATAACTCCGGCACTCCTTAGAAAAAAATGCATAAAGTCTCGGGTGGTGCTGAATGCGTTTTTATTAAACCAAGAAATGAAGTCTGTCCCAACGTTTCGGTCTACATCAGACCTTTGTCAAGGGATCTATCAGACTAGAGTATAGTGGAAAATAAACATGCACCAACGGACAACATGTGTAATCGTCAACCGCGTCTAATAGTAGGGTTGGGTACTGTGACCGTATAACCCAGGTTATGTGTTTTCTATTGGACTCTTTTCTATCAGTTTTTTTTCCTGACTGAGGCCATGTGCGCAAGATGCGTTTTTTGCTGTAGATTTGCCGGGTTTTTTGCTGCAGAAAAGGTGCGGTTTTTGTTCATAACCTTTCTGCAGTCCTTCCCCAGCAAAATCTATGAGAAATCCTAAATGCTGTGCGCACGTTTTTCCTTACAGGTTTTGCTGCAGAATTTCTGCAGCAAAAAGAAGCAGCATGTGACTTCTTTTCTGTGTTTTTCCCTGTGTTTTGCTATTGACGATCTTAAAAACCTCAGGGACAAAACGCAGGCAAAAATGTGGTAAATCCGCACCAAAAACGCTTTTTTTTCTCGCCAGTCCATGTACCGATCAGATGAATTGATTTTATATTTTTGATAAAACGGGCATTTCTGAATGCAGAAATACCAAATATGTGTATATTTTTAATTTTTTAATTGTTTTATTTTAAATGAGGCGAATGGGGGTAATTTGAAATTTTAGGGGTTTTTTTATTTTTTCATATTTTTTTTAAATTTTATTTTTTTATTATTTTACTAGTTCCCCTAGGGTACTTTCTCGCTACACAGTCTGATTACTTGTTCATTTCTGCTGCTCAGAGCTGCACAGCGACATCTCTACCACTATATCGTCGGGGGTCACATCGTTAGTGACGGACATCCGGCGCTGGTATCGACATTGCAACGTGTATATCCTAGATGGAACAATGAACGAGCACAAAAGCGTACAATCTCGCTGATCTGTGTAACGTCGTTCATTTCCATAATATCGGATCGACCGCAGGTACGATGTTGTTTGTCGCTCCTGCAGCTCCACACATCGCGGTGTGAAAACTCGCAGGAGCGACAAACATCTCCTTACCCGCGTCCCGACGGCAATGCGGAAGGGAGAAGGTGGGCGGGATGTTGTCCCGCTCATCTCCGCCCCTCCGCTTCTATTGGCCGGCCGATTAGTGACGTCGCGGTGACGCCGAACGCACCTCCCCCTTGAAGGAGGGATTGTTTGGCAGTCACAGCGACGTCGCTGACCAGGTATGTGCGTGTGAAGCTGCTGTAGTGATAATGTTCGCTACGGCAGCAATCAACACATCACATGTGCGACGGGGCGGGTGCTATCACGCTGGACATCGCTAGCCGGCAATGCGGAAGGAAGGAGGTGGGCAGGATGTTTATGTCCCACTCATCTCCACCCCTCCGCTTCTATTGGACGCCTGCCGTGTGACGTCGCTGTGACGCCGCACGAACCACCCCCTTAGAAAGGAGGCGGTTCACCGGCCAGAGTGACGTCGCAGGGCAGGTAAGTCCGTGTGACGGGGACTAACGAGGTTGTGCGCCACAGGCAGCGATTTACCCTTTTCGCACAACCGACGGGGGCGGGTACGATCACTTGCGATCTCGCTAACGAGATCGCAGCATGTAAAGTACCCTTTAGATGTTTAGCCGACTCAACGTAAAGGAGATTTTTATGGTCAGTAATTACAGTAACAGAATGGATAGCTCCCTCTATAAAGTGTTGCCATTTCTCAAACACTAATTTGATAACAAGTAATTCCCTATTACCAATATCATAATCATGTTCAGCCGGTAATAACTTCTTAGAAAAGAAGGTACATGGGTGCAGTTTACCAACAGACGGACCTTTCGACAATACAGCTCCCACCCCCACCTCTGATGTGTCAACCTCCACTGTGAAGGGTTGAGAAACATCAGGCTGTACTAATACGGGTGCCGATGCAAAGATTTTTTTAGACAGTCAGTGTCAAAGACAATGTACAAAGCACCCTCAGACCAACTAGAAAAGTCTGTACTTTTTTTGCCATGTCATTCACAGGTCTTGCTATGGAAGAGAAATTTTTAATAAACTTCCTGTAATAATTTGCAAACCCCAAGAAACGTAGCGCCTTAAGGTTCTCAGGACAGTCCCATTTCAATATAGCCTGTATCTTAGAGAGATCCATCCTAAAACTAGAGCGGAAATTATGTAACCCAAAAACAGACGTTCCTGAAATGCGATTCAAAAAGTCCTTTAGACACTCCATCCCACCCACAGGGATTTAGATGACTGCTATTGAAGGGGCTTATTGCGACAGCACTCCTGCGCCCATGCTTCTGGCCAGGACCTAATCTCCTTTAAGGCTATGTGCGCACTGGGAAATGAAATTTCCTTGCGTAAATTCCGCAGGCTCTCAAAGATGTTATCACCTGCGGAAAAAATCCGCACCAAAATCCGCATGCGGATTGTCGCGTTTTGTTGCGGATTTGGTGCGGAATTGGTGCGGTTTTTCCGCAAGCTGTTCCCTGCGTGATTTTTACATTAGATTAGGGAAAACCCGCAGCTACCTGCGGAAAAGAAGTGACATGCACTTGTTTTTGCTGCGGGATTTCCGCAGCAAAACATGCAGCTGTCAAATTCTGCCTAGTGCGCACAGGATTTTTTTTCTCCATAGGATTTGCTGGTGATTCACTGCAGAGATGTTATGAACATTTTCTGCAGCGAAACAAGCAGCAAATCCGCGGAAAATCCGCGGCAAAATCCGGTAAGTGCGCACATAGCCTAAGAGTCCACTGACCATCAGTCTTGCAATGGATTTTGTTGGGTTTTCAATCCAGGAAAGACAGATGCCACCCCGACTGAACTCAAGCCCTCTTCTGGGGATGCAGTTCCAACAGTCCTCTCAAGAGCAGGACCCCGCGTGTCCGGTGTCAAAGGGTTGACCCTTAGGATCGTTGATAATAGAATATTTGGGCCTGTTCTCTCTTTCTCCAACTGGGAACCCTCCTACCCTCATTTTGCATCCTGCCCTATTTATACACTACACTCCTCCTTTCACTTAACCCTTGTTCTACCTACCTAGGTGCCAGGACAGCCGTCACTAACCACACTGCCACTTGGTGGCCATTTACAAAATACATATTATAAATTAAGATATCTCAGAAACCTTTCTGTGTGCCAGCTACTTCTGTAGGGGGGTGGCGAAGTCTTGACCCCCTACAGGACAACCCTTTTAACCAACAACCTATGCGGTCTATGAGAGTGGCTGATTTCCTAGGCATGGAGCACATACTTGCAAACTGTTTGCTATAGAGATTGCAGGCACTGCTTTAATTTTAGATGGTACACTGGATCGGGTCAGCCTCAAAGCACCTGTTCTCCTACAAAGCTGCATAGGTAAGCTGCCTTTACTAGTGCACAGTTGCTTCTTAAGCCCGCTACACACGCTTCAATATATCTCACAATCCGTCGTTGGGGTCAAGTTGTAAGTGACGCACATCCGGCATCGTTTGTGAGGTATCTGCGTGTGACAGCTACATGCGATCAGGATTGAACGCAAAACCGTTGATCGCAAACACATCGTATCATTCTCTAGAATTGAGCGTTTTGTTGCACGAACCTAGTCAATTGTAACGTGTGACATCCCTCATACGATTTTGTTGTCTGATGCTATGTGCGCAGGTGTGCGCTCTGCACCGCAGCTTAAAAAAGGTCTGCTTCAGAGCGCAGCTGAAAAGCTGCGTTCTGAAGCGCCTCACAATGTCTGTCATGCACTAATCTCTGTCAGTCCGTCACTATCTCTGTCCCTCACTCTCTGTCCATGTCAGTCTATCCCCCTCTCTCATATACTCACCAATCCCCGATCCCCGGCGCTGCACAGCATTCACACTGCTCCGGCGGCTTTTACTGTTTTGAAAAAGCCGGCCGCCCATTAAACAATTTCGTATTCCCTGCTTTCCCCGCCCACCAGCGCCTATGATTGGTTACAGTGAGACACGCCCCCACTCTGAGTGACAGGTGTCACACTGCACCCAATCACAGCAGCCGGTGGGCGTGTCTATACTGTGTAGTGAAATAAATAATTAAATAATTAAAAAAAACGGCGTGCGGTTCCCCCCATTTTTAAAACCAGCCAGATAAAGCCATACGGCTGAAGGCTGGTATTCTCAGGATGGGGAGCTCCACGTTATGGGGAGCCCCCCACCCTAACAATATCAGCCAACAGCCGCCCAGAATTGCCGCATACATTATATGCGACAGTTCTAGGACTGTACCCGGCTCTTCCCGATTTGCCCTGGTGCGTTGGCAAATCGGGGTAATAAGGAGTTATTGGCAGCCCATAGCTGCCAATAAGTCCTAGATTAATCATGTCAGGCGTCTATGAGACACCCTCCATGATTAATCTGTAAGTTACAGTAAATAAACACACACCCGAAAAAATCCTTTATTAGAAATAAAAACACACACATATACCCTGGTTCACCACTTTAATCAGCCCCAAAAAGCCCTCCTTGTCCGGCGGAATCCAGGATGATCCAGCGTCGCTTCCACCGCAGCTGCATGGAGGTGACCGGAGCCGCAGCAGACACAGCCGCTCCGGTCACCTCCACACAGCAAATGAACACAGCCGCGCGATCAGCTGCTGTCACTGAGGTTACCCGCGGCCACCGGTGGATGCAGCGGTGGCCGCGGGTAACCTCAGTGACAGCAGCTGATCGCGCGGCTGTGTTCATTTGCTGTGTGGAGGTGACCGGAGCGGCTGTGTCTGCTGCGGCTCCGGTCACCTCCATGCAGCAGCGCTGGATGCGACGCTGGATCATCCTGGATTACGCCGGACAAGGAGGGCTTTTTGGGGCTGATTAAAGTGGTGAACCAGGGTATATGTGTGTGTTTTTATTTCTAATAAAGGATTTTTTCGGGTGTGTGTTTATTTACTGTAATTTACAGATTAATCATGGAGGGTGTCTCATAGACGCCTGACATGATTAATCTAGGACTTATTGGCAGCTATGGGCTGCCAATAACTCCCTATTACCCCGATTTGCCAACGCACCAGGGCAAATCGGGAAGAGCCGGGTACAGTCCCAGAACTGTCGCATATAATGTATGCGGCAATTCTGGGCGGCTGTTGGCTGATATTGTTAGGGTGGGGGGCTCCCCATAACGTGGAGCTCCCCATCCTGAGAATACCAGCCTTCAGCCGTATGGCTTTATCTGGCTGGTTTTAAAAATGGGGGGAACCGCACGCCGTTTTTTTTAATTATTTAATTATTTATTTCACTACACAGTATAGACACGCCCACCGGCTGCTGTGATTGGGTGCAGTGTGACACCTGTCACTCAGAGTGGGGGCGTGTCTCACTGTAACCAATCATAGGCGCTGGTGGGCGGGGAAAGCAGGGAATACGAAATTGTTTAATGGGCGGCCGGCTTTTTCAAAACAGTAAAAGCCGCCGGAGCAGTGAGAAAGCCGTGCAGCGCCGGGGATCGGGGATCGGTGAGTATGAGAGAGGGCTGCTAACTTCAGTCACTCGGGGGATTATTGGTCACCGGTGAGTCTTCACTGGTGACCGCTAATCAGGGCGCGACACAGACAGAGCCGCAGCATGACCATGAAGTCGGGTGAAGTTAACCCGAGTTCATTCTGATCGTGCGGCTCTTTCTGTGTCTGCTGTCATCTGCCATTCAGCTCTGCTACATGGCTGTCTGTGTCTGCTGTTAGCGGCCATGTAGCAGAGCTGAATGGCAGATGACATAGTAAAAACGCATCCCTACACATTACACACGCTTGTCAAGTCAATAAATAAAAAAAAAAAAAAAAAAAAAGGTGCCCAATGCATACGTCACAGAGCACATGATCTAAAGGATCGCACATAACATTGATCAATTTAACATAGACTACTAACGCACGTGTGACAGCAAATGAACGACCAACGTGAAATCTCATAGATCCCGTATGCAACCTGGGCGTGTCACATCGCAAATGCGATTGTACAACTAATTGCAACGTGTAAAGTGGGCTTTAGTCTTTTGGCTAAGTCTAGCTTCTTTCAAAATGGTGGCTAGGCTAGGGCTGCCTATTAGATCGATACAATGCACACTGGCTAGAAGCTTGGGGTGTGCACTGGGTAGCACATATAGCCATCCAGTTAGGTGACCCTGACTCCCAGGATTGAAAGCATTATGTCTGGTAAGTTTGAAATCAGAAAAGTTCAGAGTTCCCCTGGAGTAGTGACCCTGGGGTGCCTAAACTCACTGGGTGTTGGATTCCACTTGACTTTCACTGCACATTTGCACAGTACTTCAACTTTCTCACTTTTAAGCATACACCATTAATTTGGGCCATCTAGCTAGGATGGGGGCGTATTTTTTAAAGTTCCTAGTGGAGGTTTTGTTTGTTTTTATTCATATTATTATATATAATAATGGCTTATATAGAGCCATTAATTTCCACAGCACTTTACATATGTCATCATCACTGTCCCCATTGGGGCTCACAATCTAAGTTCCCTATCAGTATATCTAGAGTGTGGGAGGAAACTGGAGGAAACCCATGGGAGAACATACAAACTCCTTGCAGATTTTGTCCTTGGTGGGATTTGAACCCAGTGCTGCAATGCAACAGTGCTAACCACTGAGCCAACTTTATAAATGTTGAAAAGACTTTTAATATGATAGAAGAAGAAACACGAGGATCTAAATATTAGAGACTTTTTACTACTCTTTGTAATGCTCTGTGAACCTACACCCACAAGCACGTATGTCAGGGTTTTGTGAGCAGAGCTAATTATTTTTCATTACTGTTATAAACTGTCGAATTTACTGTAAGCTGAAGATCCTACATTTTCTCTTCCTATCTAAAGACCCTTAAGGCAATCACTTTATTACTAAATGGTGCCCCAGGCACAGGCAGTCTTGTGTTTATGGGGGCTTCAGGCCTACATGACAATTAACATGCATACCTTCTTTCATGCATTTAGACCTTAAGGGCATAATCAGTATTTCTGATAAGACCAGGGCTTCGGTGATGGCTGTCAACATAGAGACGTCTAGATCTGAAAATAAGGAGCGCTGATAGTGTAACACCAAAGTGATCAGTGGGGTATACCTGGAAAATATACACTCACCTGGATCAGTTGTGACAGTCACAACCACTAGTGCGCATGAGATAATGGCGTCTGCTGCAGCCCCACGTGGATGAGCATACAAGATAAGGCAGAAAAGGGGTTAATGCTGCGCATCAGCCAAATGAAGACGTATAATGTTGATGAAGATGAGTATTCTTTTATTTCATAGGTCTACGCGTTTCAAGGTGACAACCTCTTCCTCAGGACCAATGCATCAACAACAAGTACAACATACATGAAGATGACAGATATATATACACACAACTGATGGAAAGAAACGCCCACTGAAAGAAAGAAAAAAAAAAAAAAAAAATCAGTGGGAAGATCCTCCAACTGCATGACATGGCAAATTCATAGTAGTACATCAAATTCACATATATTCAAGGATAACATATTATTATGCAAAAAATAAATAAATCTATAAACGTTAATAAAGAAAAATAAAAACATAATAAAGAAAGAAACAAAAGACAAAAGTGTATGTGTATGTGTTTATAAAAGGACTAGAACCCTTATATGGGTGATAGCCCTATAACTAAAAACCAAGTCACCATTCTAGTGGTGATCACCACCAATAGTTCCACAAAAAGAACAAGAAAAGAAGAACCAAGAAGGAGCAGAAACAAAAAGAAGAAATGTGAATCGGACAGACCTCTTTATTAAGGTCTCCAAAAAGTGATTAAAACACTTGAGGTGAACCGGACAAGGAGTTCACCAGTGCCACAGGAAAAAACATATACTGAAAAATGCATGTTCGCGTGTCTGAAGGGGTGTTAACAAGAAAAAATATATATATATGACTATTTTTTTATCTATAAAAAAATATATATATATATATATATATATATATATATATAGTGATAATATGTTCATTTATATATACATGTGTATACACCTAGAATTAAATGTGTAAAGACACGTGAAAAAAATATGTATCATAGAATTATGTAAATATATATGTGTATCATAAAATATATTTATATAAAAAAAAAAAAAAAAAAAAAAAAAAAAAAATTATAAAAGGTCCTGATGGATCATAAAAAGTGAAGACCAGAAAACATTAATTTCTTTCAAAAATTTACTATAAAAAATATATATAAATATATATTATTAAAATTACACTATTAAGAACTAACTATTAAAAACTTCCTGTGACAAAAAGATTTTTTACACTGAAAAAGTATTAGATCCACGGAGGAGGAAGAGAGACAGACAAATACTACTGAATCCGTATTATACTCAAAGCTCCGGAGCGAGCGCTATACCAAAGCGTTGATCAGATCAGGTCACATAAGTTCAGACCATGAGAAAAAGATTAGTGCGCATGCCCTGACCGGTAACTAAAGTGCAGGATTCTATCATATAGAAACCAAGTGACAGAAAACCCGAAAAACAAAAAATCCTGAGATAAAAAACAGTGCAGGCATATCATTCAATGCTTCAAAAATGCATACGTAGCCCAAGAGAAGAAAAAAGGTCATAATTAAATAGTCTTTCACTCATGTTTCAAGATGCAAAAAAGCAACTCGAAGAAACTACAAGGGAGGACAATCATGTATGTGAAAGAGCAGATGACTGATCGACAAAAAGGCAATCCCAAAATGGAATGGAACCAGAAATTAATGTTTTCTGGTCTTCACTTTTTATGATCCATCAGGACCTTTTATAATTTTTTTTTTTTTTTTTTTTTATATAAATATATTTTATGATACACATATATATTTACATAATTCTATGATACATATTTTTTTCACGTGTCTTTACACATTTAATTCTAGGTGTATACACATGTATATATAAATGAACATATTATCACTATATATATATATATATATATATATATATATATATATATTTTTTTATAGATAAAAAAATAGTCATATATATATATTTTTTCTTGTTAACACCCCTTCAGACACGCGAACATGCATTTTTCAGTATATGTTTTTTCCTGTGGCACTGGTGAACTCCTTGTCCGGTTCACCTCAAGTGTTTTAATCACTTTTTGGAGACCTTAATAAAGAGGTCTGTCCGATTCACATTTCTTCTTTTTGTTTCTGCTCCTTCTTGGTTCTTCTTTTCTTGTTCTTTTTGTGGAACTATTGGTGGTGATCACCACTAGAATGGTGACTTGGTTTTTAGTTATAGGGCTATCACCCATATAAGGGTTCTAGTCCTTTTATAAACACATACACATACACTTTTGTCTTTTGTTTCTTTCTTTATTATGTTTTTATTTTTCTTTATTAACGTTTATAGATTTATTTATTTTTTGCATAATAATATGTTATCCTTGAATATATGTGAATTTGATGTACTACTATGAATTTGCCATGTCATGCAGTTGGAGGATCTTCCCACTGATTTTTTTTTTTTTTTTTTTTTTTCTTTCTTTCAGTGGGCGTTTCTTTCCATCAGTTGTGTGTATATATATCTGTCATCTTCATGTATGTTGTACTTGTTGTTGATGCATTGGTCCTGAGGAAGAGGTTGTCACCTTGAAACGCGTAGACCTATGAAATAAAAGAATACTCATCTTCATCAACATTATACGTCTTCATTTGGCTGATGCGCAGCATTAACCCCTTTTCTGCCTTATCTTGTATGCTCATCCACGTGGGGCTGCAGCAGACGCCATTATCTCATGCGCACTAGTGGTTGTGACTGTCACAACTGATCCAGGTGAGTGTATATTTTCCAGGTATACCCCACTGATCACTTTGGTGTTACACTATCAGCGCTCCTTATTTTCAGATCTATACGTACACTTTGGATTGGGCTGGACCTTTTCCCTTGGATATTGGAGCTGCGGAGGTAATCACCAATATGGAATATTTTAACCAGAGACTTTCATCCAGAGAACGATTGATCATACAAACTGTTGGAGCACAGGAAAATCTGGTATGTGATTTGGATATGTCTATACCCTTTACGGAGGAAGAAACTGAAAACATGAGAAAGCTTTTTTCCCGGCTCGAGGAAACACTTAAAAATGAACTGCATTATGGCCTTGATGCCAGGTTTTTATCAATCTATTTGGAGGAAAAACTATGTCCAAGGGGTTTGCGGATTAACCGTACCTCCCCTTTTCCAAATGACTCGGACTTTACAAAAGAATGGGACAACATCCTGAATAATTGCATGCAAGGTATGATTAATTGCCTGTATAAGAAAAGGCTAGCAATCGCAAAGACTGCGACTGCTTCTATTACTGAACTATATACTAATCTATCTTGCTATGATTTTCATCCTGATTATAGACGGATGAACACAGATATGAACACAAAACTAGCTCAGCTAGAACATGATTCCATTATGAGAAAGTGTAAAAAATTACAAAGGGATCGCTTCGATAAAACTCACCCTGATAATAAGAATGAGAATACCAATAATGATCATTTTTATCCTGGCAATATTAATAATAAATACAAAAATCCCAAGAGAAGAAACAGCTACAATAGGAACTTTTTCAATAGTAAATATCACAAACCCAAAGATGTTACTAGAGACCTTGGTTTAGAATCTGACGGTAATAAGCCCTTGGAGAAAGTAAGCACTACTGCTGGTTTGATTGAGGATCATACTCCTAGGAGTGAGCCACACCTCTCCCTTAAGGCCAATATGGGGAATAATATTGATACTCCTCAATCCCCGATATGTATAACTGACAAAAGTCCCCTACAAGGAACCAGTAATAATTGTGACAAAAAGAGTATTATATCCAAAACCATAAATATAGAGGAAACGAAAAGGCAATTAGCCCAAATCAAGAGCCAGATTGAAAAAATCAGGCAAAAAAGATCCACTATTGCTCTAAACATCCCTGAGACTCTATCAGTTTTTGAGGAAGAGAACGATAGAGATTTCATCGATCTACTGGATCTAACGGTACATGAAGTACCTGATTCCCTTCCTGTATCTCAAGTTACTACTAATAACATGGGAGACTCACAATTATCATCAACTAATACTACTACCTCTTTTGGGCAGAATAAGAAGGATCATAATAAAATTACGATAGACAATAGTAACATAAAGGCCCCCTCAGTGCCTTTTTTACCCTCAGCTACGATATACAACAGAGAGACAATAACACAGCAACCCACCCCGAGGTCTATAAAAAGAAAAAGCGCACAAGAGGAAATAGAGCAGGAGTCAAATACAACCAAAAAAGGAAAAAGAACCAAATAATAAATATGGGGAATATTTTCAACCTTTCTGACTATGAGCTCACTAAGGATGAATTTTCGGTCCTGAGTAAAGGTCTTTCTTTCTGTCCCTCATCACAGTCCAATAATTTTGATCTATATCTTGATTTCCAAGCTTTCATTAGGAAACTTACTTTGAGAAGGCATTTCTTAATGAAAAAAGCCCCCAGTAATAATGGTAATATTGGACAAGAGAGTACCCGGTCCGGCGATAACAAGAATGTGCCTGACCTTGCTGATGGTTTCCTTCATACCAATTTAAGAGCAAAATCCTCATTTTACCCTACGACGAGTAAAGGCCACCACATTAAGACCTTCTGTGATTTGGTTTTAAATGATTTTAAAAATCTTGATCTGGATGCTACTGGTCATCACAGGAAACCTAATTTGAGCAAAGCAGAAAAAGCTGCCCTCACCAAACTTAAGAAAAATATTGATATTGTAATAAGGTCGGCTGATAAAGGAGGCGGTATTGTGATCCAAAATAGGCAGGATTATATTGCAGAGGCAATGAAAATTCTTTCAAATCCTCTGCAATATTGCAAGTGTGATATGGTGCAATATGAAAAGGCACGCTCAGAGTATAATGATCTCATACTGGAAGCGAGTAATAACAATATTATTAGTGATAAAGAGAAAAAATTTTTGCAGATTAAAAACCCAAAAATGGCATTTATGTATCACCTCCCCAAAATTCATAAAGACCTGGTCAATCCTCCTGGGAGACCTATCATTTCTGGGATTGATGCACTGACTTCCAATTTGGCGGCTTATCTTGACGAGATTATGCATATACATGTATTGAAACTTACCAGTTATTTGAGAGACTCGGCACATCTGATTACATTGATCAAAGATATACAATGGAGGGATTCTTACTATTTCCTTACTATGGATGTTTCTGCACTATACTCGAATATCAATCATGATCTGGGTTTAGAATGTTTCTCACTGTTTATTGATAATGACCCTAGACTTCCACGTATGCAAAAAAATTTTGTCCTGCAGAGTATGGGTTTTATTCTTAAGAACAATTTTTTTACTTTTCTGGATGTTTTGTATCAGCAGACCCTTGGGACCGCGATGGGTAGTAAAGTAGCACCTACATATGCTAATTTATTTATGGGGATCTTTGAGTCTATTTTTATCTATAATTCTATTTTTAAAAACTGCATTGTATTTTATAAAAGATATATAGACGACCTGTTCTTGATCTGGGATAATAGGGATGATAATATCGCCGAATTTATTACACATATTAATAATAACAGTTGGGGCTTGGCTTTCTCACCATGTATGGACAACAATACTATTGATTTTTTGGATCTTACTATCTCACATAAAGAGAACCGTATAATTACAAAAACCTTTTTTAAAAAAGTCGACACTAATGGCTATATACACTATAATAGTAGCCACTATAATAAATGGCTTCTCAATATACCCAAAAACCAGTATAGGAGAATCAGAAAAAATTGTACCATGGATGAGGATTTTGAAATCCAGGCAAAAATTTTATTGGACCGTTTTACGGAGAAGGATTATCCTAAAAAACTTCTCAAGAATGCCTTTAAGGAGACCCGATTTTTGAAACAGGAACTCCTGATTTTACCCAATACAAGGGAACCTGCTTTAAATGATTTTACATCAAATTTTATCACTACTTTTAGTCAGGACAATGTGTCCATTAGGAGAATTTTAACCAAATATTGGAATATTCTCACAAATGATCCGGTCTTGAGAAACAATATCCCTGATCACCCTGGTATCACCTATAGAAGAGCGCCCACTATCCGAAATGTGGTGGCACCGAGTAGACTCAAAACTCCCACTACTAATAAAGCGGTTGACCTTCCCATGGGTGTTTTCAAATGTTTTTCAAATAAATGTTTATGCTGTGACACTATTAGGCACCGGAGAAGGAGATTTGGCCCCAACGGGGAGCCAGAACTTTTTTCTATAAAGGGACACATGACCTGTCAATCTGAGTTTGTGGTATATTTGATTGACTGTGTATGTGGGAAACAATATGTGGGGAGGACGATACAGGCACTACATAACCGTCTAAATTCACACAGACATAATGTCAAAAAAGGCTTCCTTCTTCATGGACTTTCCCGTCATTGTACATTGGAACATGATAAAAAGGTCGTTTTCACTATTACTCCCATTGAACAGATCTCTATTAACACTCCCAACAGGTTTGAAATGTTGAGTAAAAAAGAAACTTTTTGGATTTACAAGTTGAACACCCTTAGTCCCATGGGTCTTAATGAAGTGACGGATTTATTTTATTGAATTATATAATTGTTTTTATTTGATTGATTTTTTAATTTCTGTATTTATACCCATACTCATAGGTTTTTATTTAATGTATTTTATAAGCATTTTTATTTATTTTAATGAAAATGTTAGTGTGGTGTGATCCTTGATATATATGAGTGATCCTTTTATGTAGATACTTTGTATTTTTGGTTCCATTCCATTTTGGGATTGCCTTTTTGTCGATCAGTCATCTGCTCTTTCACATACATGATTGTCCTCCCTTGTAGTTTCTTCGAGTTGCTTTTTTGCATCTTGAAACATGAGTGAAAGACTATTTAATTATGACCTTTTTTCTTCTCTTGGGCTACGTATGCATTTTTGAAGCATTGAATGATATGCCTGCACTGTTTTTTATCTCAGGATTTTTTGTTTTTCGGGTTTTCTGTCACTTGGTTTCTATATGATAGAATCCTGCACTTTAGTTACCGGTCAGGGCATGCGCACTAATCTTTTTCTCATGGTCTGAACTTATGTGACCTGATCTGATCAACGCTTTGGTATAGCGCTCGCTCCGGAGCTTTGAGTATAATACGGATTCAGTAGTATTTGTCTGTCTCTCTTCCTCCTCCGTGGATCTAATACTTTTTCAGTGTAAAAAATCTTTTTGTCACAGGAAGTTTTTAATAGTTAGTTCTTAATAGTGTAATTTTAATAATATATATTTATATATATTTTTTATAGTAAATTTTTAAAGAAATTAATGTTTTCTGGTCTTCACTTTTTATGATCCATCAGGACCTTTTATAATTTTTTTTTTTTTTTTATATAAATATATTTTATGATACACATATATATTTACATAATTCTATGATACATATTTTTTTCACGTGTCTTTACACATTTAATTCTAGGTGTATACACATGTATATATAAATGAACATATTATCACTATATATATATATTTTTTTTTTATAGATAAAAAAATAGTCATATATATATATTTTTTCTTGTTAACACCCCTTCAGACACGCGAACATGCATTTTTCAGTATATGTTTTTTCCTGTGGCACTGGTGAACTCCTTGTCCGGTTCACCTCAAGTGTTTTAATCACTTTTTGGAGACCTTAATAAAGAGGTCTGTCCGATTCACATTTCTTCTTTTTGTTTCTGCTCCTTCTTGGTTCTTCTTTTCTTGTTCTTTTTGTGGAACTATTGGTGGTGATCACCACTAGAATGGTGACTTGGTTTTTAGTTATAGGGCTATCACCCATATAAGGGTTCTAGTCCTTTTATAAACACATACACATACACTTTTGTCTTTTGTTTCTTTCTTTATTATGTTTTTATTTTTCTTTATTAACGTTTATAGATTTATTTATTTTTTGCATAATAATATGTTATCCTTGAATATATGTGAATTTGATGTACTACTATGAATTTGCCATGTCATGCAGTTGGAGGATCTTCCCACTGATTTTTTTTTTTTTTTTTTTTTTTTTTTTTTTTTTTTTCTTTCTTTCAGTGGGCGTTTCTTTCCATCAGTTGTGTGTATATATATATCTGTCATCTTCATGTATGTTGTACTTGTTGTTGATGCATTGGTCCTGAGGAAGAGGTTGTCACCTTGAAACGCGTAGACCTATGAAATAAAAGAATACTCATCTTCATCAACATTATACGTCTTCATTTGGCTGATGCGCAGCATTAACATAGAGACGTCGGGATGACAAGCATATATTTTTGTTCAAAGTATTCTGAAAAAAAGAAAAAAAAATAGAAACCCGGTCTCTTGTTAATTTCTAAGAAGCTAAAGGTCCAGTCACACTAAGCAACTTACCAGCCATCCCAACAACGATAGGGATCGCTGGTAAGTTGCTAGGAGGTTGCTGGTGAGATGTCACACTGCGACGCTCCAGCGATCCCACCAGCAACTGACCTGGCAGGGAATCGCTGGAGCGTCGCTACACGAGTTGCTGGTGAGCTCACCAGCAACCAGTGACCAGCCCCCAGCGCCGCGTGGAAGATGCTGCGCTTGGTAACTAAGGTAAATATCGGGTAACCAACCCGATATTTACCTTGGTTACCAGCGCATGCAGCTACACGTGCAGAGAGCAGGGAGCAGCGCACACTGAGCGCTGGCTCCCTGCTCTCCTAGTTACAGCACACATCGGGTTAATTACCCGATGTGTGCTGCAGCTACATGTGCACAGAGCAGGGAGCAGCGCACAATGCTTAGCGCTGGCTCCTTGCTCTCCTAGCTACAGCACACATCGGGTTAATTAACCTGATGTGTCCTGCAGCTACATGTGCACAGAGCAGGAGCCGGCACTGACAGTGAGAGCGGCGGAGGCTGGTAACAAAGGTAAATATCGGGTAACCAAGGACAGGGCTTCTTGGTTACCCGATATTTACTGTGGTTACCAGCCTCCGCAGAAGCCGGCTCCTGCTGCCTGCACATTTAGTTGTTGCTGTCTCGCTGTCACACACAGCAATGTGTGCTTCACAGCGGGACAGCAACAACTAAAAAATGGCCCAGGACATTCAGGGTGCCTTCACACTTTAGCGATGCAGCAGCGATCCGACTAGCGATCTGACCTGGTCAGGATCGCTGCTGCATCGCTACATGGTCGCTGGTGAGCTGTCAAACAGGCAGATCTCACCAGCGACCAGTGACCAGCCCCCAGCCAGCAGCGACGTGCAAGCGACCCTGCGCCTGCACGGAGCCGGCGTCTGGAAGCTGCGGACACTGGTAACTAAGGTAAACATCGGGTATGGTTACCCGATGTTTACATTAGTTACCAGCGCACACCGCTTTTAGCTTTGCTCTCCTAGCTACAGTACACATCGGGTTAATTAACCCGATGTGTACTGTAGCTACATGTGCAGAGAGCAGGGAGCCGCGCACACTGTTTAGCGCTGGCTCCTTGCTCTCCTAGCTACAGTACACATCGGGTTAATTAACCCGATGTGTAATGCAGCTACATGTGCAGAGAGCCGGAGCCGGCAGCACAGGCAGCGTGAGAGCGGCGGAGGCTGGTAACTAAGGTAAATATCGGGTAACCACCTTGGTTACAGCTTACCGCAGCTGCCAGACGCCGGCTCCTGCTCCCTGCTCGCTTCATTCGTCGCTCTCTCGCTGTCACACACAGCGATCTGTGTGTCACAGCGGGAGAGCGCCTTTGAAGAAAACGAACCAGGGCTGTGTGTAACGAGCAGCGATCTCACAGCAGGGGCCAGGTCGCTGCTCAGTGTCACACACAGCGAGATCGCTAATGAGGTCACTGCTGCGTCACAAAAAGCGTGACTCAGCAGCGATCTCGGCAGCGATCTCGCTGTGTGTGAAGCACCCCTCAGCAACAACCAACGACCTCACAGCAGGGGCCAGGTTGTTGCTGGATGTCACACACAGCAACATCGCTAGCAACGTCACAAAAGTTGTTCGTTAGCAGCGATGTTGCTAGCGATGTTGCTTAGTGTGACGGGGCCTTTAGACTAGGTAAGTGAAATAGAACTATACTAGATTATAGAATTCCTAATCTTTTAAACCTAATCTTTTGGAACTTGTCATGAGTGTTAAGGAGTTTAATAGTATTATGAAGAAAAGTATTATAATCTTCTCCTTGCTGCAAAATGTATACATTTAATTTATACTTTATGTAAATATCCATTCAAGAGTGATCTTGGTGGTGCTGCTATCCTTAGGGATTTGGTGTACCCCCTTGCCGTGGCCACATTTAAGTGCACCTTCCCACTTACTTGCTCATCAACCTCTAACCTTCTATTGTTTTATAAAACCAGATCTATCAATGAAAGAAAGGAGCGGAGATAATAATAATAATAATAATAATAATAATAATTAGAGGGGAAAACAAAAAGTTGGGAAGGTAAACTTAAAGGGAACCTGTCGCCAGTTTTGGGGCCTATAAGCTGCGGCCACCATCACTGGGCTCTTATATACAGCATGTTAGAATACTGTATATAAGAGCCCAGGCCGCTGTGTGGAACGTAAATATCACTTACCTAAACTGTCGCTGCGGTGGAGTTGGGACATATGGGTGTCTTCGTTCTACAGTGCCGGTGCCTCCTCTTTCAGCCATCTTCGTCCTCCTTCTGAAGCCTGTGTGCATGACGCGTCCTACGTCACACACACTCGCCGGTCCCACGCAGGAACACTACAATACTTTGATCAAAGTGCACCTGAGCAGGACCGCAATGTCAGCGTGTGTGTATGACGTAGGATGCGTCATGCACCCCGGCTTCAGAAGAAGGACGACAACGATGGCCAAAAGAGGAGGTGCCGGCACCGGAGAACGGAGACGCCCATATGACCCAACTCCACCGCAGTGGCTGTTTAGGTAAGTATTATAAAGTGATTTTTACATTCTACACAGTGGCCTGGGCTCTTATATACAGCATGTTAGAATGCTGTATATAAGAGCCCACTGGTGGTGGCCCCAGCTTATAGGCCCCAAAGCTAGTGACAGGTTACCTTTAAATATTTGACCCCACCATGATGCACCGAGCGCCTGTACTTGGCTTGAATTGTCATTCGGCGCTGACAGTCCTTTTAGGAGTCATGCAGACCAGTCCCTAAACATTGTTCCTGGCTTGGCTGAAATCCCAAAGAGACTGACTTACAATTACATCAATCAAACCAGACAGCACTTCTATAGGGACCAGACTGTGTGACTCTTCAGAATAGCGGCTCCATCCAAATGACTCTTGAATGGTAATTTATATACAGGGTATAGTATTTATTTTATAAGTTTATATTTCTACATTATGAGCAGGTTATAGAGGACATCTCTTTAAAGCTATTATCATCCGGTTTACCCCTGGTGCCCTTTTATGAGTCTAAAAAACTGTTTTCCTGTTAAAGGCATTTATTACTTATTCACAAGAGAAATAAAAAAAAAATGTTCGGTTAGTGTATGATCTCCAAGACACCACCAAAAGGAAGGTCTCTGGTTTTGTCACACCATGACATTGATGGTGCGGAAACAATCATTAAAGGTTCGAAAACCCCATTTATCAAGTGACCTGTATATGGCTGTTAATTGTTATTGATGGGGAAAAAAACATTTAATGTAAGAAAATTCCTATTGTGTAACTTTAAAGGCATAGGCCAATTACATATAATGGAATAAAATATAAATGAACTTTACATTAAAAGGTTTTTCCCATAAAATCATACCCTATCACAGGATATCCATACAATGGGAGATAAATTGTTGATAAATTGTTAATTGCTTAGAGTCCGACTGCTGAGACCTCTAGCAATCTGGAGATCTGGGTTCTGGATCCCCCAGAACATGGAATTGCAGCCCTGTCCTGAATACAGCGCAGGTTCACATGCTTGACTTCTGCTCCATTTATTGTTTATATGACTGCCGGAAATAGCGGAGTGCTACAGTCATATGAAAAAGTTTGGGCACCCCTATTAATGTTAACCTTTTTTTATAACAAATTGGGTTTTTGCAACAGCTATTTCAGTTTCATATATCTAATAACTGATGGACGGAGTAATATTTCTGGATTGAAACGAGGTTTATTGTACGAACAGAAAATGTGCAATCCGCATTTAAACAAAATTTGACTGGTGCCAAAGTATGGGCACCCTTATCAATTTCTTGATTTGAACGCTCCTAACTACTTTTTACTGACTTACTAAAGCACTGAATTGATTTTGTAACCTCACTGAGCTTTGAACTTCATAGGCAGGTGTATCCAATCATGAGAAAAGGTATTTAAGGTGGCCACTTGCAAGTTGTTCTCCTATTTGAATCTCCTATGAAGAGTGGCATCATGGGCTCCTCAAAACAACTCTCAAATGATCTGAAAACAAAGAGTATTCAACATAGTTGTTCAGGGGAAGGATACAAAAAGTTGTCTCAGAGATTTAACCTGTCAGTTTCCACTGTGAGGAACATAGTAAGGAAATAGTAAGGGAATGGAAGAACACAGGTACAGTTCTAGTTAAGCGCAGAAGTGGCAGGCCAAGAAAAATATCAGAAAGGCAGAGAAGAAGAATGGTGAGAACAGTCAAGGACAATCCACAGACCACCTCCAAAGACCTGCAGCTTCATCTTGCTGCAGATGGTGTCAATGTGCATCGGTCAACAATACAGCGCACGTTGCAGAAGGAGAAGCTGTATGGGAGAGGGATGCGAAAGAAGCCGTTTCTGCAAGCATGCCACAAACAGTCGCCTGAGGTATGCAAAAGCACATTTGGACAAGCCAATTACATTTTGGAAGAAGGTCCTGTGGACTGATGAAACAAAGATTGAGTTGATTGGTCATACAAAAAGGTGTTATGCATGGATGCAAAAAAACACAGCATTACAAGAAAAGCACTTGCTACCCACAGTAAAATTTGGTGCAGGTTCCATCATGCTTTGGCGCTGTGTGGCCAATGCCGGCACCGGGAATCGTGTTAGGCTATGTGCCCACAGGACTCTGTATCTGCGGATTTTTCTGCATCAAAATCTTCAGATTTCCCCCGGAATTCGCACCTTTTTGTAGGTGCGGATTTGACGCGGAATTTGGTATTTTTTTAAATTCAATTGAATAGCCAAATCCGCACGAAAATCCGCAACAATAATTGACATGCTGCAGATTTTTCCGCACGAAAATCCGCACCATTTCCGCTGCGGAAAAATCCGCAGCGTGGGCAAAGTATTTCCCAAATGCCATAGAAATGGCTGGGGAGTAGCTGTGCTGCAGATTTCTGGAAAATCCGCGGCTTTTCCGCGAGAAATCCGCGTCAAAATCCGCGCATTTTCCGCAGCGTGGGCACATAGCCTTCAACTCAGTATCAGTAGATTCTTGACAATAATGTGCAAGAATCAGTGATGAAGTTGAAGTTACGCAGGGGATGGATATTTCAGCAAGACAACGATCTAAAACACCGCTCCAAATCTACTCAGGCATTCATGCAGAGGAACAATTACAATGTTCTGGAATGGCCATCCCAGTCCCCAGACCTGAATATCATTGAAAATCTGTGGGATGATTTGAAGCGGCTGTCCATGCTCGGCGACCATCAAACTTAACTGAACTGGAATTGTTTTGTAAACAGGAATGGTCAAATATACCTTCATCCAGGAACTCATTAAAAGCTACAGGAAGTGACTAGAGGCGGTTATTTTTGCAAAAGGAGGATCTACAAAATATTAATGTCACTTTTATGTTGAGGTGCCCATACTTTTGCACCAGTCAAATTTAGTTTAAATGCGGATTGCACATTTTCTGTTAGTACAAAACCTAATTTCAATCCAGAAATATTACTCAGTCCATCAGTTATTAGATATATGAAACTGAAATAGCTGTTGCAAAAACCCAAATTGATATATATATATATATATATATATATATATATAAAAAAAAAAAGTTAACATTAATAGGGGTGCCCAAACTTTTCATATGACTGTACTTACCTAACGGTTGCGCAGTGGGCATAATGGGCGTTTCCGTTATCCGGTGCGGGTGCCTCCTCTTTTGGCTATCTTTGTCCTCTTTCTGAAGCCTGGGTGCATGATGCGTCTACGTCATACACACTCGCCGGTCTTGCGCAGGCGCACTACAATACTTTGATCTGCCCTACTCAGTACCTGAATGCCAGCGAGTGTGTATGACATTGGACCAGTCATGCACCGCGGCTAGAGAAGGTGATCAAAGATGGCTAAAAGAGGTGGCGCCAGCACCGGAGACGCCCATTAGGCCCACCTTGTGACAGGTAAGTATTATAAAGTGATTTTTATGTTATACCCCCAGCCTGGGCTCTTATATACAGCATGTTAGAATGCTGTATATAAGAGCCTGATGGTGGTGACTGCAGCTTATTGGCCAAAAAAGTGTTGACAGGTTCCCTTTAAGTCCTACAAAAATTGGGCGTTTCCAGCTTCTAAAATGATCTCTTCTCTAGGATATCCCATCCCTGTATGAGAAGTAATGGTCTGAGCACGGGCGGGGGAGGCTGGAGACCACCTCCTATGGAAACACTAATGGACTACAGCACAAACCAGACCCTTATTCTAAGAATCTGCAGATATGACCCCGCACCGGTCAGAGCCTAGTGACACGGACTGCTACATAAGATGGGAGCGCCCCTATCAGCCAGACCAAGCGCACCACAATAATATGAGCGCAGGGATTTATCCGGCCCCATTAGGACAGATGCACAATCTTCTCCCCTCGCCACACAGACTGCCGACACCAAACATCAGTAATACAATGGCTCCTCCTGTCACTGACACCACCGGCCCCTGCATCAGCGGCTGCCCGCACAGCACAGCACAGCACAGCACTGCACTGCACTGCCCGCCGCACTCTTTGCATCACGTTTCCACTGCCCGTGAGCTGCCGCACGCACTACTCCAGAGGATACACATAGCGAACACATGCTGCTTTATGAGTGACAACTACCACACCCAATCACGGGAGGGGGGCGTAACCAGCTAATTTATATACCCAATCGTAAGAGGCGGGTGTGGTCAGACATTCACACAGCCAATACCAGGAGGGGGTGTGGTCAGGCTACCATACACCCAATACCAGGAGGGGGTGTGGTCAGGTTGCCATACACCCAATAACAGAAGGGGGTGTGGTCGGGCTACCATACACCCAATACCAGGAGGGGGTGTGGTCAGGTTGCCATACACCCAATACCAGGAGGGGGTGTGGTCAGGCTGTCATACACCCAATGACAGGTTTGGAAGCCTGAACTTTTGCCACCATGGACAAGTAAACACAGCGAGGGGGCGGGGCCAGTCATCCTGACTCCAGAGCTAGTAGGGAGTTAACTCCTTCAGTGCTTCAAGTTCCAGGCAACCTCCGGCGCTCCCCCGCTCACGTTATATGTGAACCGACCGCACAGCCCGGGTATTCTCCCCTACACACAGGCGGATAGCGATCCACACAGGCAGATAGCGATACACACAGGCGGATAGCGATCCACACAGGCGGATAGCGATCCACACAGGCGGACAGCGATCCACACAGGCGGACAGCGATCCACACAGGCGGGTAGCGATCCACACAGGCGGATAGCGATACACACAGGCGGATAGCGATACACACAGGCGGATAGCGATCCACACAGGCGGATAGCGATCCACACAGGCGGATAGCGATCCACACAGGCGGGTAGCGATACACACAGGCGGATAGCGATCCACACAGGCGGGTAGCGATCCACACAGGCGGATAGCGATCCACACAGGCGGGTAGCGATCCACACAGGCGGGTAGCGATCCACACAGGCGGATAGCGATCCACACAGGCGGATAGCGATCCACACAGGCGGGTAGCGATCCACACAGGCGGGTAGCGATCCACACAGGCGGATAGCGATCCACACAGGCGGATAGCGATCCACACAGGCGGGTAGCGATACACACAGGCGGATAGCGATCCACACAGGCGGGTAGCGATCCACACAGGCGGATAGCGATCCACACAGGCGGATAGCGATCCACACAGGCGGATAGCGATCCACACAGGCGGATAGCGATCCACACAGGCGGGTAGCGATACACACAGGCGGATAGCGATCCACACAGGCGGGTAGCGATCCACACAGGCGGGTAGCGATCCACACAGGCGGATAGCGATCCACACAGGCGGATAGCGATCCACACAGGCGGGTAGCGATCCACACAGGCGGGTAGCGATCCACACAGGCGGATAGCGATCCACACAGGCGGATAGCGATCCACACAGGCGGGTAGCGATACACACAGGCGGATAGCGATCCACACAGGCGGGTAGCGATCCACACAGGCGGATAGCGATCCACACAGGCGGATAGCGATCCACACAGGCGGATAGCGATCCACACAGGCGGATAGCGATCCACACAGGCGGGTAGCGATACACACAGGCGGATAGCGATCCACACAGGCGGGTAGCGATCCACACAGGCGGGTAGCGATACACACAGGCGGATAGCGATCCACACAGGCGGGTAGCGATACACACAGGCGGATAGCGATCCACACAGGCGGGTAGCGATACACACAGGCGGATAGCGATCCACACAGGCGGGTAGCGATACACACAGGCGGGTAGCGATCCACACAGGCGGGTAGCGATCCACACAGGCGGATAGCGATCCACACAGGCGGATAGCGATCCACACAGGCGGATAGCGATACACACAGGCGGATAGCGATCCACACAGGCGGATAGCGATCCACACAGGCGGATAGCGATCCACACAGGCGGGTAGCGATCCACACAGGCGGGTAGCGATCCACACAGGCGGGTAGCGATCCACACAGGCGGGTAGCGATCCACACAGGCGGGTAGCGATCCACACAGGCGGGTAGCGATACACACAGGCGGATAGCGATCCACACAGGCGGGTAGCGATCCACACAGGCGGATAGCGATCCACACAGGCGGATAGCGATCCACACAGGCGGATAGCGATCCACACAGGCGGATAGCGATCCACACAGGCGGATAGCGATCCACACAGGCGGATAGCGATCCACACAGGCGGATAGCGATCCACACAGGCGGATAGCGATCCACACAGGCAGATAGCGATACACACAGGCGGATAGCGATCCACACAGGCGGATAGCGATACACACAGGCGGATAGCGATCCACACAGGCGGATAGCGATCCACACAGGCGGATAGCGATCCACACAGGCGGATAGCGATCCACACAGGCAGATAGCGATACACACAGGCGGATAGCGATACACACAGGCGGATAGCGATACACACGTGGTAGCAGAGCTGAGTTTGTCATTTTGCTCTATGGGCTTTATAACCAGTGGTTTCGCATACGACTTGTCAGTTATTACAATGCAAGAAAGAAACAGGTAAAACACATAATAATCGCTGCAGCCCCCGCCCTGCTCCTGTGGCATCTGTTCTGCAATGGATCCATTATTGACATTAATTGTTTGGTCCAAAAAACAACCAAGAACAAATGGAAATGTGGACATAGCCTTAATTAGAAATGCTGCTCCATAACATCTGTATGTAATAGGCTGTTCTCAGGCTAGTTTCACACCTGCGTTCAGCGCATTCCGTCACTATGGAGAATAGTGCAGTCCGTTAACGCACTGCGCTATTCTCCATAGACTTGTATGGACAACGCACTGTAACGCAAGTGTCTGCGTTGCATCCGCTGGACGACGCAGCTTCGTTATTTTGACGCTGCGTCGGGCGGATGGAACGCAGCATGTAACGTTTTTCTGCGCTTGGCGGAGTGTCAAAAAAACGCAACCTGCAGGAATCCGTTTGGCGTCCGTTGTTTTTATAATGGACGCCTATGGTGGCGGATTCCGTTAGAATGCGTCATTTGACGGATTCCGTTAACGCATCCGTCTTTACACAACTGCGCATGCTCAGATGTGTAAAGTCAAGGAAAAAAACCTATAATGGATTGCGTTATTTTGTACGATCCGTAGCATCCGTTGTGCCACTATATGCAACGCATCCGTTGCATGCGTCACACAACGCAATGCTACGGATCCCGTCCAAAGCAAGTGTGAAACTAGCCTTAGAGGGGTTGTCCAGTGTATATCCACAAGTCTGCAGTCACTTTGTGTCCCTGTAGGTTCCTACACACGAGTCCTCACACTATACACACTGAGGATTCTCCGGTGTCAGAGCTGGGAACGGCCGTCACATGTCTGCGAGTATGTGACATGCAGACTCCATGCGAGAATCCGACCAGAGGGGCCTTACTATCTGCAAGTGCATTGAGTGAGGCCCTGCCCTGTTGTCAGATTCTGTCCGAGAGTCTGCAGATCACATACTCGCGGCCACGTAACCGCCGTTCCCGGCTCTGACAGCGGAGAATCCTCACCGCGCACAGTGTGTACAGTGTGAAGATTCATGTCTGCAGTCACCTAGATGGACGCAAAGTGACTGCAGACTTGTGGATTGAGACCAAACAACCCCTTTAATTTGCAATGTCTGTTTGCACACTACACACTTTGAAGACTCCCAATGAAGGAAGATCCATAAGTAGATCTGAGCAAACCTGAGCTGTAAAGTTCTGGGTTCGTACTGGACATCGGGTGTCTGGGACTTGAACCCGGACTCTTAAAAAAAAGTCAGAGTTCGGTGTTCAGGTCCTGTTCGCATGTTAAAAAGGTTTGTTGAAAGTGCCGGCAATTAAGTTTTAGTGCATGAGGTAGATGACTGTAGGCTCCTGTGAACAGTAAAGATTAAAAAAAAAAAAAATGACGTGAGCTCTCACAAATAAAAAAATAAAGGGGATCCCACAAAGTTTTTCAAAATTATTAAAATAACTAATTTTTTTAAAAAATGACGAGGACTCTGCCCTATTTTTGATAACCAGCTAAGATAAAGCAGACAGCTGGGGGCTGGAAGTATCAGGCTAGGAAGATCCATGGTTATTTAGCCCTTCCCAGCCTAAAAATAGCTGCCCACAGCCAAACAGCAGAGGAGCATCTATTAGATGTGCCAATTCTGGGGCTTCACCTCGGCTCTTCCAGATTTCCAGGGTGTGGTGGAAATCGGTGTAATACTTTTGGGGTTGATATCAGCTGTGAATTCACAGCTGGCATCACGCCCAGGGGTTAGTAATAGAAAGGTGTACATCGGACGCCCCCATTACGAACACAGAAAGTATACAGTTAAAAAAGACACACACACACACACTGAAAAAAAATTGTTCATTTGTAGAAAGACTTCCCCACATATCAGTATACTTTTTTTGAACTTGGGAGCAACTGGGCGTGGATTAGCACTCATGAGCGTTAGTCTGCCTTCACAGTATGTGTGGCATCCATGTTTTCACAGATACCACACCTACTCACCATAACCACTGGTGTTCTTCATATGTTCGTATTTTTCTGGCAGTACAGGTGACAAGGGCCAATACAAGTCTATGGGTCTGTGAACATCATGTACAGCTCACAAATGGATTCAGTGTATATCCACGTGCTGTATGTGTTTAACATGGCAAAGTATAGCAGAAGCCAACCATGAAAAACACTGATGACACTGACGGTAAAAACAGGCACACGGATGTCACACTGATAGAAAACACTGATGACACTGCTATCATTTTTTCACATACGTGTTTAAACATGGACATGTGAAGGAATCCTTTAATGTTAGTAATTCCCCCCAACATACACCTCCGATGTACCCTGCAATGTGAATGCACCTTATTAGAGGTGTACCTGGTGTGCCATATCTGGGTGTAACATTTAGCACATGAGCCCCCTGTCCCTTCATCTCCGTATTCAGACAGAGGCTTACTGGGACCCGTACGGGCCTTTATACATTGCTGTATAACCCAATGACATATGTATGGAGCGCTATCTCCCAGGATTTCCAAGTGTTACAAAATTAATAAGATCCATAACTAACATAGTTTTCCTATTGACATTAACTGTTGGCTGCTGTTGTTTGTGGCACCAGATCTTTCTAGTGGCAGAATATTCATCTTATAATTAGCCAATCTGTGGGTATATAAACATGACAGTAAATTATAGATATAATAATTTTTACTAATACTATAATTACTTAATAATATTTATTACTAGCTGTAGTACCCGGCGTTGCCCGGGATAGTAACTGTCTATCTGCCTGTCTCCCAGTCTCTGTCTGTCTCTCTCCCAGTATCTGTCTGTCTCTGTCTATGTGTTGTTAGGGCCAGGTGGACTGGCAGACCCAGGAGGTGGATCCACTGGGCCGAACTCCTTGATGAAGGCAAGAGGTCCGGTAGCCGGAGCACTACGGGTAGCAGGACAGTCCGTGTACAAGAGTAGAATAGTGAAGTCCCTGGGACCACGGAGTCACTGATGGTAGTCCGGGTGACGGAGCTCAGGTTCGGAGGCCGAGATGTTGTCAGGCGGAGTCCGGAACCGTTGGAGCGAGAGGACGGGTCACCACAGGGATCAGAGATGGTACGGACTGACAGGATGGCATATAGTCAGCGTTCGGGAATCGGCAGGACCGGATGGCGAGGCAGGAGCGGCTCTAGAAGAGAGATAGATAAGTATGGCACAGAGACACAAGGAGACCTGACTCTAGCTTGGAAAACACGAAGAACAGGCCCCGCCCACTTGGACACTAAACCCCTTTATACCCTGTACCTGTGTGCTCAATTTCCTGCTAATGGACGCTGGCCCTTTAAGAAAGGGTCAATGACCGCGCGCGCGCCCTAATGCGCATGCGCGCGGCCCGGGTGCCAGAAGCCAGGGCAGGGAGCGGTGAGCATGAAGCAGGAGAGCCGGGCTGGGGCTGTGTAGCCGACGGGCGCCGGGAGCGGGGACCGGGACGCCTGGAGACCGCGGGCAATGGAGGCTGGAGACCGGGGAGAGCAGCAGGGAAGCCGGGGAGCGTGGCAGGTGAGCCGGGGAGCAGGGCAGGGGACCCGGAGAGCGTGACAGTACCCCCCCCACACCCCCCTCCCCGCAACCGGGACAGAAAGGCACGGATCAGAGGAGTACCCACATTCTCCCGGGGCTCCCAGGACCTATCTTCAGGACCATACCCTGCCCAGTCTACCAGGAAGAACTGTCGGCCCCGTACGGTCTTCATGGCCACGATATCCCTTACCGCATAGATGTCGTCATCGGCAATAGGAGGAGGAGCCGAACTGGCAGCAGCGGAGAAGGGACCAAGGAAAACCGGCTTGAGCAGGGAGACGTGGAAGGAGTTGGGTATTCTCATCGTGGCCGGGAGCTGCAGCTTGTAGGAGACCTCATTGATCTTGCTGAGGACTTTAAACGGCCCGATGTAGCGAGGACCCAGCTTGTAGGATGGTAGCTTCAATCGGACGTACTTGGAAGCAAGCCAGACGAGATCTCCTGGAGAGAAACACGGAGGATCCAGACGCCTCTTGTCAGCGTGTCTCTTCATCCGTAGGGAAGCACGTCCAAGGGACGCCTTGACAGAGTCCCAAATGGTTGCAAAGTCACGGGCTACAGCATCAGCAGCAGGGACATCAGAGGAAGAGGATACAGGTAATGGGACGGAAGGCTGAAGTCCGTAAACGACATGGAAGGGAGAGCTAGAGGAGGACTCACTGACGTGGTGGTTATGGGAGAATTCAGCCCAAGGAAGAAGCGTGGACCAGTCGTCATGATGGGCGTTGACGTAGTGACGTAAGAAGGAGGTCAAGATCTGATTGACTCGTTCCACTTGGCCATTTGACTGAGGATGGTAGGCTGAAGAAAAGTCCAGAGTCACTCCCAGATGTTTGCAGAGGGCCCTCCAGAAGCGGGAGGTGAACTGAGTTCCTCTGTCGGACACAATGTGTGATGGAAAGCCATGCAAGCGGAAGATGTGTTGTATATAGGCGTCAGCGGGTTCCTGGGCAGAGGGCAGTCCAGCCATAGGGACGAAATGAGCCATTTTGGAGAACCGATCCACCACGACCCATATGACTGTGTGTCCGGAGGACAGGGGCAAGTCCGTAATAAAGTCCATCGCAATGTGTTGCCACGGAACTGAGGGTATAGGCAGAGGCAGAAGACGACCATATGGCAGATGTTTGGGCGTCTTGTTCCTGACACAAGAGGAGCAGGCAGAGACAAAAGAAGCGACGTCCGTGCGAAGGGATGGCCACCAGTAATGACGTACAATCGTACTCCATGTTCTCTTCTGACCAGCATGGCCAGCTGTTTTCGAGGCATGGCCCCAATGCAACACTTTTTGCCTGTCAGTCTCAGAGACATAGGTCTTCCCGGGCGGTATCTGGGCCAGGGTGACAGGGGCCACCGGAATGATCTTACTAGGACAGATAATGGGCTGGGATGTCTCCTCCTCCTGTTCCATGGGCAGGAATGACCTGGACAGGGCATCTGCGCGTACATTCTTGTCCGAAGGTCGGAAATGGAGCTGGAAGTCGAACCTGGCAAAGAATAAGGACCACCTGGCTTGCCGTGGGTTCAGTCGCTGAGCGGACCGCAGGTATTCCAGGTTCTTGTGGTCCGTGTAAATGATCACGGGGTACACTGCTCCCTCTAGAAGGTAGCGCCATTCCTCCAGAGCCAGTTTGACTGCCAATAGCTCTCGGTCCCCGATGGTGTAGTTGCGTTCAGGCGCTGAGAAGCTCTTGGAGAAGAAACCGCAAGTCACCATCTTCCCAGAGGAGGACTTCTGCATGAGCACTGCTCCGGCTCCCGAGGAGGAGGCATCCACCTCCAAGGTGAACTGCCGGTTTAACTCCGGACGGTGGAGCACAGGGGAGGAGGCAAATGCCCGCTTCAGAGAGCCAAACGCGGCGTCGGCCGCAGGTGACCAGTCCTTTGGATTAGCCCCCTTCTTGGTCAAGGCGGAGAGAGGAGCAGTCAGAGCCGAGAAGTGAGGGATGAACTGGCGGTAGTAGTTTGCGAATCCCAAAAAACGTTGGATTGCCTTCAGTCCAGAAGGAGAAGGCCAGTTGAGAATGGAAGAGACCTTCTTCGGATCCATCTGCAGTCCGGTATCGGAGATGACGTAACCCAGGAAGGGAAGAGAAGACTGCTCGAAGACACACTTCTCGTACTTGGCGTACAGACGATTCTCCCTCAGTCGTTGTAGTACCAACTGCACTTTCTCTCTGTGGGTCTGGAGGTCCGGAGAAAAGACCAGGATGTCATCAAGATATACCACCACACAGACGTAGAGAAGGTCTCGGAACACGTCGTTCACCAATTCCTGAAAGACTGCTGGTGCGTTACACAGGCCGAAGGGCATCACACAGTATTCATAGTGCCCATCGCGAGTATTGAACGCGGTCTTCCATTCGTCCCCAGAGCGGATGCGGACCAGGTTGTAGGCACCCCGAAGATCCAACTTGGTGAACACACGAGCTCCTCTAAGCCGATCAAACAATTCGGGGATGAGCGGCAGGGGGTACTTATTTTTCACGGTGATTTGGTTCAATCCCCGGTAGTCTATGCATGGGCGTAGGTCGCCTTCTTTCTTCTTAACGAAGAAGAAGCCTGCTCCAGCAGGAGAGGAGGATCTCCGAATGAATCCCCTTGCCAGGTTCTCTGTGATGTAGGTAGACATGGCCCTTGTTTCGGCAGGAGACAGCGGATATATCCGTCCTCGAGGTGGTGTAGTTCCCGGGAGCAGGTCAATGGCACAATCGTAAGGACGATGTGGCGGAAGTACCTCAGATTCCTTTTTGTCAAAGACGTCCGCGAAGGACCAATAGGCCGAGGGCAGTCCCGGTAGGGACTCTGGAACCGGAGGCCGTCGGATGGGTTGTATGATCTTCAGACAGTTCTCGTGGCAAGAGGAGCCCCATCGGGTGATTTCACCAGTGCCCCAGCTGACTGACGGTTCGTGTGTCCGTAACCAGGGGAGTCCCAGCAGGATTTGATGGGACATGTGTGGGAGGACGTAGAGAGCGATGTTCTCGGTGTGCAGGGCACCGATACGCAGTTCGACCGGCCTGGTGATCCAGGAGATGGTGTCAGAGAGGGGTCTCCCATCCACAGAGGCAATCACGAGGGGTTTGTCGAGTGGAGTAACAGGCACTTGGTACTTGTCCACCGTGGCCTGCTGGATGAAATTGCCTGCTGCCCCAGAATCGAGGTACGCCTCGGCCGTGAACCGCGTCTCTCCCGTTGCCACTTGAACAGTCCACATAACCGGGTCTGAGAGAGTCCCAGCACCTAGGGTGGCCTCTCCTACCAACCCTAGGCTTTGGAGTTTCCCGGCCTCTCTGGACAGGAGTGTAGAAGGTGTGTGCCCTCTCCGCAGTAGAAGCAGAGGCCCTTGGCGAGCCGCTCAGCTCGGCGTTGTTCAGACTGCCGCACACGGTCGATCTGCATGGGCTCGTGGACGGAGACACCAGATGCAGTTGACTGAAGTACGGCGGGCTTCTGCGGAGGAGAGGAATGCCGTATCGGACGTCTCTCACGGGACACTTCTTTGGATCGCTCCTGAAAGCGAATGTCCACTCGAGTTGCTAGGGTAATCAGGGCATCCAGGGTGGACGGTACGTCACGACCAGCCAGCTCATCTTTAATTCGACCCGAGAGTCCTTCCCAGAAGGCGTCGGTTAGTGCCTCATTGTTCCACCCGAGTTCCGAAGCCAAGGTGCGAAAACGGATGGCGTATTGACCCACCGTCAGAGTCCCCTGACGTAACCGGAGAAGAGATGAGGCAGACGCGGAGGCGCGTCCGGGCTCGTCAAAGGTGCCACGAAATTCCTGCAGGAACTCCTGGATGTTTGTGGTCACGGGATCTCCCTTTTCCCACAAGGGGTTCATCCACGCCAGTGCCTCACCCTCTAGATGGGACATCATGAACGCGACCTTGGCTTGGTCGGAGGTAAACAAATGCGGCAGCTGCGTGAAATGGAGGGAGCATCGGTTTATGAATCCCCTGCAGGTCTTGGGATCTCCGGCGTACCGGGGTCGTGAGGCCAAACGAAGTCTGGAAGCATCTGAAGAG
Organism: Anomaloglossus baeobatrachus; assembly: GCF_048569485.1. NCBI lineage: Eukaryota > Metazoa > Chordata > Amphibia > Anura > Aromobatidae > Anomaloglossus > Anomaloglossus baeobatrachus. The sequence continues at coordinate 569,920,207 of NC_134356.1, forward strand.
GCTGCCACGGGAGCTGGGGCCGTGGATTGTCTAGTGGAAGCCCGAGATGCTGAAGATGTAACTGACGCTTGTAGCGTGTTCAGGCGGGCGTCCACAGAAGACATGAATTGCAGCATGCGGGTCTGAGTCTCACGCTGGCGTGTGAGTTCCTCCTGCACGGCTGCTAGTGCTTCGGCGGGATCCATGGCCTGTTCTTACTGTTAGGGCCAGGTGGACGGGCAGACCCAGGAGGTGGATCCACTGGGCCGAACTCCTTGATGAAGGCAAGAGGTCCGGTAGCCGGAGCACTACGGGTAGCAGGACAGTCCGTGTACAAGAGTAGAATGGTGAAGTCCCTGGGACCACGGAGTCACTGATGGTAGTCCGGGTGACGGAGCTCAGGTTCGGAGGCCGAGATGTTGTCAGGCGGAGTCCGGAACCGTTGGAGCGAGAGGACGGGTCACCACAGGGATCAGAGATGGTACGGACTGACAGGATGGCAGATAGTCAGCGTTCGGGGTTCGGGAATCGGCAGGACCGGATGGCGAGGCAGGAGCGGCTCTAGAAGAGAGATAGATAAGTATGGCACAGAGACACAAGGAGACCTGACTCCTAGCTTGGAAAACACGAAGAACAGGCCCCGCCCACTTGGACACTAAACCCCTTTATACCCTGTACCTGTGTGCTCAATTTCCTGCTAATGGACGCTAGCCCTTTAAGAAAGGGTCAATGACCGCGCGCGCGCCCTAATGCGCATGCGCGCGGCCCGGGTGCCAGAAGCCAGGGCAGGGAGCGGTGAGCATGAAGCAGGAGAGCCGGGCTGGGGCTGTGTAGCCGACGGGCGCCGGGAGCGGGGACCGGGACGCCTGGAGACCGCGGGCAATGGAGGCTGGAGACCGGGGAGAGCAGCAGGGAAGCCGGGGAGCGTGGCAGGTGAGCCGGGGAGCAGGGCAGGGGACCCGGAGAGCGTGACATGTGTGTCTCTGTCTATGTGTGTCTCTGTCTCTATGTGTGCCTGTCTGTCTGTGTCTATCTCTGTCTCTCTATCTCTGTCCGTGTCTTTGTCTGTCTCTCCCTATGTCTGTGTCTGTCTCTTTCTATCTCTGTGTCTGTCTCGTTCCCCGTCTGTCTCGTTCCCCTTCTGTCTCGTTCCCCTTCTGTCTCGTTCCCTGTCTGTCTCATTCCCTGTCTGTCTCTGTATTCTTTGTCTGTCTCTGTCTCTTCCCCTGTCTGTCTTTTCTCCTGTCTGTCTCTTCTCCTGTCTGTCTCTTTCCCTGTCTGTCCTCCTTTTTCCCCTATCTGTCTCTGTCTGTTTGTCTCTGTCTATTTCCCTATCTGCCTCTATCTGTCTCTGTCTGTCTGCCTTTTTTCCCTGTCTTTCTCAGTCTGTCTCTTTCCCTGTCTGCCTCTATCTATCTATCTATCTATGTATCTATCTATCTATCTGTCTGTCTGTCTGTCTGTCTATTTCCCCGTGTGTCTTTCTGTCTGTCTTTCTATTTGTCTGGCTTTTTTTTCCTATCTGTCTCTGTTTGTCTCTTTCCCTGTCTGTCTGTGCCTGTCTGTCTGTGCCTGTCTGTCTGTCTCTCAGTCTGTGTCTGTCTGTGTCTGTCTCCCCACTGACATCATATTACCTCACACGTAAGCTTCTTATACTATGAATGTCCTTTGTTCCTATAGCAACCAATCACAGCTGTTATGAATAACTTGCAGCTCCCAGCTCCATTCAGTTTAATGGAGGCAGGTTTTTGGAGAGTTGTGAAACCCTGGACAAGCCAGGGGCCACAGGTAACAACACACACACCCCCACCCCCAGCAGTTCACAGCAGACATCCCCAGTGAAACACCAGGTGGGCGGAGTCAGGAGATGGAGACGCCCACCCAGGAGTTTAGCTGGCATGAGGCAGGAAACAAGTGGAGTCAAGTCCAGGGAGAGGAGGAGAGAGAAGGTCTGCAGGGAGACAGAAGCAGACAGGGGCCTAGGTTGGAGCCTAAGGCCCCCGTGCAGAGAGTGAGGCAGACGGTAGTGGCCGTCTGCGAGAGCCGGGAAGACAGTTGGTGGAACCGTAGGTAGCCGAGGCTGGGCGGTGGCCCACCGGTACTGAATCGGGGAGCCAGCTGGAAACCGGATTGCAGGAGGAGCGTGCTCGGAGGTGAAAGAGAGGACTTACATTACCAACCTGGGGTCAGGAAAGAAAACACCGCAGTCACCTGTGGGACCCGTCCATCCAGCCGTGTGTTTTACCGAGAACTGTGTCATCATTACTGGCTGAGTGAGTACCACCGTGCCGTGCGGCACAGCGCTGCCCCCGCGACCCTGCACCTCTCCAGGCCCCGTAACCCGCCTGCCAGCTCCAAAACCCTCCACGGGCCCTGGGACCACCAACCCCCCTACCCACGGAGGGGACATAACAACTACGCTGCTCCCTGTCATCGCTCCCGGGATCCCCGTCCAGAGTAGCGGTGGTGTCACAACCTCACCACAACCGTGGGTGGCGTCACGGACAATCTCCCTTACCTAACCCCTTTTCACTGTGGAGCCTGGGATCACAGACCGGGTCACGCCACCGTGATACCCACAGAAGTGACCTTGTGGCCCGGATCTGAGTACCCCTTATCCACGGGCGACACAGAGTAACTGTAAAGCGCGGGGTTACATTTTTCTGTCAAAACATAGTCTACGACTTTCCGAGTCACATTAGGCGTCTGTGCAAAATTTTGTGATTGTAAATGCGACGGTGCGGATTCCTTTAGCGAACATACACACATACACTGAGCTTTATATATTAGATTATTATTATTATTAATAATAATAATAATAATAATATTTATTCACTTATATAGCGCCATTAATTCCACAGTGCTTTACATACAGTATCATCACTATCCCCATTGGAGCTAACAATCTAAATTCCCTATCAGTATGTCTTTGGAGTACATTTATTACTGAAAATTAAAGGGGCTCTCCAGGACTATTTTATTTCTTTCCTATGGGCCTCAGAACTTACAGACAGGTAGTTGCTATCGCCCTGTTCTGGCCGCTGCAGATCTCTGCCGGCTCAGAGCTCCTGCCGGCGACTCTGCGGCTTCTGCCACATTGACAGAGCAACAGCTTCTCTTCTGCTCTGCTCTGTTGATGGGGCATCACTGCTGACATCATACTGATTGACAGATGGCTTCACTGCTGCCTAACTGCAGGGAGCCAGCTGTCAATCAGCATAAATCAGCAATCACACTGCATCAGCAGAGTGACCCGAAAGAGGAAAATCTGCTCTGTTGACATGAAGCTGCAGAATTGCCAGCATAGACAGTAGATGACAGATCTAGGTCGCCACCATGCAGAACAAGTGTCGCGGGCGGAGGAGGGGACGCCGCGCTCTCCCACTGCTGCTCGGGTCCGGCTGCCGCGGCTGCTGCGGCCTGCTGCTGCTCGGTGGCTCGAGCGATGAGCCGGATCCCGGGGACTCTAGCGGCGCTCCTCGCCCGTGAGTGAAAGGGGGTTGTTGGGTGTGGGGATGGTTTATTGTCCGTGACGCCACCCACGGTTGTGGTGATTTATTGGCACCACCGCTGCTCTGTATGGGGATCCCGGGAAGAGTGGTATGGAGCAGCCAGTTGTTGTGTTGCCCCTCCGTGGGTAGGGGGGTTGGTGATCCCGGGGCCCAGTGATGAGATGGGAGATGCAGGGCTTGGTGGGCGCAGGGACGCGGGGGCAGCGCGGTGCCTTGCGGCACTGTGGTACTCACTCAGCCTGAGACGTGGACACAGTTTTTCGGTAAACCACACGGCTGGAAAGACGGTTCCCACGGATGGCTGCACTTGCTCTCCCAGTAGGTAACGCTGATGTCCCTTTGACCTGCACCTAGTGTTTCTGTGTTGGTAGCGATGGGTTCCCACCGGTAACCCGCTCCCCGGCTTGGATATGGGCCGGAGGAGCCCTGCTTTGCCCGCAGACGCTGGCCCCGAGGAACTGGTGCCCTGGCAGTGGCGGTGTTCCTCCTTAATGGTTGGACTTTTGCCTTCAGTCGGGACTTGGTTGTTTGGAGACAGACGTCCCCTTCACTGACGGATTTGGCAAATTATGGCGACTCCTAGCCTTGCCGGGGTCCGAGAGGCCCCTGCCCTGGTGCTGACTGTCCTTCGTATACTGCTCCAGATCGCCGGGCCACTACCCGTCCGCGGTCCTTCCAGCAACCTCCAAGCAGTCCCCCTCCAGACAATCACCGCTGTTGCTGACCTTGCTGACACTGTCCTGCACTTAGCCGGACCAACTTCAGGGCTTTCTACGCTAACTTTTACTCCTTTTCTTCTTTGCTCCACTACTACTTCACTTTCACTTAGCTGTTTACTCCTTCACTTCCCTAACCTTTCTCCTTAACTCAACTTGCTTCCTCTCACTTGACTCAAGCTCTTCCCTGAGCTGACTGCCTGGTTCCTCCTGCCTCCAGGGCTGTGAACTCCTCGGTGGGTGGAGCCAACCGCCTGGCCCACCCCCTGGTGTGAACATCAGCCCCTGGAGGAAGGCAACAAGGATTTTAGTAGCTTTGGTGTTCCTAACTGGGATGTAGGGTGTGGTGGTGTGATGACCTGTGACCCCTGGCTTGCCCAGGGCGTCACACAAGCAGGTAGTTTGTTCCTGAGCCCATAATTAAAAAATAAAATTGTCCAAAATAAACCCTTTAAATTGATCAATAAAAAAATACATTCTGGAAAACCCTTTTAAAGGAGTTGCACAAAGATTAGATGGTACCCCCTATTCATCAGGTAGGGGATTACTTCCTGATGGCTCAGCTAAACCCAGTGGTCCCACTGAGAATGAATGTAATGGAGTAGGGCATGTTCGATGTGATTTTGGGATTTTGGAATCAGTGGGGTCCCAGCTGTCAGATACCCAATGATCGTAAATTAATCTCCTACCGGATGGATAGAGTGTGGCTTCTAATTTTAGTACACAGCATTAAAGCCCATATTAAAAGATATCAGAAAAGAGTTAAAGGGAACCTGTTAGGTGCAATATCCACCCAGAACCAGGAGCAGTGTTGGGTGCATATTGCTAATCCCTGCCTAACCATCCCTGTATACACTAGCATAGATAAAGAGATCTTTAGAAAAAGTATTCCTAAAGATCTTTTATTATATGCTAATGAGGCCAGTGACTAGTCGCAAGAGCGTTAGTTCCCCCAACTAGTCCGCCATTTTAGCATGCGCACAGGAGCGTGCTAACATGCTAATCAATGCCCAGCATCATCAGCGGGAAACGCATACCTGTGTTCACTGTCACCCTGTGGGCGTGCTAAAATGCTAAGAGGGCGGACTAGTCGGGGGAACTAATGCCCTTGCGACTAGTCCCTGCACTCATTAGCATATCATAAACGATCTTTAGAAATATTTCTTCTAAAGATCCCTTTATCTATGCTAGTGTATACAGGGACAGTTAGGCAGGGATTAGCAATATGCACCCAGAACTGCTCGTGGCTCTGAGTCATTTGGACCTGATAGGTTTCCTTTAACAAAAGTTTGAGATTTGCAGATTTTCTTTGCCTAACAATGGAAAGTACTGTATTAAATTATACATCTTTTATGAAAGAATCATTTTTTATTTTTTTTTCTATTCTGTCTACTCATGCATTTGTAGAAGAGAAAAATCTCAAAGTTTCTGGCAGAGGGACCCTGAAGCCGGCCAGAGACAGCAATAATTAATGTTAGAGAAATTCTTTAGGTGGAAATTTTATGTCTTCAACCAAATAGTATGTGTAGAGGAAATGTTATAAGACAATAGAGCACAGGAATGCTCGTAACAACATTAAGAATAGTGCGGATGAGTTAGCCATGGAAATTCTGGAGTTCCTTCTAATATTATATTCTCTTTTACCATCAGACATTCTAAAAACTCGCCACGTCCATTCTCTTATATATGGGCCTATACGTACACACAAAGCAAGAAGGCCTGCGGAGACACCATCAAATGTTTCTCAACGCTGGCAGGAAACTAGCCAGGTCTTTCACCGGGAAGGAACAACCACGGGAAGGGCAGTCTCCAGTCAAGGAGACCACCTATGCCAAACATGGTATCCATCCACAGACAGCCGTTTCGGGGTATTTGCCCCTCATCAGTGTGGAGTAGGAATCTATGGAATGCCAGCAAATACCCCAAAACGGCTGTCTGTGGATGGATACCATGTTTGGCATAGGTGGTCTCCTTGACTGGAGACTGCCCTTCCCGTGGTTGTTCCTTCCCGGTGAAAGACCTGGCTAGTTTCCTGCCAGCGTTGAGAAACGTGATGGTGTCTCCGCAGGCCTTCTTGCTTTGAATATTTCCCAGGGGGCATTGCTCTAGAATCACTGCGTTGAGAAACACGTGATGGTGTCTCAGCAGTGGTGGATGTTGATCTCCCTAAGGTCAACCATCCTTGCTCACATATACGTACACACAGGCACTGATATATGCAGTATGGAAACACTCAGAAATTGTACTCTGATCTGTAACAGCTATTTATTATAAGTAAGATTACTTGTCATAGTTAATTCAGTTGAAAAAAAAAGACTCGGTCATGACCATCAAGTCCAACCAAGGGATAGATAAGGATAAAGGGAAGGGGTATATGCATCATCCAGTCCCTAAAAGAGCCAGTCATATACATTGTTATCTGCTATGGGCAGTTGGTGAATAAGGGAAGTTTTGACAATACTTGTTATGTCCAATATTGCAGAGTGCAGCAAAGTCGAATGTTCCAGGTCTGTAATGATGCAGTATCAATGTGGCCAGTTCTGCAGTGTAATTTCAATAGTTTATTGCTAATTTATGCTAGTCTGAAAATGTAGGTTCTAAGCCTGTGTTCACACCAGAATTGTGGCTTCCAGTTCAGAAGCCATAGTGCTCTGGCATATTAGTCCTACAGCAAATAGCACAGGTGTCTGATGGACCCATTGTATGATAATTGTTTTTTTTTTTTTTGTGCAGTTACATTCAGAAAATGAATAATGTGTCACGCTCCCGGGGTCCCGGCAACACTCCTTACCCACTGATCCGGTCTCGGTGTCACAACACCGCTTCCTACCCACTCATCCGGTCTCGGTGTCACAACACCGCTTCCTACCCACTGATCCGGTCCACGTGCTCACCGATCGCGGCCACTGCTCCCCTGCGTCCCTCATGCTCCCTACTCGGTGGCCCCTCATGCATGTGTATTAGGGCGGGGCCGCGCTCACTCACCTGGTCTTATAGGGCCATCATCCCTGGAACAGGATGTGGCTGATTGCAGGTGCAGGGTATAAAAGACTTCCTGTTACTTATGGGCGGTGCCTGATCAACGTGTTCCCATAGCTAGGTGTTCAGGTCCCTTTGTGCCTTGCTGCCGGTTAACTCTGTCTCTTCCACAGAACCTGTCCTGCCACTTTAACCTGGTCCTGACTGCTGATTCCCCAGGAAGTCTCCCGGTGACCGTCTGCTGAGGATCCCGCCATCTACTGTCAGCCTGAACCCGTCACCGATCCCCGACTTCACCTGGTAACATCAGCCTTCACATCTCGCTGGATCCGGACCCCGTCTGCGGTTCCTACCTGGCACCTGAATCCAGCTCCAGTCATCCATCCGGCCTCCGGTGTTCGTTGGACTCAGAGACATTCCCGTACAAGATCCCTGAAGGACTCTGTTCCCGTACCCCTAGTGTTCTGGCTACCGTGCATCTAGGCCCTCTGGTGGGGTGATCGGACAGTCCCTGTATAGGGGTTAGCTCCGGGTTGCTTCACTGGGGGAGTCCGATGCACGGCCCAGTAAATCCACCTCCAGGACGTTACATAATGCAATATATATTGTACACCTATAGGCTATTGCATTTTTATAGGCTGAGGACGCTATAGGGCTTGTTCAATACCGAGAACACCACTTGGTTTGGTAGACTGCGTACAAGCACTTGACATGAGCTGGTCTCACTTAGTGCTGGATACTTGCTAACCCTGCAAAACACCATAAAGTTAAGGCCACATGTAGCAGCTGCGACTTGGCCAATGTTAAAATTGCTGAAACTGCATACATAAGCAGGCAATGCAAAACTTCATCAATTTGAACTATTTGATGCATGTTATTTCAGATATATATATATATATATATATATATATATATATATATATATATATATATATATATATATATATATATATACGGCATTACCCTTAGGCCGCTTTCACATTTTACCTATGTTCAGTGGTCCTGTCGGGGCATCCATCCGAACCACCACCGGCAAAACGTGTTTTGGACACATACGCCGACGGGGCCATTGGCTATAATGGAGCAGATGGAGTCAGTGTGTGCTCTGTCTTGCACCATTTTTGGGCATATACGTTTTCTGCAGGTGGACACCCGAACATAGTCTATTATGTTTGGGTGTCCGCCTGCAGAAAACGTGTACGCCTGAAAATAGTGCAAGACAGAGCACACACTGACTCCGCCTGCTCCATTACAGTGAATGGCCCCGTTGGCATATATGTCCGAAACCCATTTTGTGGGGGGGGTTCAGTTCAAATGGATGCCCTGATGGGACCAGTGAACGTAGATAAAAAAAGAAATGTGAAAGCAACCTTAAGGCTCTGTGCGCACTAGTGCATTTTACCCGCGGATTTACCCGCGGATTTGCCGCGGAAATTTCTTGAGAAATGTCTGCAATCTTTGTGCAGACATTTCCCAGCAAATTCTATGAGAAAAAAAAATAGCTGTGCGCACTGTGCGTATTTTTCTCAAGAAATTTCCTTGAGAAGAATTTCTCGAGAAAATTTCTTGAGAAAATGAGCATGTCAATTCTTTTCCGCAGGTACCCTGCGGTTTTCGGCAGTACAGCCTGCAAAATCCGCAGGGAACCACCCGCGGGAAAATTGCGGCAAATTCACGGCTATTCCGCGGCTAATCCGCGGCAAATCCGCATGCGGATTTGGTGCGGATTTTTTCCGGAGGTCCGCAAATCTTTCACTCCCAGAAGTTTCTCAAGAAATTTTCTTGAGAAACTTCACATTTCTAGTGCGCACAAAGCCTAAAGGGATTATCCACTACTAGCACAAGCCCTTCTGATTTCACTTGTCTCACTCAGTTAAAATAAAACACCCTGTACTCATCTCCCGTTCCAGCGCTGTCAGTAAGTGCAGTTCTGGGCTCACATGACATTGTGACGTGTGACGCCCAGGACCCCGGAGGTCACAGGTAATAACATCTACCACATACACACACACCCCCATCCCCTGTGAGGTCACACACATGTCACCCGAAAGGGAGACCCGGTGCCTCCCTCAGGGAAAGTAGAGCACACCAGGTGGGCGGAGTCAGGTGGAAAGGCACGCCCACCGAGGAGACTACTGTCCTGGGGCAGGAAGTTCAAACAGATAAGTTTTGGAGTTGACAGTGAGTGGTAGAGGAGCAGCTATCAGGGACCCAGGTTGGAGCCTGGGCCCCTTAGAGAACGTCAGGCAGGCAGACGGTGGTGGCCGTCTGCAGGAGTACCGGTACAGCAACCGGCAGAACCGTACGGACCGGGCCTGGGTTGGAGCCCGCCGGTCCCGAACCG